>NC_071576.1:41978585-42290972 GCF_024509145.1 Vidua macroura | reverse complement strand
AGAATTTGTCTTTACTTCACAATTAGGGCAGTCAAGGAAAATTCAAGGAATTGGAAGAGTATGTAAAATAGGCAGTAACACAAACATTAAGAGTCAAGCAACAGTCTTCACACCCTAGAACCTGAACTACTTCTTTAGCAGGAACAATGGCTTAACTTTCTAATGTTTTGCTATATATGAGACAGAGGAAACATCTCTGTTTTTCTGAATTCTCTAGTGTGCTACTGTAGGCAATCAGCAACTTTGTTTGTTTTAGGAACTACTTTTTCTATGCTTAAAATCTCAAGAGTTCATTAGAAAAAAGCCTAAGAGAAAAAAGACATTTTTCTTATTTTGATTACAAAGGATTGCCATTTTGGGGTTTCTATCTCCCTAGAGGCTTCTAAAACTGAATTTTATAACTTTCCTTCCAGAGATTTTGTAAGAGGAAAAACATTTAATCATCAAGTACTCCATAAATATGCTATTTATAATATTATCTTATATAGAGTGAGATTTTTTTTTAAAGAGTTAATATAGACCCATGGGTGGCAACTAGTAAAAATGAAGTCTGAGCAGTTTCATTGAAGCCAAAAACTTACCAAAGTCATTGTCTAATTAAAATGACTTTTGATTTGACTTTTTCTAGACTTCCAATAACACACAGGAAATCAAGAAGGCAAGAGCAGGAGATTTGTTTCTTGCTCACACTCTATGTCTTTGCCAAAATGTCACCTTTCTTCCTGTTATGAAAAGAGACATCTAGCCCTGAAATTCTGTCTTTCTTAGATGTTACAGCATTCAAGTGAGCACAGGTATTTATTGCACCAACATGGCAAATGTCTACCAGCCTGCAAGTACACAGAAAAAGTGCATTTACAGGAGTGAGGCAATCCTCCTTACGCTCTGCTGCTGAAAGGTGGGCACTGCAGCAGAACATTAATAGTCATATTTTAAATCATCTGGGGGATGTTACAAAGGAAAATAACAAAAGGAGTTCCTGGAGGTTGGGGGGAACTCCTAAGGGATGGAAATAACACATTGTGATTTCAAAATTATTTACTTGGATGATCCTTTGAAAGGGGTCATTGTCTCTCCTGTTTCTAGCTAAAGCAGGGAAAGGTGGGATGCCTTGGCACAGGCACATCACTGACAAAACAGGGAGAATTCAGATCTCTGAATTCAGCTCAACTACAGCTCGGTTTACTTCCTCTACAGCAGATTCATTATTTACTAAATGGGGAGTTGATTCACCCAAATCAGTGAGTACTTGGACTCATCTTATTCCAGCAACCTGCATTTTACATTTCTTCACAGTTTTAACAAATACAGTGCAAAATGCTCAGCCAAATGAGAACAGTTTTCCTTTCAAAAACCAAATGATCCTTCCATGATTTGCAGTTGCTGCATTAATTATATATTAAAAAAATCTATTTATTTATGATTTTTCTAAGCTACTCCAAAAGTAAAACCATTTAAATGTTGATTCAGTTTCAGTGCCCAAGAGAACTGCTCCCAAGGAATCCCAGCTACTGAATCACTTGAAAACGCCCTTGTAAATTAGCAAGTATTGCATAAACACTGCTGGCAAATTCAGTCATTTCTGTGTCATGCTGCATTGTTATCCCCTGCTCAGAGAGCTGAAGTTCATTCTGCCTTGATTCCATGTAGGCTAGTGAGATGATACAAATTACTTTGGTTAAGTAGCACTGACTGTATTAATATTTAAATACAGAGAATAATAAAACCAGAGAAGAAAGACTTAGAAATGAAACTACCAATTGCATGACGCTTCTTCATGTTCTCTGCTTTTTAATATCCATCATCTCTTCAACAGTATTTTTCCATTTTAAATATTCCTTTGTATTTAATGTAGAGGTATTAGAAGAAAGAAATGCAAGAGATCAAGGTTCAAGCTACAGTATCTCTAATGTCTCTCTATCCCTATGGGCTTTCACAGAATTTACCAGGGTTGGAATTTTGAAAACAGATGCTTTTGCCTAAACCCAGACATCAGCACCTTTTAGACATGTTGTTATATAAGCACTTTCAGAAATCAGAACCTTGATACAATAAAATCAATCTCTTCTTTATTCTTTGACTGATTGCTTTGTCAATTACAGGAAACAGAAAAATATTCAAAACTTTAATACCACATATATCTCTCCAACAACAAAGGAAACAAAAATGTGTGAAACTATCACATGAATCCCATGTCAAAACCAATTCCTATTATAAAACTCCTGCAAGTAGCAATTTGTTAGTTGAGACTATATAAAGGATAAAAATCTAGACTTTAGAATTTATTCTCATCTGTTATAAAATGCTTCCTAAATTTTAGACTCTGTGAATTCATACTTATTTTGATCGTGTTATAAACTTATCTCAGTGTTTTATATAGTTACATAAATAAATGTTTAAAATTACTGAGGTATTATTGCAAATTAAATATAAATTAAAAAAAAAAAATACTTTGTTCTGTTTTTTTTTCCAAGATTACGAGACAGTTCAAAATTTTATTAAAATAAAGCACACCTGCTACATGACTTTTCATCAGGGTTAAAAATGTTAACTCCCTGTGGAGCAGTGAGGATATAATTAAAGTTTGCAGATGCTCTGTTTCCAATATTTAAAAGCATGTGAAAGACATGCAGAATAATTCTTACTATAGTATTACAACTGCATTATCTGACAGTGTATTAATATTTTCCCCATTTTATTCCCTAAACTCAAGTAATGCTAATATTGTTCTTAGGCATATTACAAAGGTTCTGCTTATTCTGTTCTTTTAGTTTTATAAACTCACATAAATTGGTGCCAAATATATTTATATAGATAAATATTATTTAATCCTTTCTTGACCAATAAATAGAAGTGATTAAGCAATAGTTGGTAAAGAACTATCGCCTCAGTTGTCTGCCCCTCCTACAGCTAATATTTCAGCCTTAATGAAGTTAGTCATCTTCCATTAGATATAACAGTACCAGGCAAACTGTCAGTGATGCCAGTAACTTGGCAATTTTATGAAAAGACACTTCAGCTGTTAAATTGTCCTAGTTCTTAATTCTCATGAACTTGCTAGAGGAATAATTTGAAAATAAGGTGATCTAGAAGTCTAAATAAGATATAAATAAAATGCAGTATTTTGCTCTAACACAGGATGAGGATGTCATTCTTGGATCCTGATCTTAAAAGTACTTAATACAGCCACGTTTTTACTTATGTATAAGATGTACTCACATCATGACGTAAGAGTCTTGTCACATACGAAACTTAAGTCGATTTTAATATAGAAAGGAAATTGAAATGGACAATTTGCTGCAGAATTGCTCCCATATGTATCTCATGAAGTTTAACAAGGCCAAGTGGAAGCTCCTGCACCTGGGTCAGGGCAACCCCTGGTGGCAATACATGCTGGGGGATGAAAGGATTGAGAGCAGCCCTGCTGAGAAGGGCTCAGGGTACTGGTGGATGAAAAGCTGAACAAGACCCAGCAATGTGTGCTTGCATCCCAGCAGTAAGGTCAGCAGGGCAAGGGAGGAGATTCTGCTCCTCTGCTCTGCTCTGGTGAGACCCCATCTGCAGTGCTGTGGGGTAATATTCTATGGTACCAAACAGTATTATTAATAGTCCACATATTCAGGCCTCTTTAAGTGCAGTGCAGGATATATCCCTTACCTGTAAACAGCACATTTTCACTGCATGCCTCTAACCTGCAGACAAGGTTGAAAGGAAAATAATCTACATTTTTCAAGAGGCTTATTTTAGAATGAAGGACTCCAGTGATTCATATGGAGTATGAATAATAAATCTTTAAAATTCTCTTTGATACATCTATGCACAAGAAACAATCATTACTTAGAGGTGCATCTGAGAAGTGAAAGAACTTCGTCACGACCCACAAAGGGAAGCTCTATGTGTGGGGAGAATAAAACAAAGTAGCATTCCCAAATGCATATGATATTGGGCTGAAACATAGGAAATAAAATAAACTCATTGCTATGACTATTGCATATTTATAAAGTACCTTATAAATGGGAACTTCAAAGGGTTTTTTCAAAGGATTCATTAATTAGATCACAATAATCCAGTGAATTAGGTTTATGGTATTCATTTTAAACACCATTAAATTTAGGCAGCTTAAGTGACGTACCCAAGAGTGTATATACAAAACAGTGGTAAATGAACAAATTGGGCCCCTCAATTCCCTTGAAGACTATGGGCTGAGATTTCAAATTTCTTTTATGAACAAGATAGTAAGAAGAAATATATGTTCTATTAATGAAAGAAGGTTTTGACCATCATATATTAAAAGTAAGTGCAATAGGAGATCAAAACTCAGTGAGGAGTAATGAGCATACCGAGCCTGGAAAACATGGAAAATAAATAAAAAGTTTTTTCTCTGAAGTATGACTTAATTATCAACTGAGACAACAGCCTAACATGAACTGTCACTTTCACAGTAGAAATTTGCTAGATATCCACCTGATCACAAGAGGTAAAACGGAGTGGAGATGATAATTGAAATGCAAAACAGGCAGGTAAAAAGATGGCATAGGTTGCAATCAATGGGGGATTTCAACAGCTGCCCAGACAAGTGCTGGCATCCATTACACTGGATTAAAAAATGTCACCAGTGCAGTAACCAGTCAGATTCAGTTTACAGTAGTTTGGAATAGAGAAGAGATCAAGTTTCATTAGGATTATTCCTGTTTCCTTTTAACATAGTTGCCAGAATATCTTGGGAGAAGTGATACAGCGATACAGTTCCAATTTTCACAACTTGTCAGGTTTCTCCTATGCACGCACCACTGTCATTTTAAATACTTATCTACAGCATATATTTCTGCTGTAGCTTTGCTTGCAGCAATGTAACTGCATCTCCCACACTGCATTTATAACTTAAGAAATCAGCTAAAATTTTAAAATTATGAATCTCTAAAACTTGATTCCAACAGAGCTCTTTAACAAACAATATAGATGCCTATCTTCCTTTCTTCTGCTTGCCATCTTTCCCATTCTTTTCAATTCTAGATATTCACCATTGATCACTTGTTTTTTATTGTCCACACAAGTCTGGTCATAGTTCCTCTTCAAAACACCACACTATTTGAAGACATGCATTAAAGCAAGCTGTCACTAAAACAATAATATCAAATCAAAGTTTCCACATCAGCTTTTCTTGTTTCATCCAAAAGAAAAAAAAAAAAAAATAGCCAGCTTTTTGCATGTGAGGGTCATGAGTAAAGCAGCGCTACTGATTCACTTTTCAATTATGTACATATCCAGGTATTTTCTGAGCTCAGAGTGTAATAGGCACTATAACCAGAGAGAATTAAGTGCATTTGCAAAGATTATTTGAAAATAATTTTCCATAATCTTGGTTTCAAAATGCAGCTAGTTTTTCTCTCACACTTGTAATATGCCAAATACCTAAGCCTTCAGACATAAAAGTTACTATTGCAGCACTGCTAGAGATCCAAATATTGGAAAGCACTGGTCATCCCAAAAGCCTCACAACTTGCAACAGAACATAAAAGTACTTAGACCCTCACAGTATCAGTTATTACTTGAAGCGGTACAATAAAACTTCTGGGAATGCTCTGGGGCTCATAAAAACTGGTATTTAACAGAAAAGCACATGAACTGTAGTCAAAAGATGAGGGATGTGTTGGAGTGGTACAACGCCCTGCAGGAGCTGACTTTGGTCTAAGGTTTAAACTTTCTGTCTGATTTTCTTGGGCTTCTCTCCTGTTCCCTCCATGTTATATTGGAACACTTTCCACATCATATGGATTGTAGTAGCCAAAACTGTCACACTGATTTGTTATGTGAACATATTATATGAATGAACATATGAATGAATGACAGAAAAGAAATCAGAAAATAAAACATAAGAAAAGAAGAATCCCTTGTATTCTACAGAATGGAGAAGGCAAATACTGCAAGACTGAACTAATTTCAAATTATAGTCGTATCATGTAAGTATCAAATTTTACTCTGCTATAAACTTGGAAAAAAACCAGTAAATTATTTAAAAAAAATCAGGAAATTATTTTATTTCATCATACCAAGCCCACACTCTGATATTGAGGAATATCTTGCAGCACCTGAAAAAGTTTTGAAATTTACTAATAATTTACTTTGATAAGCAAGAACATTTGAGATGAAGCCAGATTGGGATCAGCTCCAAAAAGATGATGGGAAAAAAATTAAGCATGCTTTTAAATCTATATCCCTCTGTGGGTTAAAAAAAAAAAAAAAAGCAAAGTAAACCAACCAACCAACAAAAATTAAAATAAAATTTAAAAAAAAATTGAAAGAGAGGGAGAAACTGCAGTAGTTTTTGTGCACTGATGGGGAAGAATACCCATTCTTTGTAAGTGATACGATCCCAAACTCTAGATTAGAAACCAAGCCCAACAGTTTTCAGCACCTTACATCATCCTCCCCAAATATAAAATTCCTGACAAGTCACAATCCTTACAGTGGAGCAGGAGCCAGCTCCTCCTGTAGCAACACAGGTTTGGCACAATTTTATAAAACACATATCTCTGTCACTAAAACAAACAGTAAAGATAGCTAAGAGCTAAAACTAGGTAAGAAGGCACCACCTTTATGTTATCACTTGTCATTCTTTGTCCTGAGGTTCTGTCTGATTGGATCTCACATGCTTGGCTCCTACCTACTTGTGCCTAGTTAACTTGGACTGCTTAACAAGTTCTATGCATGCATGGCTTCACATTCCTGCCATAAATCTCCTAGTAATACCAATACTCCACGTTGCATTTCTCCTGATTGTGTTCCAAAGGAGCAGAGGCATAAGAGAAGAGCAGATGACACATTTTATTCACAGAAAGGTGACATCTGAGACCAAGTCGGGCACCAGATTAGAATGGTTTTCTCTGACTGTGAGTCATAAATCCCTTGAAGGTCACACAAAGGTTAAAAAGAGAGCTATCATTGAGCAACAGCTCAGTCCCTGCAGGGCTGTGAAAGAAGAGACACCATTATTACTTACTCCAATTTTTACACTTCCCAGAAAACTCAAATTACCTTTGATTGCTGGAAACAGTTCAACTCCTCCAAAATGAAGATGTCAATAAGAGCAGTTGTTTTTTACTCCCCTGTCCTGGGGGGATTTGTTAATACTGATTAGTGCCGATCACACCAAAACAGATTAGCTGAGAGGGTCTTTAACTTTCAGAAAGTTAGTTAAATGTAATCAATAAAGTAAAAGATCTGGGGAGAGATGGCAAGGGTATAGAACATTGTTCCACAGCCATTTCTCTTGGCAACTGTGTCTTTGGAAGATCCTGCCTCCTGTGTCCCCAGCCAGGTTTCCATCCCCTGAACATGAATTTGGTTGTGCTGGTACAATTCCACTCACTGCAGAGGTTTCTGGCAAAGAGGGTTACAGCTCTCAGGTTAATAACAAGCCCTCCTATAAAGGCAGAATAGGTTAAAAATAGATCTTTCTATTTCATCATGCAACCCCATTAACAGTCATAGGGGCAAACAGCAGGGACAGAATAAACTTAAGCAAAATGTACTACTCTGTCAGGATGGAGTGGAAATAGAGCTAGAGGACACAAGGACAAGGACTGATTACTAACTAGAACACCAATCTGGAAGATAGAATGACAGAGGGTGTATGGGAACCAATTTACAAATCTGGAGTAGAGAAGGACAGGGTGAGTCAGCAATATAATTTTTTTTAAAAAAATCATCATTCTAATGCAGACAAAAATCAATGAGATGATGGCAGAATTGTTTCCAAGAAGAATTGTTTTCAGTGTTTTCCATGAGGTTTTTAAAAGAACTAAACATGATGAGCCTCTTGAAGACTGCAAGGATAGAACTACAAGACAAAGCGAATACAGAAGCATTGATTAAATGCAGAGTAAGAGTACATCAAAGGCAACCAAAAACATCTCTTCAGAGTTGCAGGAGGAAAGAAACAGAAAGCTAATCAATTTTCCTTTTAGCTTATATAAACAATACCAAGTTAAAGCAAATGTCATATTATAAATGCATACCTCTTTCTTTTGGAGAGAAACTGATGGAGTGTAAAATATGCAAATAGCAGCACAAGCCAGGGCATGTGGAGTATTTAGTCCTTGACATCCCTTCTTTTTGTACTACCTACTGTCAGAGGAAAAAAATCAGGTCTAGGGAAGACCCCTCCTTTCTCAGAGGCACTGCCGATCTCAAGTCAATAGTCTGCTTCCCCTCCATGGGCAGATCTCCAGCTGTTTGTACTGGGAGTTCTGAGTATGCAGTGAAAGAGTTTTAAATTCCTAATAATAGCAGGGAAAACTGTATTATATCTAAAACACGAGCAATGTGCTTTAACTAAAACATATCAAAAAACCAAAAACATTTATTTCAGTTGCAAAGACAAGCATTCAAAAAAATATCCCAAAATGCCTTTGCAGCTCCTCTTTCAAGTCATCCTCTGCAACAAATGAGGCAAGGTCTAAATGGATGGTGAACGTAAGGGAAGCAATGACTAAAACATGATCATGCATTGAGAATATATAATAATATATATAATAATATATTAATATAATATAATAATATAGCAATATAATATTATACAATATTTATATTATATTATATTATATTATATTATATTATATTATATTATATTATATTATATTATGTAATAATATTTATATTGATGCATGCAATATAACAATTCTATCCCTCACACATTTTACTGGAAATATAAAGGATTTTCTACCATAGCAAATTCTTACATATGTACTAGATTCCTTTTGAAGTGGGGAAACAAAGAAAGTGAATATTGAAAATTTCTGGTTCAAAAAATGAAGAAAGTAAAAAGTAGAGCTGTTAATGGACTGTGCATGCACACTTTTATTGCCATTGTCATAGAAGTAACACAGCAAAAATCATTAAAAATATTAAAATTTGAGTAAAATAATAAAGCTAAGAAATCTAAATTAAGTTACCATTAATAAGTTTTACAGACCTCATAAATTTAGTTTCATTTTAATGTTCAAAATAATTAATAAATCTTTATGTAGAGGAGGATAAGGATCAACATAGCTGTCTACATATCCAGTTCAATGAAATTCCTTATATGCACTAAATTCGTAGGCATGACTAGGGAATATGGAGCCTTTTCAAGTGAAGAGCATAATATATAATAATGAGATTGAATTTGTCGTTGTCCTCTGCAGGGCACTGGAGATAATAACTGTGATGTCTTTGAAATGACAGCGTGGCTGGTATGGTTCTAAGCACCATATGCCAGCAGCTCTGAAACTTCCCTCTGAACTGACATAATTTAATATTTTTTTTTTCCAAATAAAACTTAACTATTGTAGCAAAACCCCAGCTCTTCTGCATTCTAAATTAGCCCACCTTATATTTCATTTCACTTGTTTACAACACTTCTGAATTTTATCCTTTATCTGTAGTAATGCAGAAATCATCAAAATCCATATATACAATTTAATTAACACCCAAGAATTTTCTGTCCAAGCTAGCATGAAAGCAAAATAAACAAAAATTCAAGCGTGTATACCTTCAATGTGTATATCTTCATATACCTGAATGGATAGGCAATATATTCTAAAGGCAAAGCTCCAACATTCCTCTTGAAAGTCAAAGAGTGTCTTTCCATCAGAATTAAGAGGTTTCAAATCAGACTTAGTTTACTATAGTCCACTGTGTTGTGAAAATTTTCACTTTTGCCTATTCTCTTGTTTGTTCTGTGATGACTTCACAGATCAAAAGTAGCAAATGCCTGGAAAACATGACAAAATCTGTTTCTGAGACTAAAAATGGAAGCGATATTCTTCATTTTAATAACAAAATTTTCTCTTCTGAATGATCCCTAGGTTAGTTTTTACATGTTCCTTGATAATATTAATAATTTGAAAAGAGAGGGATGAATAATGTGATATCCTATGAGAACCTAGAATACTTTTTTTAAGGAAGTCAGTTCTAAGTTTGATGGAACAAAGTCTCCTTGTTATTTCATTCTGTAGACAGCATAGCTTACAGTTTTAACTCCAAAATTCTCACCAAATTCCACATTAGACTCTACTAGAGAAAATTCTCTGTTCACACTTGGCTCATTGAATATGAAACTTTGGCAAGTGAGATAAGTAATGTCTAATATTCCATAAATGAAGGAAGCTGAAGAACACATTTAGCAAAGTGGAGGATGCATGCCAATAAGTTAAGCAAAGCACTTCTAAATAGAAGATTAGCTTTACATTTCTCACACATCAGATTAAACCCCAGGAAAATCTGATTTCTCTTTTCACCTTATAAAACCTTATTCATATTGTGTTTTTTAATCAAGCAAAAACAGAAAATAATTTTTTTTTCTTTTATTATATTGTGAATGGCTGTACATCTTGTTTATAAAGATTTTCTTATTAGGCTTCAGCTGTTATTTAAATCTCATCAGCCTGTTATACTGGGACAGTGCAAAGGTCATCAGAAACACATTTCTGGTGGCATTTTGTCTGAACAGAACCATTAGAAGGAAAAAAAACTGGGAGTGTTACAGAAGAAAATAGCAATGAAACCATACTTCACAAACATGGAGTTAAGAAAGGATGCTAACCATCATTTGATTTTGATCCACTGCTCAAGAGATTCATCAGCTGGCACTCTCTGATCACCTGATTCTGACATAGCCAGGGCACAGCAATGGTGTCATTGCTTTGCACAGACACCTAAACCCAGCATATATTTTCTACTCTTTTGATGCTAATCAGGTAAACAAGAATTTTGATGTAAGTAAGTGAATTATCATTGATTTCACTCCAGGATGCACAAAGTTTATATGCAGTTTGAATTTGGTTTTGCTATCACAGATCAGTTCAATTCAGTGTGCAAGCCTCATTTTTTAATTTTTTCTTTTTGGATCATGACACCTTTTTTTTTTTTTTCTGAAATTACATTTTTAAATGATCAGCAATTCAGTGTCAAATGACAATTTGATACTGAATTGCTGATCATTTAAATATCAATATGAAATTACAATTCTACTTATAGAGTCCTTCTTCCTCATACTGGTAATTTTAAATTTAACTTTTACTTGTAGTAAAAGAATGGATTATGATGGCTCCCAGATTTGTCACTAGTGGATATTTGACCACATTTTTTATTATTGTGGAACTCAGCAGCTAGTTGCAATGCTTAATGTATGCTTAGAAGAGATCAGGACAGAAGAAATAGGAAGATCTCTACCTTATAACTCAAAATATAGTGGACTGCGTGTTGCCAAAACTTTAGTATTCCTAGCAAAACTAAATAGGAATACTCATGCAACTGAACAATATTTTCTAGTTTAGCTATTAATCCCTTGGTATAAAAAGTACTACTTTATTTTTAAGGCAGTGTATGGGACTGGAGACAGGACTATCCTTGCCTCTCTCTATGCAATGTCCATAATTAAGACAGCTTTTCTCTGTTTAGACATGTTAAGGTAATTTTCAATTGTAGCATCTCAGATCCTCAAAGAGCTATAAGGATATGCAATAATAAATTCAAAGTGGAGCTTTCTGTGGGGAAAATGGCCCAGATTTCCAGATCAAAGTCAGTAGGGAAGAGGTTCGACCCCCTGCAACTTTCTTAATGCTGCATCTCTGTGTCTTCTCTGTAAAACTGATCAAACGGAAGTTGCAAAGATAAATTACCTACTCATTTTCACTTATACTGCTTCTAAACATGAAATTTTGCTATAGAATCACATTTTTGAATGCAATAGTCAGAGAAGTTGAGCATGTCTGTGCTGCCTGGTTATTAAATAAATTAACCAGTGCAATGTCATTTTTGTTCTGATGTAGTGTATTTTTCTGTATTCATCAGAGGCTTATTGTGTACAGAGTGTTACTTCATGTATCTAAAGGAGTAAATTACTCTGAAGCCAAATACTCTTGTATTCATCCCAGTAAAAAAGTTTTAAAAGCCGTAAATCAAGAGGATTAAATATATTGCTTCCCTCGTTGCAGTATCTGAATGATATAGACCTCTCTTTTATTTTGGCTCAAACAGCTCTTTTCATAAAATATCAAAGGCACTGACATAACATAATAATTTTAGAAAACTATTAGAAATAATGTTATGACAAAGTATAATAATCAGCTTGGCCAATATAAAGGAATGCTGTAATATATTAGAAATATATTCACAGTTTAGTTCTGTTAGCTGCTATGTTCCATGTGGTATAAAATCAGCCTTGTTTGTACTGCTAATTTTGCTTTATATAAAAAGTGCAGGGATTACCCTCAAAATAATTTTCAGGTTTTTCTAAGTCAGTTCAAATATCTCTATGACTGAAATGAACAATGACTTACATACTGGATTAAAGCAATCTTCAGCCTACAGAGGCACAGAATGCCCAGGTCTGCCTGGTGATGTGGGCTTCCTCTTTGCCATCTGCTTCTAAGCATGAAGAACACTGACCTGTTCTGCCAGTGGGAATTCCTTCCCAAAAGCTGATACTTGGCATTCACAGTTCCCATAATGATGCTTAACAGAGCAGCAGGAAGAGCTCTCAGCACTCCTGTCTCTAGGTGCAGCTCCTTTTCCACTGCAACATATTCTTTTGACCTCTTACCTCTAGCCCTGCTGGTAGCCCTACTGTCTTGCTGTGATGCATCTTGCTCCCCCACATAAGACAGGCTTACATAGAAAAAAGTTATAGCTAGCAAAATTTCAGATTAAGGCTTTATGTAAAGAAAGCAAATGGAGAATCGTGAGGTAAGAATAAACCCCAAAACCCACCATAAATCACCATTCTAATCTAACCTTACAAGTATGCTTCATTCACATCCCTCACACACATCAATGTGCTGTTGCTCAAAGGCCATATAGACATGAATTCTGTCCTTTCCCCTCACTTTTTGAGGTTCCACAGGAATAACTTCCATCCCAACTACTTTGCGTAGATTATTTGGGTAGATTTAAATGTCCTGGGAAGTTCTAGCTGCAGTCAGACACCTTGCATACGTAAGGTATATGCATTTGCTTTGTTAATAGTCATATTGCCTAATGCAGACTGTTGGATCTTCAGTCTTTCAGATTTCAATAGCTTCATGATAAATATTACATCAGACAATGGATACAAACAAAAGATGTTATGAACCTGATTTCTGATATGTTAACGATTTCTCACAGAGATCTCACCTTCTACAGCAGATGTGTCACCTCAATAAAAAGTGATCTACTTGATGCATTTGAGAGTAAATTCTTTACCTCCCCTTCAGCCTGCTTTAATATGTCCTCTTTTGCAAGTAAAAGTTTAAAGCAATTTGAAACTGATTTTTTATTATCTATCAATTTTATGTTGCCAAATCAACAACTAATGTTTTCTAAATCCCCAATATGTCAAAGGAATAAGAGGAAAAAAAAAATTCTATTTGGTATTCAGATCAACTCTTCCACACCCAGTTTTATTCTATCGTAGTCAAAGCAAAACTTCCACTAAAGGAAATGTCAAAAATTGCAGGATATAATTCTGGAACAGTACAGGAACCACAATATTCAGAGGAAGGTACCTGAACATCCAGTCCTACAAAGAGTAAATACCACAAACTCTTCTCCTTCAGTATCAGATGACCAGTTTTCTGCCCCCTATCAAAACAGAACTTGAGAAATGAAAAGGGAAATCATAATTTATCAAACTAAGAGGAGCATAATTAGAAATAAATTAAATAATAACAGAGAAAAAATAGAAAAAAAATGGCAGATGAACAAAGTCTAACCCTACAGAGGTGAGGAAAAGAAGTAATTTGAGAGACTGAATAATTGGCATTCGGACACACTAAGGGCACCAGCTTTTCAACCATTTTTTAATTAAAGAATTTCACACAAGTTTAAACAAAAAGAATATGAAACATAAGAAATCTATTATAAACAGTGTTATCAGCTGCGGAGGGAGTAATTTAAATGGCATTCAGTAATGCAGGTGAAGGCTGTCTGGTAGTTCATCTCTTTCATATTTGATTTCTCAGATAATTTCAGAGACCCAATGGTCTACCCTTGTCATGACATAGTCTTTAGCCCTTTTGTGAAATATTGAAGGAATTGCTGCTGTCCTGTCTCTATTAGACTCTTAAGGGTAATTGACTTTGGTTCTGTCTAAGGGTTCTTTCTTCTAAGACAAAACCCTTGAGAACTCTTGGTGCTTTCTTGCCTGCTAGCAAGGGGCACTGCCAGTTTTGCTTGCTCATGCATTGCGACTGAATCTCCAGCTGTGTAGAGCTAGTTTTGCCCACACAGACATTCAAGAGATAAGCTTTGTTCTAAACACAGCTATGGGATTTGTTAGGTGAAAAGAACTTCTGTTTTGATTTGAATATCTCATTTCTTCTGTTTCAAACACTGGGGCATGCCTCATTTTCAAATGGAGATTTTCATTATGTTTAAGAACATAATTAATTCTGAAGCTGTATACACTTCACTTATTTGAAAGGTTTGGACTTTTCCATAAATCATGGAAAACAACTGTTTTCTCAGCTGTTACAAAACAGGAACCAAAACCAAACCCTGTATTGACTACTATGACTTTATTCTAAACACCCTCAAAGGGTATCAAATCAAACCATTCATCTTAAAATGCACCAAAACAAAATATTGATCAAACAGACCAGCAAAATGCAGCCATTTGTAAACTGACCAGACAAAGAAATGCACAGAAAGAGGTCTGCTTGCTAGGACAATGTGAAACATTTGTCATTCACACCAGAAGCAGAATCTGGTCAGAATTCAAGGATATATATACTTAGTACTGACATCAGATCAATATCACTAGAGTCCAGTGAAGATGAAAGCCTCTTACTGAAAATATAAATTACCTTTTAACATCAAGATCTCAAGGTATATTAAAACAGCACTCTTATCTTCTCCTACCTTCAGACAATATGGCATTTCAAGAATAGTTCACATGAAAATTTAAGCAGGGAATCAAAGACTGAAACATCAATCCATTAGGCTTCCTATTTCTCAAGAACTCTTAAGAGTGGAGAAGTTCAAACTTCAGGTAATATGTTGCAGATGAAGTTATCACAATGTCATACCCTCTAATTTCAATTTTTTTCTCTATTTGTCTTGAGGGGTTGTAACTACTTTTCCCTGTGTAAAGCCTGAAATCCAAATTATTTTCTATAGCATTGAGGTTGGATTAATAGAACCATAGAATATCTGAAGTTGCAAGGATCGTCAAGTCCAGCTCCCTGTTTATCACAGGACTACCTAAAACTAAATCATGTGGCATCATCCAAATGCTCCTTGAACTCTCTTGGGTTTAGGGCCATGACCATTTCTGTGGGGAAGCCCGTGCCAGTGACCAACCACCTACAGGGTGAGGAACCTCCAATCTGAAGTTCCCCTGGTGCAGCTTTATTCCATTTCCTTGTGTCTTGTTGCTGGTCACTAGAGACAGGAGATCAGCACCTTCCCCTTTGCTGCCCCCCCCCCCCGCCCAGGGAAGTTCTAGACTGCAATGGGGTCACCCCAGCCTTCTCTTCTCCAAACTGAGCAAACCAAGTGATCTTATATGCTCCTCATAAGTCTTGCTCTTAGGACCTTTCGCCATGTTGGTTGCCTGTGGACAGAGTCCAGTGGTCAATGTGCTTCTTTTGAGGCCCCCAAAACTGCACTCAGTACTCAAGGTGGGGCTGCAGTGTAGAGTGGGACAGTAATCTCCCTCAACCAACCAATGATGCTGTGCCTGATGTATCCCAGGACACAGCTGGCTCTTTTGGTTATCAGAGCACTGCATATTCAATTTGCCACTACCCAGCTCCCCAGGGCTCATTCTGCATGGCTGCTCTCCAGACTCTTTCTCTGATTTGTACGTACCACACTGACCTGTTCCCAGTGGAGAAGCCTGCACTTGCTCTTGTGGCTCAAATTGCAGAAGTTTGTGGAGAACTGTTGTCTGTGGGATGGACTCACAGTGGAGAAGTTCACAGAGAACCATTTCCCTTGGGAGGGACCCCACACTGGAGCAAGTGAAGGATTCCTCTCCCTGAGCAGTGGCAGAAACAACCCAGGATAAACTGGTCATAACCCTTATTCCTTATCTCCATGCACTGCTGGATGAGGGGAGGTGGAGCTGGGAATAAGGGAGGGATGGGGGTGTTTGTTTTTAAGATTTATTTTACCTCTCATTATCCTGCTCTGATTTTGTTAGTAATAAGTTCAGTTAATATCCCCAGTTTGAGTCTGTTTTGCCCATGATGGTATTTAGTGAGTGATCTCTCTCCCAGTCCTTAACCCATTAAATGTTCTTTATATTTTCTCTCTCCTGTCCAGTTGTGGAGGGGATTGAGAGAGCAGCTTTAGTGGATACCAGGCATCTGGTACCAGGCATCAGGGTCAACCCCACTACACTGCTCATGCTGTGCATATTAGTATAAAGGCATTTCAAATGTGCTCAGGTTTACTCAGCAGACTGATGGACCTGCAAACACACCATCCCACAAACATTGGCATGCTACCCCCAGGCTTTTCTCTAGTGAGCCTGGTTTTATCCCTTTCTCCCTTCAAATCTAGTTTAAAGCTCTTTTAATTACACCTATTAACTATTGGGCAAAGATCCTTTTTCCCCTTCAAGAAAGGATGGTCACTAAAGCATCAGCAAAGGAACATTACAGAAGTTCCATGAAAATCCGCCCACATTGCAGGTAGAAAAATGCAACCAAGACACCTGAAACACAGTAAAGGACTGACACTGGATCCTCTGGATCTCAGGCCAGTTCCAACCATAAGCAAGCTATTACTGTCTTTGGTTTACAGTAAAGTACCTAAGACAAATTGGTGCAATTTTTTTGTAAAGACTACTGGGCCCTCACTAAAAAAAGCCATATAAACTCATTTCTACTAGATAATAGAAAACCAAATTAGGTCTGGAGAAGCTAGGTTGTTGAAAAGTAGATCATAGGCTGAAAACTATCACCACATGTATAAATACAGGGGGCAAGGCCTCCCTTTTTTGTACCAAACCTTTCTTCTGCGACAACTTTGTGAATTGTAGCAGTAGTTTCTCTGAACTGTTTTAATGAATGAATGTCAGGGAGCTGGAGGGAGCTCATCAGCAACAAAAGGTAGGTAATTCCCAGACACATTTGAAAGCCTAACCTAGTATTCAACCAACCAAAACATCTACACTGAGCAAAGAAAAAATATTTCCCCCATTAAATGATATTTTATGGTTTTTCGGTGTCTCATGAGATGTGGGAATAGATCCTTACAGAAACTTTTGCATCAAAAATCCCATTTTATTTTCTACCAGTGTGATTTTCCATTGTTATTTTTCTTGCAGTCTGCATACATTAAGGCACATTAAAAAAGGGAAGAAGCAAACCAGCCTGTCAGATATTTCAAAACATACCATGGGAAATGATTGGTTTAGGATGAGTGAACAAAATCTGTTCGTTCAGCAAACTTAATTCTAGCTGAGAACCAAGAAATGTGTATATAGCATGGACATATGATAAGTTAACTGGGCTCAAAAATACACCATATAGCTGGGCTTTTGGGACAGCAGAAAATGTTTTGATGC
This sequence comes from Vidua macroura, assembly GCF_024509145.1. NCBI lineage: Eukaryota > Metazoa > Chordata > Aves > Passeriformes > Viduidae > Vidua > Vidua macroura. The sequence goes on along the minus strand of NC_071576.1, from coordinate 42,273,436 downwards.
TTCATGGCTCAACTCTACCTTTTAACATGAATGAGGAAGCATTACAGTTATTCTGAAGGATGACAGATTTTTATTTTGCACATTCTCTTTGACTTCTGAAATGCTGGAAACAAAAACATCCATAGTTAAGGCTTCAGGGTAGGAAGAGAGTCTCCACAAGCACAGTAGCTAAGGTGAGAATGAAAGAATGCAATAAAACTAGATTATGTACTTTTAAAAATTCAACTATTAGCTCTCCCTGTGAAAGAACATTTTATTCTGCTAAATTGTTATAGGGTTTATAAGCTGGTATTTTCAGGGTTTTAATTCCTATAAGGAATTTCTTGGGAAGTTACTGCAAATTTGTGATTTGTGCTCTCTAATAGGTCCACAGGAAAACAAGAAAACCCCTGTAAGATACCGCATTCAAATTCTCTCTCACACAAGGATGGGATTTGAAACTCAGCACAGTTTTAGAGACTCGGGAAAGATATTCAGAGGATGCTGTACACTGTATGAAGAGTCAGATAACAGCAACGGTTTGTGCTCCCCTTCCAATGGCAGTTTGCTTCCATTCATTCCAGCATATCCATGGAGCCTGAAAAGCTGACTTGCATGACAATGTCCTAACATGAATTACCTTTTCAGTAGGTTTACCGTCTCAGGAGGTGATGTTTCTCCTCGTTTCCCAAACTACCCCTGGACCTTCTCATCCTACTAGCCCATTGGAGACTGTTCCACAGAGCTGCCTGGACCCCCCCACAGCATCCACCCTGTGGAAGAAACACAGATTGAGAAACTGTGATGCAGCAATTAAATCTTCTCTAGACAGAAATTGATGACATTGAGAGAGAATAACTCAGGTAGACTGTACCAGGATCTAGAGCTGTCACACACAATCTGAGAAGGGAGGAGAGTTGTAAGAATACCGTGCCCCCTCAATATATAATATACCATGCCCCCTTCAGAACTGCTGAAGGCACAGTTATTTCAAGAAGACTTTCAAGGAACAAATATAAACAGAGATTTCGAAGGCATCAATTAGTCAATAATGATCACCCAATCTTGCAGATGACAACCTTGCCTTGCCTGTTAGAAAAGCCTATATTTTTGCATACTTAGCAGTAATAGGAAGGGGGTGGTTACTTCTGTATTTCTGTAATGAATAGCTCATCATACACCATAGAGGACAAGGTGGTGGAAATTAGGCCTTTTCCTGTCATTAGTGACAGTGAAACCTGTCTGTGTACACCTCTTGAGGGCAAGGCATTCCTTCTAGCATTGGAAACTTTCTTCTTGTCGTGGTTTGACATGGAAGTGAATTTTTTTTTCAGGAAGTTGGGTCAAACCAATCAGTGGTCAGGTTTGGATATTGGCACCTGGAGTGACCACTGAAAGTATGGACACGCCTCTGAGAACACAGGGGGTTAAAAGCAAGAACTCCCAGGGGAACTGTCTTTTTGGTTCCAGTCGACAGAGAGTGCAGACTCTCCCCTGCCCAGCCTCAGGCTGGGTGGGGGAGGGGAAGCCATGCGGCCTTGTCCAGGTAGGCCGAGGGGGCTGAAGGTCTGGAACCGAGCCAGCTCCCTGTGGACAGAAGGGTGGAGAGAAGCGAAGATGCCCACCAGAGGGAAAGAGAGAGAGAGCCTGACGGCACCTGGAAATTTGCCGGCAGAGGAGAAGGAGAAAGGGGGGGGATGATGCCCAGTGTGGGAGTTGAGAATGCTGGGCAGAGATTTCTGCCGTCCAGGGAGTCTGAACTTTTAACCGTTTCCGGGAAATGAGGGCTTTGTAAAATATTACTACTCCTCGATTTGTAGTGGAAGAGAGACAGTCCAGGATCTGAGATGTTAGAAGAAGAAATTTTTAGGTGGGAGGAGATGATGGAGTAGCTTTTGGCTGGACTTTTCTTGTTAGCCATAGACTGAACCAAATTCTCCTGCAATAGAGACTGCATTTTAGAGGGATGCAGTGGTGACCCAAGGAGACCTGCTTCAGCGACTACCAGCACAGGAATGGCAAGAACAAAGGAAAGCTGGGGAGGGAATGGTGATGCCCTCTGTCTTCAGGAAGAAGATGATCTCTGTTCCTGGACCCTTGGCCCCAGGGGAAAATGGGGGGGACTGTAGTCCCAAGATGAGAAGCTGAACTGTTGTCTTTTGGTCCATGGCAAAGCATCCTTAAAGGAGCCCTATGAGCAGTCTGTCCATGCACGGTGGTGAGAGCACTGTGACATGGAAAGGAGAGTGTCACACTGGCAGATTTTCTCCGGGCGGTTGCCATGTGTGACATGGAAACACAGGAGGTGGCAACTGTGTTTCCTGGGGGGTCTATGGTGCAAGAGAGACTTCTCTCTCCCTTGATAGACTGAGTATTGATTATCTGAAGGGTGGTAATTTGATCAGGAATCCCGGATGACGTTTCATGGTGGTTGTTTTGGAAACTGGGAGGAGGAGGGGTGTTTTAGAGGGTCTTCATCCTGGATGTAGTGTGTGTGTCTTCTGTAGTAGTAGTTCAATAAAGTTTTTTTTTTTTTTTTCCTTTGTTATTAAGCTTGGGCCTGGTCTGCTCTGTTCCTGATAACATCTCACAACATTTATTTGGGAAGGTGTATTTTCATGGGGGCGCTGGCATTGCACCAGTGTCAAACCATGACACTTCTTTTAGAGCGCACACCATAGTAAAAATTAAAATCAGAAAAAAGTTTAAAAATCAATTAATTTGATAAATAGTTTTCAATTTATAGCATCTATATACTGGATGAAATTTCTCTATAAGGAATAAGTAAAGATTATAAATAATAATCATGCACAAAATTTCATAACTTCAAAACTATGTCTTTTGTTTATGACAAAAGACAATTGAGTAAATCATGACTTCAGATAACCCATAAGTCACTGATTCTGTTTTTCAAAAACCTGGCTGCTTTCTATTCCTTTGGCCTTGGCTGCCTAGCAACCTTCACAGAGCTTTCTTGGTCTATACTAATTCTGGAGAGTTTTCATTTATATATTTATTTATGAGAATGTCTATAAGGAGGATTATATAAAGAGCTGATTGTTCCTTCCTTCTAACAGTGAATTCCAAACATGTCATCTCAGTGTCTCAGTGAAGAACACAGTCCTCAATTCTTCAAAGAGGTACCTGCCTCCTTGATTTTGCTTGGGAACTAAGCAAATCTCAGTTTCTATTAGACAAAAGCTTAGTCTCTGTAGGAAGCTACTGATGTAATAGGCACTGGTATTTCTTTCTCTCCCAGTTGGTTTGATTCATTGATAAGTTTTTTTCACCCTGCATTCCTAGATGCTTATGTAAGTACTGTGCTCATGCAGCCTGCAGCTCTTATTTAACATGCAGACAGTTTGTGCTACTGCTCTGGGTCACCAACAGTTCCAGTATCAACCAAGCTCTAGAGGGAAATGGAGATTAAAGCTGATCTGCTGTGTCTGTGACTCAAAGCAGGACAATCTGGAAGGCTTGGATGGGCTTGCTGGTTATAATAAGTAGTTTGAAACAAGATATGGACTGACTTTCCCTGAACCAGCCATCAGTTTTACATGGAAAAGACTATTTCCTCAGGGGTTTTTCTGTTGGTTTGTTTTGGTTTTTTTTCTCCTTCATTATAAGTGCAAATGGGGATGTCATAGAATATATCTCTATGCTACATTAAGAAAATACTTATTCTCTTGCCAGTTCTATTCAACCAGCACTTTGCAAATACTTTATGCCTTTATCACCACAGTAATCTCCTCCAACTGAAAAGAAAGAAAAAAATAAAGAGAGAGAGAGGAAGGGATAGTCAAATATGTGCCCTGAAGAGCTTAACAGGCTCTCTCAAATGATGTGGTAAAGAAATGCCAGGTATTCATAGTCTGCAGTCACATAGTGGAGATGTAGGGTTTGTGTCTCACTACGTCCAGCCCTGAGCTCAGATGGAGGAGCTTGCATTTACTTCGGGATCAAACTGAAGCCTGAAACACAACAAATCAATATGTCTTAAGATATCTCAATATACCTTAATAACTTGATTCCATTTTTTTCAGATTAAGTTGACCTTTAGATATATTTTGTCCTTAAAGGACATGCAGGGGATCTGTCACAGAACATAAATCTGAAAGCAGATCTTCTAACTTCCACTCAATTTCTTATCAACAGAGCTACATACATAAAGATTAGTTTGTTGTAAGCTTGTAGGATTATGGAAGCATTTTTAAATCTTGGTGTTTCCATATACTTATACATCAGTAAAAATTTACTCCCAATTCAATAGTAGGGAAAGAATATTTTTTTTTAAATCTCCTCAATATTGTAACAGGCAATAAAAATATTGGTATATTGGTTGGGTGGTATATCGGTTGGGTGGTATATCGGTGTCCAATGAAATAAGAGTAACAACATGAATGATAGGAATTATTCAAAAATAACCTGCTGGTTAAAAGAGTGACATTTTGTAGAGCAACTTATAAACAGTGAAAATACCTTCAGAAACTAAAACAGGGAAAATTATTCAATAAACAGGAGGAAGAAAGTTACTGGAAGTAAACAGAGATCTAGAATATCTTTTTTTCTATTCATAGGCTAACAATAAACAATTTTTTTTAGTTCCTATCCCTCTGTCATTCCACACAGTAATGTAAATTTGCAGTTAGCAGAAAATATCTCAATCTGTACTCCTCTGAGTTATTGTAATACAAATAAATTACAATACAAATACAAATATAATCCAAAACTAAGTAGTTGCTTATTGAAAATGAGTTTCCATATGTATGTTCATTTTTCATAGAGCATGATTATTATAGCAAAACTTGAGCATGTGGTGTTTCCTCCCCTTACAAAGTATGATCACAATTACATATGTTTTTAAATGTTAAGTCAAACTCTGAAAATAAACCTATTGAAGAGCAACAGAACCACAGATTTACATGTCTGTTTTCTCACTTACTTTTCTGAGAAGTCTGTTTTCAATAAGTTCAAGGGCATATAAATAGACCATAGAGAAAAAGACTTCATCATGCATTTTTATAAAAAAAAATAATATATATATATATATATATATATATAAAATAGGGTTTTCTACAGAATGAATAAAATTGAACCATACCAAAGCAGATAGAAAAGGAAATTCAACCAGAGAAAATTAACATTCTCAAGGTATATGGAAAAATAAGTTGCATGCAGTCCCATCCAAAATTTCAGAGACTACAATTAGGTACTACATCTACTACATTTACACTGGAAAACCTCACCTGCTATGCACTTAGGCTCCCAAAAGAAGAGTATATCAAAAAGAGAGATAATCCTCCCTCCCTTCCTTCCACCCTTCCTTCCTAAAGAGAGAGATGTAAAATGCCTTCGGTTTCTGGATAGGGACTACAGAAAAATGAAATGCTAGGGAGGGTTTGGAAAAAGGTAATTACAAAGGAAATCAAGCTTTAGTGGGAAAAAGAGAACAAGAAAATTATCGTCAATATGAAAGTATAATCTTTGCTTGAATAACTAACTCACCAAGGAGAATTCAAGAAACCTTTTGAAAACAATCAATAGTATTATTCCAACACTCAGCTCCTCATTTCAAATGCACTGATTTTACTTCAGATTTAGGCCAGTAACTGATCAAAATTTGATCTAAAATATTTAAATATTTTCTAACAATTCATTATGGCAGTAAGTAAGAAAAACTCATTGAAGTTATAACTGGGCTTTAGTAATTGCTCTCAAAGCAGCCATATTTTTAGAGATTGCAAAGGGATGAAAAAAACTGCAGTAAAAGGAAGATTTCTTAAAGAAAGACTAAACATAGTAACATATGCTACCATGATGACAGTAAAGAACATAAATAAGCAGAAGAGAAAACACAGTTACCCAGTTCCTGCTATTTTTAATAAATATCACTAACAGGGTAACATTCAGCTGCCAAAGGAAAGGAGGTTGTTATACTCTGTTACTACGTCTGGCCCTGAGTTGCCATTGCAGAAGAGCACAAGTTTCTTGTAGATTTAAGACCTTATCTGCCTGCTCCTGAAGTCTTGGATACCCTAGGATGTGTGAAATAGCATTAGATTCTGTTATTTATGAATCTGAATCACTTGCAAGCTGTTAGTAGAAATGTGTGTGAGCTCTGGGTACTTAAATGTTAAATAACAAGAGTAAAATAAAACAGAAAATCATAGTGTGCTATGCCCACATAAGACTTTCACCTGAGGGTACAAAGAAAAATACTAAGAAGTTCCTTAAAAAAAAAAGGTGTCTGTATACAAATTCTATACCAGTAGTAAATATGAAGAACTTAGAGCTAAATCTCACCTCTGACTGCTGACTCACTGTGCAGTAAAACAAGCTACTGGTGTTTCCTTGATGGTTTGAAAAGGTGTTCTTTCTAGCATTCATTCCCTTCAGGTTTTGACATACTCTATTTCAGAGCTCTATTTTATTTAACATGCTTGAAAGAACAGAACCTTTTTTAGACTTCAGAATTGGCCAAACCTCCAAAATCCCTGATTATTTATGGCCAGGGTCGTAACTATGTTTTTTCCTGATCTTTTATCTTAGCTAAACCCTGAGTAAGAATTATTCTCCTGCATAAAACCTATACTTTCTATATATACTGCACTTCTCCTTTTTCTTCTTTCAAGAATGCCAGATGGAAACAAACCAAAGAATATTTGTATGCCTAGTATGCTAATATTTTTATATTTCTGTATTTGAGTTAAGCAGATGAGAATTAGGTAATTCTGCATGGCTATCTCTTCAAAACCAGTTCAAATAAGGCATACTTTCTAAATTCTAAAATAATTTTCTCTCTGATCTGCTGTAGCAAAGATATTCACTCATACACTATTGATTGGAAATGTTTTTGTACATCTAATCAATAAATGAGTTAATATGTGTTAAACCAATCTTCTAGACTATTTGTCTTGCTCAGCCTAACTAATACAAAGCTGTGAGTGATTCATTTCAGAGCAGCAGTACAGTGTGAAAACCAGACTGGTGTCTTTTTAATGTGCCTGTGTGTGCTTATAAACACAAAATGTCATTAAAAATATTTTCCCCTGACAATATTTCCCCCATTTTAAGATCAGTTCTATTGACTCGTAATAATGGTCTCCAGATACTCATCTGACAAATGGCTGTTTAATTTATTTTTTACTGTGAAAGATTTGACCTGGTTTGTTCGTCTATAAGTACACATTTTTGTGCTGTAGACAAAAATATGCATTTGTTTTAGCTTTCGTTCCTGCTGTGTTTGTGTAACACAGTGAGATATTCACAAACAGAAAGAAAAGAGATTGAAGAGCATTTGACAGTGTTTTCTAGCATTTTAAATACGGAAAAAAAAAAAAAAAAAAAGAAAAAGAAAAAAAAAAAAAAAGTGCCCACTTCATCAAGTGCTAAATTCAGTATGGCTGAAATGAAACAGAGCATGGGCCAGAGAGAAAAAAGTCTTCATCTTAGGTGGAAAAACTACTCATGTTGTTGACAAAGCAATAGCTACTAAGTTCTACTGTACTGATCATTTTAAACTTATATTCACCTTCCCTACTAGCATATCTGATGTAGCTCCAGCTTAGCAATAATTATAAGGAATTTTGCTATACCAGAATGTTATATCATCAAAGGAGTCTGTGAGGATCTTTATCTCTACAAAAAAAGGAAGGTGAGAGTCTTAAAAAATCTAGAGCCACAGAAAAATTCAGAAAGCAATTTTGAGTTCCAGAGTCCTATTTTAATCACAGTAAGACACAAATCATTATTTTTGAAAAGCAGCTAAGCCCATTTGTTTTTCTTTTCAAAATGAAAACTAAAATTATGTATTGTTATTATTTATGTGAATTATTCCTATTTTTTATTCCTCTGCTGGTGTATATGTTGCTTATATCAAAATTTTACAAATCTTTCACCTACTTTATACCATTTTGTAGAGTTTTCAATCATTAATTAGAAGTTAATTCATGCATATCAGCTTCAGAAACAAAGCATGGAAGACAAAGGGCTGGCACTAAATAATCCTTAAGATCTGTTGTGATCCAAACAATTTTGTAATTCTGTTACATTAAAAGAATTACAGGATTCTCCTACTCACTAGTTCATGTGGATACTTCCTAGTCACAATCCATTTCCCACATCAGAGTTTCCAAATACAGAAAATTTCAATTTTATTAATAAAGCAAAAGATCTACCCCCTTATTTAATCTATTTTCTGCCCTTTGTACCCTCAAGGTTTTGTGAAAGAAAGTGACATCATTTGCTGGTGTTGCACATGGGAAAAAACTTATTCCCTGAGTTATCAAAAAGAAAGATTTTGAAAGATGCCAACTTTGTAGCTGAAGAATTTCTTTCAGAAGATTTGAAGAATATGATTTGTCTTATACTAATGAAGAACATGATTTATTTTACAGTATATGTGCATAGTTATGTATCATTGTTACTCTTGAGGTGAACATAAGGTGGAGACTGACAAGCAGCTAATATCAGGTGGGACTGAAGCACAGCTAATATTATTCCCTGCAACATACTAAGTAGAAATAGCTGAGTCTTACATTGCTGGAAGGTGGTATGCACTGTTACCTGCAAAAGAACAGGAAAAAATGCCCAAATTGTTATTGAAAACTGAAAAAAAAAACCATCAAACAATTGGTGTAGAGCCATTAGAGATTAAAGTTCAAAATAATTTGAGTGCTATTGCAACAGTGTAGTCTACTCACACAAAGGAAAGCAGTTAAAAATATCAGTTCCTTTCTTATTTGCAAATTGTTCATAAATTAGTGATGTATTTCTCTGCTAATAATGATATTTTCAAAAATTTCCCAAAAATAAATACAGCTAAAAGCAATTAAAACCTATAAATTAACAGATTGATTATGTGTCATTAGTCATATAGTACAATGCTGATGGTTCAGATGGGATGATCCAACTTTAACAGCTAGAACCAAGCATGAAAAATATTTGAACATTTCAGGAAAAGAAATTGAGGCTTTAAATATGAAAGGGACATAAAAATCATTTTTTCTCCTTTAAAAAGAAGATGTTTTGGGAATTACGTTCAATTTAAAACAAGTTCTCTTCCCTCTGAAGAGTAAAATGGGAATAGTCACCACATCTCTACCAGGAACATTTGCTTCCTGTTACACTGATTACCAAGATGTGAAAAATACCATCAGTTCCAGCTCAGTACTCCAGTTTTCCAAAACTGTCAAAACCATATTCATGCAAAAGAAGTATCCACGCAAGCACAACGAAACAATCTGATTGAAAATGGCACAACAACCACGGGCAGTGGTGCCCAGTTTATGAACCCTCATTAAGATACATGAACTCAGCTTGTACATTTTTCTCTCCAAAACATGCAGTGCCCATTTTCACATTGCAAATTTGGAATCAAATGAAGTTAGCATCCAGTAGGCCTTATTAAGTCTCAGAGCAGACTTAGACTTTGCAAGCAGGTTACCTGGTTAAGTATTTTAGAAATATTTGCAAGCAGAATTTTATCTCAAGTATTAATTTCTATGGTCTGGGAATTACAATTGCACCTGCATTATCTATACATTAATACCACCTTTTTATTGCAAACAAAAACTGGTGAAATTTGCAGAAATATCCTTTTTACCTTTTTTTTTTTTAATTCTACATTTAAATTTAGTCTACTTTTTTAGATATGGTGCAATGCATGTGTAATAATCCATAAAATTTTGTTCAACATAATTAAAAGTGTGGAGTACTTTACCCACACATCCACAGGAAAAAAAGAAGATTGGTTATTTAAAAGACCAGCAGTGCAAACTTTCTTCTTTTCATATAATGTAGTAAGTAAAGTAATTGAAAGGAACAAGGGATACTGAGTTCAATTCCTATTCAAGTTTGAACTGAAGCTCTTCTAGAAAAAAAGTTTATTTCATAGCACTAAGGTTGGAAAAGACCTCCATGATCAGTAAGCCTAACCATCAGTGAGCACCACTACAATATTCACCACAGAACCATGGCCTCAGCTGCCAAAACCACATGTCTTCTGAGCACTTCCAGGGATGGTGATTTAACCATTTCCCTGGGCAGCCTGATCCAATGCTTGACAACCCCTTCTGTGAAGAATGTTTTTCCTAATATCCAGTGTAAACCTCCCCTAGCAGAACTTGAGGCCATTTCCTCTCTTCCTGCCGCTTGTTATCTGCGAGAAGAGACTAACTCCCACCTCACTACAACATCTTTTCAGGTTGTTGTAAAAGTGATAAGGTAGACTTCATGCCCCTGAAGCAGAATCATGCTTGCTAGCAATGTAAAATTTCTGGGGACAGAAGGAAAAGAGGGAGCACACAAGGTGACCATCTGGACATGGGAAGATAGCACTGGGTTCTGATTCCTTTATTTGGGATTATGACTATAGTGACATGACCACATAAAAATGTACCTTCAAGATCAGTAATCCAAAGCTGGTCTGGAAATCAATTGTAGTCTTTGTAGTCTACCTTTGACATTGCTCACCAGAGTATTACAAAGACCTTAATTTATGGATATTAGATACAATATATTGATTAGTATATTGAAATACATCACAGAAAACAAGATTGTTTTCCTTAAAAGCACACTCAAGTCACGGAAACCTTTTGAACAGAGTTCAAGAGATTTCAGCTCAATTAAGTCTACAGTAGACAAAACCCCTGCATGTATTCTTGGTTGCCTAGTCATATTTCAAGAAAGATGAAGAGAACACCTCACTGAGACCTACCATATGTTCAACCTCCCAAAAAAAAAGACTGTTACAAGTTTTATCTAAATTATTATAGGCTATAAACTTTATCACTTTTTGAATTTCTGTCTTGAACATTCATAACATTTTGTATGAAAGGGCATTTTTATCCAAGATAAGGAAAAGGAAAAAAGGAAGGAAAAAAAAAATCACACCTTGTGTGACTGCAGTTGTCCAGAGCTAGACTGTACAGGAACTTGTGAGGCAATTTCTCCACAGGAAAGGGAATTGTGCTACACCACTGCTTAACTTGTCAAGCAGCAGCACACATTGACCAGGGGACCAAGTCTGGGACACGAGGTATAAAATAAAACCTGGACCACGTTTTATGCTTATATTCAGTAATGTAAGGAAATGCACAACAATTATACTGAACTCCTGAGTGGAGAGCAAAGAAAAAAAGTAAAATAACACATCCAGAAACAAATAGTTATGGAACTTTGGAAGCATTTCAAACCACAACTTCAAATGACAATCTACACTGCAAAAACTTCAACAGGTATCAATTTATTAAAGATGGAATCTCAGTCTTGCTAAAAAAAAAAAAAAAAAAAAAACACCAAAAAACCCCTACAAATTTGAATTTTGATAGCAAATTCCCATGATTTTCCCCCTTTCTTCAAATACTCTTCAGAAATAAAATTTAATCTTTGGCTGAGATCCAGTATAATCAGTCTTTCAACTTGAGAAGCAGATATTGTACCTAAGCGACTAAAAATCCCTAAGAAAACTCACAAACCCAGCAAATTATGCTGCTATCAGAGTTCAGAAATTGGAGTTCAGAGACCATCATATTTGTGACACATCTTTGTCTAAGATGGTGGGTTTAGTGGTTTAGAGAAATATTAAATTCTCTCATGAAGAATTTCAGACTTCCTCTTTACAGGTCATTCTCCACATTTTCCCTGATTTCCCCTAGCCTGTGGCCAAAATCTCATCACAGATGAGTACAGCACCCAAGCTCCTGCCACAGCCACATGGAGACAGTGATTCCAACATATCCATCTATTCTCTTGTCAGGGGTTACATGTTATTATCTCCAAAGTCTGTGTTTTCTTCAATTTGAATCGTGCAATACAGTCGTGAGGTGAAAACTCATATTTTGTTGACTTGTTAATTAAGAAAGTAGATGGAATACTTGAAACATGTATTACTAAAATTTTTTGTTGTTGTTGGTCCTGTCAAGAAGTTTAACACAATTTGTGAAAGCTTGGAAATGCTACCTGTTGCATTTTTACTCATATTTATTCATTAGAAAAATCAAAATTAAGCAAAGCAAATTGGCATATAGTTCTGAAAGGCAGTTCGAGGATGAGATGGAAACTTGCAACCCCCTTAATTTCTATGCTTAAAGAATAATCAGTGCAGAGAAAGAATACCTAATTTTCAAAATTTCATTCAATTCTTTGCTTATCAGCTAAGGTAGTCAGGAGAAATGTCATTATACAAAATTGATGTTTGCTTCAGTAGCAGACAGAATGAGAACAGAACACTTTATAAACACCTCCAAGGAATTGATAAGGGATGACTACAGTTATCGGCATCAGAGGCATAGACAAGGAGCTTCTCACCCATTGTTAATGCCACAAGCTACCCAATCACTCCATCCATAATGACACCCACAGGAAAAAATCTGGGACCATACTCTGCATATTTCCAAAACATCCAGCACTGAGCATGTCTTCCTCCTAAATATGTATTGTAAAACAGTTTCTAAGGAACTATCAAATGAATTTATATACTCATAATTCAGCAGATTCCTGATTGCTGACTTCTTTCAATGGCTTAGAGTTTCTAGTACCTAGAAAATTTATTTTACTTCAGGTGAAAGAGTTCTCCCGTCTGTGTAAAAGAAGGATGCAAATTCTACATTGTATCTTATTAAGTTCCAGATGGTCAGAGTGACAAACATAACCTTCCTGAGTAATCACAGATATGTTAATAAAGTACAGCATATACAGCATACCTGGACTGTTACCTTGACTGACTTTCTATGTGTGAATTACTTCTTCAGAAGTTAAATAATCGTTGAGCTAGCCCATGGGTTTATTGCTTTTCTGAATCACACATACAGCTAGCTAATGGTTCTGATTCCCATCCTAAGAAATATGCATAGCACAGGAAGATTTTGTTGTACTGCAGCCACAGCAGGGCTATTTAAGCAAATGAAAATGTCTCCTTAAGAGCAGGTTTCTTTCTGTGCTTATTGGCATCACAGAGAAACAGAGCTAATGCTATGCTCCTATGAGTGCTTTATGCATTCTGACAAACCAAACGAGGTTTGTCAGGAGAGGCTCTAGGCAGCATGGAACGGCTGCAATTTTACATCTCATTGATTACCACAATGGGAATTGAAAATGGTTCTCTGCTTTTGACATGATATTAAAAATACTGTTGCAGATCTCAGAAAAATATGCAGGTCCTTCAATGAAGGGAAAACTTCATACAGCATTGTTTCCCCTTGAATTTGAGTCAGGCCCATCTGACCTTTACAAAGGCTAATAATAAAGCAATAAGGTGACATGCAGTAAAGCATGTCATTCTGTGAGTTGTTCTGCAAGAGGATACATGAAACAAAAAGGCAGTTCAATACCCTGAGGCTTTGGGGATCTGCTTGTTTTGTGGAGTGTGCATCCTGCATACTGCTGGCATTACACAGAGTATGTGGGAACCCACATGTCACAACAAACAATATTAAAAGAACAAGGCCTAGAAACAACTGTAAGAAAATTTAGATTTATTATTACTGTCACACTGCCTTTGTCATTGGCTGGTTTGATGTTTTGGAGAGGTTTTCTATGAATTTTTCAGAAGAATGATTATTGCTTTTATACAAAAAATCTGAAATCTTTTCTGTTCCCATGTCTTCAGTGATTTATTTTTGCTGGATCCAGCAGTCCCCATCCACAGAATGTTACCATTTTATGAGGGACACACTCACATTCTAAGCACAGCAAAACAACCCCAAAAGTACCGAGAATAATCTACAGTGACAGCAATAGAAGTTTGTTCTACTCAGAGATTGCAAATGACATATGTAGTACCATGTGCTAAGCAAGCTGTGATAGTCACTAACCCTTTGAGGTGCCTAGCAACCCTCAACAGCATTCAGGAGGAAGAGAAGATTTTCAGCACTCAACAGAATTAAATTCCTAATAAACCTGTTTACTCAGAATCCTAGCAGCCCCCAATGGTCTCTAAAATCAGACAGAGGAAAGCACACTCAGCACAAGACCAAGTCATTAGTGACTGCAATCACAGCACAAAACCAATTTAATTTAAAAAGGAAATCTTTGTATTTAAAAATAATGGCAGGCTTCCAGTGGACTGGCCAACAAACTGGGAATCATAAAATCAGAACTCTGAATTTCATCATATCTTTCTGATATTTATACTATATAATATCTATATACAAATACCTATACCAATGCTTTACATTTACATACAGTTCAGATACATTTTCAGCACACACACCATATAATCAACAATTAGTATAACAGGCAACCTAATCAATGGAGTTTGAAATGATACAAAAAATTGAAAAATAAGTTTCAGTAAATTAATTACATTTTTGGCATTCCCACCTGAAATATCCAATCACGGGAAGTTGGGTGCAGAAATTAAACACAAGCATTTCCAATGACTCACATTAGAACACACTGGGATCCATGTATCAGATAAAACCAAGTCTGTATGATAAAGAAACATGCCATTCAATAAAAAAAAAGAAGCAAAAACTCAAATGGCATTCAAATACTTCCAAGCAGTCAATAAGAACTAAGCTATGTGTGAGGACAACTGGTAGTTTGATAAATAGCAGAACAGGAATAGAAAATCCCTCTCACAGACCAAAAGTATCTTTTGAGAATTCACAAATATCTTGTCCTTGCTGGACAATAATGTGATAATAATAAAGGCAACAGTCTGCCTAGAAAATCCAGTAAGTAATCTCAGTAATCATCTTAAGGACTAAGACTAAGAATAAATTTGTGTAAAAAATATTGTATTGGATTTCTTATTCCTTTGATATAAAGAAAGATAAAGGCAACGTAATAAAGCCAGAGAAATTGTATGGTTATGGGACAAGCCTCCTGATTCCACTTGAAAAAACTGATTTTTCCAGTACAGGAGTCATCTGCTACCCAAACCCAGCAAGCATTTAATTTTTCCCTAATAAGAAACTCTTTCATACACAATTTTGTGATGTTTACAATTGCATCTGTGACCGCTGTTCTCATCTACTGGTAATTGGTCTGCTGGAAAGGCATTAATATGAACTTTAATAATAATAGAATCATTATCACACTTGAGTTTTTTAATATATACATATATAACCTATCACCTACTACTTCATATGGTGATGGTGCTTCATAGAACAACACACATTGCAAACTTTTTGGTGTAAAAGAATACTCTTTTATGTTGTTTTTTTTTTTTTTTTGTACATGCCATATACCTACATAAACTAAACTTTATAATACCAACAGCAACTTATTCTGACACACAGAATATTTAAAATAAAAAAAAAAAAGAAATAAAGTACTTTATAAATGTCAATTATATCAATTATATCAGTTTCTAACACCAATAACAGTTTTAGTTTGGCTATTCTTCAGTATAACTGGCTTCAGCTGTTCCAGAAGGTAATCAGCTGCTACAAAATGCCTGACCTGATGAGAGCAGTCACTGAGAGTTCCATAAAGAAAACAGTGAAATAGTAATTTTGCTAGTATAGTTCCTACACAGAGCAGTGTATTGAAATACCTTAGAATCACAGAATGGCTGAGGTTGAAAGCGACCTCTGTAAATCATCTGATACAAAACCCATTCTCCAGATGCATTTGCCTCTGGCTCTGCACTAGTGCAAGGGGTTGTTCCTCCTCAGGTACAGAACTTTGCATCTCTCTGTGTTGAATTTCATGATGTTCCTGTCAACCCATTTCTCCTGCCTTTCAAGATCCCTCTGGATGGCAGCACAACACTCTGAATATGCATGCGTAACACATTCTTGGGTCACTTGTTTAATATACTGCTAATTTTGTGACTTCACCTATTTTTTTCTTTATTTCTTCCTGTGAAATTCAAAAACATTTAATGCTTTCCCCGTCTTCTTTTGCCATTTACTGAATCAATAATATATGCATTATGTGTCTTTTTAGCAGAGACTGAATTATTTTCTTAATGTCTGGGAAGTATCTATCACATTACAAATGCTGCTACAAGGAAAAAAACACTGCAGCTTGGGTCTATTAGCCTCATCACAAATACTCTTCATCTGAATGCATTAAATCATATTAAAAATGTGATATAATAAATGAAACATCTCCAATGTTATTTTGGTGCTCTACTGAAAGTCTAGGGGGTCTAAAGGGCTGAATTATAGCCAAAGGGATTTTTTGTTGTTGTTTTAGATGCTTGGGATTGTTTTTGAAAAAGAAAAGAAATAAACTAAGGCACTAAAGTTCTGATTTGGGGTACCCAGTGATGGAAACCTCATGGCCTGAACTTCAGGGTTACTGAAGTCCCAGTGAATTCAAAGCTAGGTGTTATCAGTGTTCTGTAAATTCAGATTTTGCAGGTATTTAAACTTGGTTACTTGCATACCAACACATCCAACACAAAAATTTAAATAATGTACGGCAATCCACTCCTGTGAAAAAGGATTAAGTAATTTTAACCACCTTCTAAGAAGTAGAATGAATGTAATCAGTGAAAAACAATAAACCATTTCATAAATGGAATTCTACAGATTTTTTTTTAGGTTTTATTACACTATTATTCACATTATTTTGTTTTTAAATGAACAAAAATTATAGGAGGTATGAAGATTTGAATAACTTTGAAACTTTAAACTACATATGCATTGTTAATACAGATATACTGAATCTCATTTATGTTGGACTAGTGGCAGTCTCAGTGTAAAGAAAATCTCTAGAAGAATGTTTCAAAGCTAATTGACAAAAATACAAATTTTCTCTCAAATTTGCCTTCAGGGCAGAGGGAAGCCCTAGTTGTCCTAGAAGTCCTTTGCCCTAGTTCTTTTCCACTGACAAGGGATGATGGCCTCTGAGGAGGAGATAATGCCAGTCACCACAGCCTTGATCATGTATATGGCCGATACCGGAAGGAATTTTGGATTTAAAGCATTATTGGATGACAAAGAAATTTTACCAGTATATCTCACATTACCTTAGTCCATCATCTCCTTCATATACCTTACACAAGTCTTATGCAATCATGGGTGCCCAGCCACCCTAAGTCTAAGCAATCTTGTAACCAAAATGATAACAACAAGCAGGATATTCAGAGATGAAAGAGTGACCAGAAAAGCTCATTTTAGAAGGACAGATCAGTCCAACATGACTAAATTAAAAAAGAGAAAAAAAAAAAAAAACAAAAAAAAAAAACAACAAAAAACACCAACATGATTTTTTGAATATCTGAAGGTTACAGATCTTGAGGAAGAAAATTTAGCATGATACAGCAAGAATGAAATGCCAATAAAACAGCAATATTATGAAATGAAGGTAATAAGCTGAATAGCAGCAAAACACTTCAAAATCTATCCAATAGAGACATAATTCTGTAAGGCAGGAACATTTGGAAATAGAGTAGACAAAGCATGAGACAGCATGAAACAATTGTGTACTGATGACACAGAAGGCTAAATCATCTATATTTGCCTTTTTGTCTTTGAGATTACTTCTTTTAGTCAATCATTCTGGAGTACCACTACATTTTAACACCTCTTTCTTTCATTTTCTTTCTCCCTTCCTCTTTCTTTTGAAAGCACTATCAAAATAGATGTGACCTCATTTCCCTTCTTTCTCCTCTGGCTTTAAAGGAACAATCTGTATAATCATTATGTTTACCCAAATGTTTTCACATTTGGTTCTTTATATCTGAAAACCTATTTTAAACAACATCTGGACACAGTGTTCAACAGTCCTCTCTTAAAACGTAGTTTTCTGTAGTCACATGATTTTTATAAGGTCCCGTATCACAAAAGTCAGTGACCTTATGAAAAAGTAGATGAATGAGTGAGGAAAGATTTGGGCTGGAGAAAATGTTAAGTATCATGACTGTTTACCACAAGCATACATCCATATACAAAGTTCATTCACAAAGAATAGACTAAGGCACTTCCAAAGAGAGCAAAAAGCCTAGAAGCCTGCAAGCATTTTTGAGAAAAGATGTAATGTTAATACAAGTCTAGAAAGTAGCATTCAAAAGTTCTTGATGACAGAAGAAAATAAATGCTTCTCTCTCCTTGTTAAAAAAAAAAATCAAACCAGTTTTGGCTTTACTGGGAAACTATTTGAAATACAAGAATATCTGTACATGTTTGGTGAAATATATCTATATCTGCTAAAGGGGATGTGTAATGAATTTCTATGATGTTTTTAGTAATATTCACATTTTTTTCCAATAATTTTTTTCAAACATTTTTAAATGTCAACGAAAAAAGAAGGAAAACTACAAAGATAGTTACTAGTATCCTAAAAGCATATTTTCTGTCAATAGCTGCTAATTTTTAAATTATTTTAATAGAAGTTATGCCTCTTATGAAATGCTTATAACTTTTTCAATACAAAAATTATCTATTTTGAGTCTCTTGTAACAAGTGTCTGAAATATAAGATTTTTGTATCTCAATCCACTCAATATTGTCACTATTACACTCAATGTTAAGAAATGGAAATTTCATGTCATTCAATCAAATGCTGAAGTTTTTGGTCCCAGTAAAATAAATTAAAAGAAAAAAATAACAACACATTTTATTTAGTTTGATTAACTTGATTTTGATTTGTAGTCTGCAATTGGGGGATTATGAAAAATCATCTACTGCCTTTTGTAGGTGCAATAGAAGAATCTTCATATGTAGAATTGTTTAACAGACTAGATGGTATTTAGTGTGTAAGAGCAGGTTCTTTTAAAGGAAGTAAATCGTTCGCTATTTGTTTCTTCACATATGATAAAAAGTGAGGCATAATTTAAACTACTTTTTTTTTTTTTTTTAATTCTCAGCAGCTCTTATCATCCTTCTCACTTCAACTCCAGGAAAAATAACATTTTTTGGTTGATAGTCTGAAAGTATGATTTAAACTCATACATTTCACACCCTTTATTAAATTAGTCTCAAACACTGGTGGAATTGAATAATTGGAAGAATGGACTGAAGATACACAAGAATGGAGTAACAGGGGTTCTGCATTTCTGGGACTGCGTGGGGAAGAAGATGTGATAGAAAAGTTCACTAAATAAAACATTAAAAAGTAAACAAGTAAATAAACAAATATTGAAGTAAAAATAAAGTAAGACTAAAATAAATAATAAGTAAAAACAAAGTAAAACATAAATAACGTGTGGCCTACTGATACTTTGTATATCATAGGAACCTGCAGAATGCAGGAACACTAGACAGAAGAACATACAAAAAGTACTTGGAATAAAATCTAGCTTTGTATCCCTGAAAAACTATATGTACTGAGTTAAGTTTTGAAAAAAAATCCCAAAGAATACTATGGAAGTATTGCTGGTTCCTACTAAACACTAATCTGGTTTGAATTCCAAGGAGGTCTTAGAGTTTTTGTTCTCTTATTTATAATACAGTGAAAGGAAACTTTGAAATTAAAAGTCATCTGAAGTAGAACCCCCCCCACGCCAAAAAAAATCCCAAAAAACCAAACCAAACCAAACAAACCAAACAACCTTAACCCAATCACAATATTTGTATTCATTTCTGATGAACAGAAAGAAATGTTAAGGGCAGTCTATTGAAGTCACGTAGAACTTGGTGGGTTTCTTGCCATGGGTTACCCTTACTACCTCATGGGATAGGCATTGTGAGATAAGTGAATGATCATCTTGGAAGAACAAATGGTTTAGCCTAACTTGACTCAAAGGTTCCATCATTTTTAAAGGACAGTTAAACAAGAAATGATTACCTCCAACCAGGCTCCTTTTAGGGCAATTATAAGGAGCATAATACACAGTGATATGTTATGTCTATTATGTACAAATAAGGAGGAGTTTTTCTGAACATTCCATATTTTATCAGAGGAAAAGGGTGTTTTGTTAACTTTACAGAACACTGAGAACAGCTAAAAAAGCTGTTTTACAATAAATCCCAACTTAACAGATTTTTGAATTTTGTTTTGTTTATCAGGTAATTCTCAACATGTTTTGGAAACCAGGAGCCAGTCCTCTGAGAAAAAGTATGAGTGGCAAAACTGAGTTATCATTCAAATCAAGCCTTGCTCTAATGGAGATATGGAGCCAAATAACTACAGCAGCATTTGGATCCTTTAGCTGCCACATCCTGGGCCTAGGCACTCAGTTCTGGCTGAAAACAGAAGGGTATCCACAATATTTACTTTTGATGCTATGCTCATAGAATGATCAGTCAACAAAATACTGTATATTTACCATACACCTGAAAACCAGAGAAACTATGTGAGTCTATCAAGGAAAGCAGAGAAAATAATGTGTTATAAAAGACAGTTATTCTTTAATGAAAAAGGGAAGCCAACTCCAACTTCTTTAATCTAGAAAGAAGCAATCTAAGCACAGAACCATATCTTCAAATGCCATTACATAGTTCATTTGCTGAAAGAAGGGGATTTTAAAAAAAACTTAAGGCCTGAGTCAAGAGAAATATCTGAAAGTTCAAGGAGTGCAAATGACTGCCACCAGCAGGGCTCAATACAGGCATACTGACTGTTCAGGGAGAAACTCTGAGGGAGGGAGCTGGGAGGTCCCACTGCATGCCAGGCTGAGCACGAGCATTTCCACTCAGTACTCTGGGAGGGTAAATGGTCATGATGATTGCTAATAGTCCTTTCCATACAATAATTTAATTATTTTATTTAATTATAAAAGTAGCAACACTTGCATAGACATATTCACAAATATATTCTCTTAAATACACCATAAAAATAATTAGCAACTTAAAATCTGCAAGAATTAAGTAGAAGTTTAAGAATTTTATGTAGTTTGAAGGGTTTAGGCACTCAAGTTTAAGTTAAAAAAAGTCCATAAATCTTAGAAAAAAGTAGAAAAAATAAGCTTTTTGTTATCTAAATGTCCAACTTACAGAAAAAGACATAGGGGAAAAACACCAACCATGGTTTATTTTTTTTTTTTACATAATGGATATATTTTTATAGGTGTCATAAATTCAATTTTATATGTGTAATAATCCAATATTATGCACAATATTTTTTTTTTTAAATTAATAACCACTATTTTGAACGAACAGAATGCTTAGTTCTAAACCCATTTTCATTTGTTTCCCAAGGGTCTAAAAGGTGCTGAACAACTCCAGCCTCTAATGACTTTGTAATCCTATTTTGCACTTGGCTTATTATATGCACCTTGCATTTCTCTTCAATGGCTCAATCCTGCACAGATCTAGTCCTGATCCAGCAAAGCATCCTGATTCCTGCAGGTTATACCCAGATCACAGTCTGCAAAAACTTCCTTTTCAGCAAGAATGATAGAAGTAGAAGGGAGAGCCTTAACACTGCTTTGCCAACACAGGAGAAAGCTGATAAAGGCTTATGTAAAGAAGGTAATAAAATGAACAGATTGCAATAAATTGTTTTCTTTTTGGATCAAGGCATTGTCTAATTTTGAACTGTACCTAAACTACAATTCCCTTCCTGAGATTCTTCTTGGATATTCCTTTCCTTACTGAAGGAACTGAAGAACTGTTCAGTCTAGCTTTTCATTTACTTTCATCTGTATTGTCATCTCATGCAAAATAAAATAACTTGAATTTTCAAACTGGGTTTTTCAAATAGGTGTGAGTCTTATGCTTATGAACTATTAACTTTTTAATACACTTCTTTGCTTTTATAATCAAGTTACCATTATTTCAAGTGTTAGGGGGTTTTGTTATTCCATTTGTTATTAATTAATATGTTTCTAACCAAATAATAGTCTATAATATTTACATGCAACAGCTGCTAAATTTTGCTGTACTTACACTGTCCTATACAAAAGCAAGTATAAAATTATTGCCTTTTAGGAAAAGGGTTCCATTTAATGTGAATACCTCTGGGTCACTGTATCTTGATCACTCTGGTATTCCTTAACTCCATTTTACCTGTACAATAACACAGAACAGTGGTAGAATCATGGGAAAAAATATAGGAAATGAAAATTTCTTTTAAGAATTAGCATTGTATTAAATGCCTTTGGATGAAGGAGGGATGAAAGGGGGAAATGGTTCTTTTAATGACTGGGGCACTCTATTTGGACTTAGATAGGATCTAATGCATCAATACAGACAATGAGAATAATTACTCAATGACTTTTGATTTAATTTTCTTGGCCAGCTCTAAGACACTGCAAAAGGAACCCAGCTGTTACTTGATTGCACATTTGATATTAAATGGTGTTATATTTTCCTCAGTGCAACACAGAGTTACTAACACAGCAAGTCGGTTACTATGTATGTTCTTTGGAATACTCCCATCTTAGCAAATTGAAAAGGGATTTTATAAAATAATCAGGTACGGAGGAAAGATAAAGCAGACCATGGAAATGTTGTACATGCCACTCTAATATACATACAGCAGGATTAGACTTAGAGTACCTGTGTTGTATATACATAGAGATTGGATCTAGCAATAAATGCAATTGCACAGTTAAGTTAAACTACATTTATCAGTTCTATTTAATAAGTGTTTGTATAGCCTGTACCATCGGACTGCGATCATTCATCTTCCAGTCTATTCAAGAACACTGACATAATCTAACATAAGCTTTGAAAAGATAAACGCAAAACCAAGCTACACTAATTCTTTTGTATTTGAAAGACAGGTCTGATTAAATACATTATTTATTTTATGTTAGAAGCCAACAGTTTTTAATGGTATCATAGGAGCTGAAATCCATGAGAACTGCAGCTTTTTCGATTTTTTGACAAAAACTATGTATGTAAAGTGTTCAGATATAGGTTTAGTTGTCTTACCTAAAGAACTGGAGTTTGAGGGCTTCAGTTTATGCCCTCTGTTACCACAGATAATGGTGGTAGCTAATTCCCATGCCTTCTGGAATAGTGGTGATAAATAAACTAGAAACACAAAGTCCGTAAAATTTAAACTGAGGATTCTTTGTCCCAAGGCATTAATGTTGTCTGTGCTTGATGTTTGAAGAGAATTCGCCCCAGACCATCACTTCTTGCTTTTTAGTCATGGTGCATAACAACTATTTCTCATTTACTCAAATCACATTCACATTTATTCAAGAAGAATGAAACTAACTAGGAATACCTATGTACACTGTTTGGGTAAGTCCACTGGTAGCTTGAGCCAAAATGTAATGATATTTAAAATTAATTTACATTTTAAAAAACAGGATTTTTAAAAAAATTCAGCTCTTTTAAAATATTGCAGATTAGTATTTTAAAAATATTTCTGCTTCTGCACCTACTGCCTGAAGAGTGATAAATTCTCAGTTTAATTTATTTTCCATCTGGTAACAGGCATTTACTTCCTTCTAAAGATGACTGATGTGCTGATCCCATTTCAATGCAAGAAAGTATCACCAAATAAGGGCAGAATTTTCCATTTGCTTCTATTGGATTTGGGCAATACTTGTTCTGAAGAATGTTCTAGTTTTTCACCCATATTTAGAAAATGTATTGTGTACCATGGTGAGATAGTCTGATTCTTGCCAGATTTGAACAAAAAGGCAACACAACGTTAGATAATTTTAGTCATAATGATACCATTCAGTGGAATCACAGTTATGGAATGCTATGTTTTCACAGCATTGTGGAGTTGTGTTAGGATACTAATTTCTTGGCATTGTAGCCCAATTATTTTCATTTATGAACTCAGAGGGTGGAGGGAAATTTGCCATGCTAAAATGGCAAGCAGTCCTTTAGCTTTCTACTTTGAGTCCACTGTTGCACATACACTGTTCCCATAATAGCAGAACAACTCTGCTATTACGGAACAGGCAAATCAGACAGATTTAAAAACTAGAGGAACACTGTCAGGATTTTTTTGATGAACAGTAAAGGAGAGGACTTTAATGTGTAGAAAAGTCATGTATAAAGCAGATCTCCTTTGTGGAATGCAAACCAAAGCAAAATGCAAAAAAAGTACTATCTTGTTCTCTTCATCAACAGAAGCTTATGCAGACATCTCTTAACCTAACAACCATCACAAAAATAAAGAAAAATACACTATGTTTGGGAGACAAAATTGTCATTTATTTTCTTTAAATTCCTAGACAGTCATGGCTCTGACTCATCCAATTTTCTGTTTAATAAAATATGACCCTGTGGGAGTAGCCTATTGCAAAATTTAGCATAACTATCTTCTGCCTCCAATGTGAGAACTGAATTCTGAACATGTGGACAATTTCTCCTTTATTTGGTTAGTTAACTATTGAGATACCTCTGTGTAACTTCTATCTGATCATTCTGGCAACATGGAATTTGCACAATGCACAAAACTTTGATAAAGATCTCTGAATTAATGTAAATTTTCCAAGAACTTTTAAAAAATAATTAAATGGGGGGGGGGGGAGAATAAACCCAGAATATTTATGAAATCAATAAACAATTAAGCAATTCACCAAAGGTACTCAAAGTACCACAGCACCAAGACAAAGATTCTACATTAAACTCAATTCATAAAAGATACTTAATGTGCCAAGCAGAGGCAAGCAAGCAGGTGATATCCATTTCAGTGTTTTAATTGCATTGTTACCTCCACAGGCAGTCATAAATAAAAACAAAATAAAATTAAAAGTAAAAAAAAAAGAAGGAACTTAACACTACATTTATTCCCTTTCCCTAAGTCTGATAAAATGTTATTGTACTGAATTTGCAATTTATAAACAGTAATTTATGTATAAGCACAGTACACTGGAAACATTGCATTCAGGCAAATTTCTGATCTTGAAAACCCCTTCTCAAGTAAACAATTTTTACTCATCAGAGTATTTCTGATTCAGTAGCAGACATGCCTTCCTGTGCAAACTCATGGCAACTGACAATGTGAGAAATCAAGACATCACCAAGCCCTTTGGCTGTGCTGGGAGTTTCCTGGGGGTAGGTTGGTCACAGTAAATTGTTCTTAGCTGTGAATTTCACTTTCCTCCTGAGACTCTAAATCTCTTGACCTCTGAGTCATATTTCAATGTCCACATACTCTCCATCTGCTTGTTTGCAGAGAAGGGAGAGGATGAGTGTCTGCAGAGCTAAAGAGAAGATTGAAAGGAGATGATGTCCTGGGTATGAGATAAAAAGGGACATCTCTATATTAATGGGGTGCTATAGAAACCTGTCCTCCATCAGTAGGAAGTGGTTCATCTACTACACACATAACAAGCTGGCACATCATTTCACATGGAAGCAACCAACATTATGAATTATGACAAAAAGAACTTTATATCCCTAATGCTTCTGAAGTTTGACAATAGTCAGAGTATATAAAAGTTCACAGTCCAGGAAAAAGAAAATTTGTGCTTTTCAACCATTAGAGTATATGAACTGAAAATAAATGAATAAGAATTTTGGTGTAAAATATGTAGAAAGCCTGATAAGGTTTTCTTTTTGAATACTCCTTATCTACTTGTTTAGAGCTAGAATATTAAAACAATATTTAAATGAGCCTATGTTTGCAATTACATACTCTTAAGAGTAAGAATTTTTGTAGGCTTATAATCATGATTAATTTTAAGGAAAGAAATTTGAGGGTTTTTTTTTTTTTTTTTTGTACAATTCAATATATGCCCAGAGTAAAGTAAGTTATTAGGAAAAATGTTACTAAGAGTCTGAATATAAAATAGGGGTATGAAACTGCTGGTAGATCAGGAAAAACCCTTCTTAGCAATGCAAAGATAAAAAAAAAATTGACCCATGTATCCAGAATTACTTAATAAATTGAATGTTTAAGATAAAAGATGCATGTATTTTTTTGTTTTCATCTCTTACTCTGCACTGAAACACTCTTTTATGTATGGTGAGACAGATTGCAATAAAAACTGTGCTTACAAAATGCCTTTTATTCAAGTACCTTTCACACAACTTAAATCTTATGTTCAAAAAATCTCTCCTTAAACCCCACTCCCACTTCTTAAATTACATTAAATTTGTTTTGATATCTGAACCATTAAAAATAAGGAGTGCTGGCTGCATACATTGTATAAAGATCTGTCCTGCAATTTGAGAATGCAATTTCTCGCAAGTTACAAACAAGTAAAAAGGAGCTCAGAGTCTGTGTGATTTGTTTCAAAAAATAAGTAAGAGACCACAGAAAGGTCAGAGTTAAGAAATCTGTAGTGCTGCCCACTACAGTACACAACATTGACCATTCCACTCTATTTAAATGCATTTCCTAA
This sequence comes from Vidua macroura, assembly GCF_024509145.1. Classification (NCBI taxonomy): domain Eukaryota; kingdom Metazoa; phylum Chordata; class Aves; order Passeriformes; family Viduidae; genus Vidua; species Vidua macroura. Next base: position 42,247,354 of record NC_071576.1, on the reverse strand, counting down.
CTGCATTTTCCTTTCAAAATGTATAATTTGAAATGATAGAGGGAGAAAGATGTGAAACAAGATCTGATATATTTTCTTGCTTTTGGGAGATGGGTGATAGTTTCTTTACTTGTTTTGGAAAAACTTTCTTAAACCTTTCTGAAAGAAGTTCCCTTTTTACCTAACTGCCATGTAGTTGGTGCTATAAATCATAAGAGATCTAGATGACTAATGTGTAGAGATTTATATTTGACTCCTACAAAAACAAAAAAAAAAAAATAGAAGCAGGTGCTTTGCTAAACATACATAAAAATACTATTTCCCTGCTAATTTTCTACAATGCAACCACAGTTACAAATAATCATCACATTAATATGTCAGAAGGCCAAATACAATCCAAAACTTTCAAGAGCGATCTATCCACTTAAACACACATACATACACTTATAGAAATATATAGCTTTAGCAGTGGAAGTAGTTCAGCTCATGCCAGAGAAATTAAACTGCCAGCTCCTCTAGTACATTTTTGCCTCAATATAGAATCTGTTTTAGTTTCAGTGAGGCTTCATTTTGGTCCGTAGCTCCATCTGCATGGAAAAGCTGACAAGAACAGTGTTGTATCCTAGAAGTTTTAAACTTTTCATTAAAAAGAGCTACAGAAATGCTCAGAATCAGAATTCACTTTCTTCCAGTCTCCTCACACATTTCTCCCCAGTGCCATGATCATTCATTGATAGTTCTAGTCTTCCAGAAATCTCTGGCAGCACAGTACTCTTTGGAAGCAAGTGTGAGAGAAAGAGCTTTGGAATTCTGCTGCTACTGAGGAGAGATATGAGCTATTGACAGACAATATTTATAAAGACCCTTAGTCAAAGATTAAGGAACAGCCCTATCACAGTTAGATTTCCTAGTAGGTAAACCAATTCTGTGTTGGTCTGTCTAATCATGTGGCTGGTCCCAAGCTAGGTCAATGGTTTGAGAAGTAGTCACACCAACTTTTGACAAGAGAATTTTCAGAAGGGACTGGGAGGGAGGTAATCCCAAACAGGATTTCAGTAGTAGGGAAATTTACTGGTTTCTGTTGTAAGGGAGCACTAAAGGATATTCAGTCTCCTTCCTTGAAAATCCAGGACTACACTCTATGGAACACACATGTGGAATAATGCATAAGGATTAAGATGGGGCATGAATTTTCAAAATGCTAATTACTATACTAACTACCTAGACAGATATTCTCAGTCATTAATTAACAGGGCTTTTGGATAATATAACCTAATATGCAGTAGCTATGCCAGCAATATTATTGCAAGCGCAATGCAGGTTAGTGTTTTATACTCATGTGATGCACACTTTTATCCTACAAACAAGCACATGAGATCACCCAATTCATTTTTATAATTCCTGCAAAAGTGGTGTTATTTATCCAAAGGCAAAATAGAGGGTGCGAAAAGGAGAACATAGAAAAGAGTGGAGAGGTAAAAAGTATAACTGTCTCTAACCTCACTCAGAACTTTCCAACATTAGAAATGCCCTTTGTTACCTCAGAGAATACTTTCCCACATTCCAGGACCTTTTGAACTAACCACTGAGCTGTAACAGTGAAATGGTACCCTACTCCAGGAAGGCTCATGAATGGAGGAAACCCAATTTATATGAAAAATTGACTTGGAGTACAGAATTCTAAACTGAGAAAGTGAACATCTACCTCACCAGTAAGTATGAAAGATGTATATTTATTTTAGATTTCCATCAGCAATTTTTTTCCGAAATGTTTAGTACAAACTGTCCAAGGAAGGTGAAGAGTAACTAGAAATATGAGAAGACTGCATTTAATTTCAACCTATACTAGCAAAAACTATTATGCAGAGATGCAGGAGAAAGTTCACTTAATTCTTTCTTCCTCTCTGTCTTCCCAAACCTGAGACAGGAATTTGCAAAAGAAATAAATAAGTAAAATCAAGTCCACAAATGGAGTTCTTTTATGAAGACAGAAATGCACATTTCTAGTCTGAAATTCTTAGCAGCCATTCACAGCAAGAAAAGTTCAAAGCAATCTTAAGTGTTCTATAAGCAGAGAACATGTTGGATGTACCATCTTTGTCACCTCTATATTTAGTCTATTTCAGACCTGGAAAGTAGTCTGGCATCTATTGCAAAATAGGCATCAACTGACCAACTCCTGCAGCAATTCATATCCAGATTAATATCAGAAGCCTAAACTGGATACAAGCTCAGAGACAATAATTTTGGTTGGTTTTGATTTAGATGTTGAACACATGGGTCAGCTTAAAAAAATAGACTTCTTCAAGCTGGAGGCCCAGGCTGCTGAAAATACAGTGTTTCAGAAGTACAACACCTAAGGCTTGCAAACCTTTACACTACGAAGAGAACTCTGAAGAAGGTAGAAGCTTGGTCACATAAATAAGTTTGTGGATTGGGTACTGAGTGAACAAGTAAATACACATGGTATTTGCTCACCCACAGGACAGCTTTTAAAATTCATCTTTACAGAACATTTCAGATTTGACAAATTCACAGATTTCAAAGGACAGTTTTCCAACCAAGCAGAAGTCTGAGGCACTGAGTCAGAGTACTATCATAAAGCAGCAGATGACCCAAAAACTTCTTTGGTGTTCTGATAGCAATCTCAGCAGAGAGGGAATGATGGACTGCAGAGTGAAATCCTTTGGGGTATTTTGCTCATAGCTACACATATCTGTTGATGACAGGATTGGAAGCCTGGTTATAGATGCCCAGGCTACATTCCTCCTACCTGCAGGTAGAGGGACCTCAGAATCATCTACTCTGCCTTTCTGAATTACCAAAATATACAAAACACCATAAGGCACACTTCACTACAACAGTCTTCCACAAAGACAAGGATCCCAAGAGATAGAGAAAATACTTCTCTGTGAATTTAAAAAATTATAAATTATTTTCAACATTAAAATGATGCCCTTAATTTCTATTATGAATTTATGAGACCTCAGCTTCCATCTATCGTTTCTTCTTAGAATTTTATTTGGTATATTACAAAACATTTAAACATCTATTTTTTTCCTCTTAAACTAATCACATCCATTCTTGAGCTTCTTAATGAATAGATTGATGTTAAAGTACTAAATTTTTCCTTTTTATTCAGCACTCAATATTTTTGTGGCTCTATTCAACAAAATTTTTAAAATGTAGACAAATTCAAATGCAAACAGCACTCCAGTTTTGCCTCTGACATTGGTAAAATCACTATTCTGTTTCTTTGGAATGTCATAATATTTTTTAACAGTAGCACAGTGGGAGCTCATGTGGAAATTCTTGCTTGTTGCAATATCAAATTCTCTTCAGAGTTGGTTTTATAGAAGAGTGTCCCTCATTCAGAATTTGTCCTTCTTATATGTAACATTTAGCATCCAATATTACTCAGTATGCCTGTCTTATTTATCATGCTGCTTCACTTGGTCTCAAGGAAAATCTTCTCAATTCATGTGATTGAAATCACACCACTATGGCCAATGACATTTAATTAACTGGCACTCTCTGCCAGCTCAGGATCAACAATACAACCAAAATCCCACCATACTTGACACTTTAAAAATGGCAATAAATACATAAAACTTTAAAAAATATTTATATAATTAATCCTCTAAAGCAACATCACTCAGATATCCTCACAGGCTGTGCCAGTTATGAGCACAGCCACACTCCTGGGAGTGCAGGCTCCCCTGCTTGCTCACTCTGCTGTTGCATCCCGGACTTTGGGTTTAGGTCGGGGTTCTGATGTGTCTTAGCAAATCCTGTGTACCCCCATGTATCCCCCGGTTTCCCCCGCCTTGCAGTACCCAGTTCCCGAGCTGCCTGACCATGTGGCCTGGCTCCCATCCCTCCTGTGGGTCCTTTCCTTGTGTTACCCCTCCCCTGCGGCCGGGGCTGCCCCGGGCCCCTGGTGCTGCCCCTGCCACTTCCCCATTGGCTCCTGCCTTCCACACCACACCCCCGCAGCCCCGGGAGTGCCCGGGGCCCTGGCACCGCCCCTGCGTGTCCCTATTGGTTCCTCCCCTTGGCCGGGACCGCCCCCGGTCCTGGTGCCATCCCCTACTGCATCCCTATTGGCTTCCCCAGACCACGTGACACCCCCCGCTCCTCCCTCCATAAAGCTCCCACGAGGCCGGGGCCGGGCGGCCATATTGTCCAACTCAGGAAGTGGGAGCGCATCAATAAAATGCTCTCAGCTCCTGCTGCGAGGAATTTGGTCCTTCCTTCTCCCCCTTTATCAAGGTCCTTCGCGTGCAGCGGTAGACGTGGCCGACCCACCTTCCTGGAGCCACAGAGCCCGGGAGCAGCGGCGGGACCGGGACCGAAGGAGCCACAGTGCCCCGCCGGGCGCGGCAGATGCTCTGGACCCGGGAGAAACACCAGAATGCCGCACTCTGCCTCTTGAGACATGGGTTTCCAGCTCAGGGTGTTCCCATACTATCTGCCAATGGAGAGGCTGGGAAGAAAGCACTCCCAGGTCATGCATGCTCTTACAAGGTGCAGGTCACCCTGTGCAGTCACTCCACCAGATGGATGTTGGCTCCTCACAGTGCCCAGCACAGCTTAGTCAGACCAAACTGAAGGCTGCAATGAAAGGGGTCAGTGTCTGGCAGCATCACAGAAGTGGTTTTGCTCTGTTTCCTTGACCTGTCCAGACATTTATGCTTTAAAAGCTTCATGCTTCTTTCAGACTTTTATTCAAGATTTGTTACATGGGGGTTTTATTATTATTTTTGATTCTTGGAAGGGTGTTTGTGTTTTTTTCCTAGTTTAGGAGTTTGTTTCTTTATTTTTCTTCAGTTGGCCTGTTTAGCATTCAGTTTTGGGAAATGTCCTCTCAGTTAGCTTAGTTAATCTTATTCACTTCGTTTACTCTCACATACCCATCCTAACAGACGCTCTTATCAAAGTAATTTTGCTAACTACAGGCTCTACACTTATATTGGGTGTAATTTTCTGTCAATGATTTGTCTAGAACATTGGTATAATTATTGTAAAAATAGTTACAATATCTGTATAATCCATTAAAAAATATTTACTCACAATACTTACTCTTAAACATCTTACAAGTGCCCCTAAGCTACTTGAATATCCTATGTTTTTTAAAGTTTGAGTGTACTTTATTTCCATGGTAACTTCTATCTACAGCCAGGCAGTATAAAAGGGTCAAATTATTTGCTCGATAGAAAATAATTCCCATAATAACATACCATTGACATTAAACTTTTTCCTGCCTTAAGTTTCTACCAGTTGAACCCTGTATTGTATTTTCAGTTACTTTGCCTAAAATTTATGTCAGGGGAAATGGTCAATGGTTACCATGTCCATCTAAGTTTCACATGTATCATTAGAATGTTTTCTAGACACATACTCCAGACAACTTTTTTAAAAGTAAAACACTACTGTTGATTTAAGAATATTTGTCCCTTAATAAATATTCCCTAAAATCCTTTCACTTGCTTTCTCTTTTCACAATAAAAAATTTTAATAATAATTTTCCAGATACAGAATAGAAATATTAATTGGATTATTCTGACAGTTATGCATCACTACTGCCAATAGCTCTTCACAGGATGTGGCCAATAAAAACAACAAAAAGAACAGCAATACTCCCTTATTTCTGGTGTATTCTAAGACTACCACACAATCACAACACTGCCCCCCTATTACATCAATTGTATTTCTTTTATACCTTATTTTTTAATAGAGGTTGTTGTATGATTTCCTCTTTTTTCCCTACTATGTACTATTTTGTTTTGATATCTTTTTTTATGTAATTGTTAAATTTTTACTTCCTTTTCCCTTGTATCAAAGACAGACTCAAAGACAAATATAAACTCTTTTATGAATTGGGTATTTCCATGGCAAAACAGTGTATTCCTAGAAACTGACCAGTTTATATTCACAGCCTTCTTTTTATATGTCCTTTCCAATCAATTTTTCTCATAATTTTCCTCAGGTTTAGAAGGTAGGTATTTTTGAAGCAGCATTATTGACTTCTTTTATCTTTGATTTGCCCTTAGGCAATCATCAACTTCATCTTTCTTTGCCACAAAAAAAATATAATCTTATCTGGAATATATTTTAAATTAGATGCAATGCCTTTTGTGATAGGAATTTATTATCTATACTTCTTTGCAAATCTTAATGACATTCTACTACTGCTGCATGACATTTTCATACATATCCTCAAACCTGAAATTTCCCATTAAAAAATGCAATTATTTTTTCCACATGTTATAGAAAGTTACCTAAGGACTGAGCCATCCTCCACTACCAGTTTGATTCAGTAGCCTTTAAAAGATACCTCCAGGCCTTCACTTAATGTATGTAACTCAATCTTCAGGGCCAGACCACTCAGGAAAATGCACATTACAGAAAGAGGGATATCAACATGAACATTCACTGAAGGTGAGGTTTTCTGACCTCTTTCTGGTTCAAAGGAGAAATCCATTATGGTTTTAATTCCCTGCACCATATACAGTCAAAATTCACACGGGCGTTAAATGCAATAAAACTCTTATTGAAGTAGTAGACTGTGCACTGCATATGAGCAACCTGAAAGGCTAATGGGGTCACCATCCTTCCCCTCTGGTAGCTGTGTCATCAACAACCTTAACACAAATGAACCTCAGTTCTCTAACAGATGTAACAAATATAAAAGCTTTCCTCTGGAAAAATAATATATAACCACTTGTAGAAGAAGCTGCCTGTCCAATAAGGGCTCACAAATTGAGTAGGGGCAAAGAAAATCCTTGTAAAACCAAATAGCTAAGTAAAGAATCCTTAACACAGCATACATGCCCTTTGGCAAAGAAGCTCATGGAATTGAATATATTTGTGCACATTTCATTTGAAACTTGCATGTATTGAAGGAGGGAAAAGTATGATTCCTAAACCCACTTCCTTCTGTCCCTGTAAAGCCTCTTCTAGCCTCTTTTAAATGAAAACTATAGCATTTTTGTTAAACTGATTCTAATATTTCACAATATTCAGTTATTGACATTCATAATCAATAACAAAGATTACACCATCCTAAGGACTGAGAATTCAGACCTAAAATATCTAACTTTAAAATCGGCTACTTTTGTTAAAATAAGATCAGGTTTTGCAGTGAGATTAATTCATCAATTATTCCATTACATGCTGATGAAAAAGATGCAGTAACATCTGGAATGTCAGTAGGGATGATGAAGGAACATAGAGCCTTTGGAAATTTTAAAGCCTGTAGCATATTCACTCAACATGGTATTTGGATCATCTTTTTATATCTGTAAATATAAATGCTTATTCTATTATTTAGCTCTGGAAATAAAGAAAAATGAAAACAAAAACCTACAGAGCAAGACCCATCCTGCTGAAGTAATTACTAAATATCTGATTGAGATCAGTTGGAGTAAAACTGTGCTTATGTTCTCACAATGACAGAAGAAAAAGAAATGTAAAAGGAATTAAACTAGTTGCATGGAAGGGTTTTTACAGAGCAAACTAGCTCATACACTTTACAATGCTAAATGGTGACTAAAAAGTGGGCATTAGTGAATAAAAAAACCCCAACTCTTTTAATTAATTCCTGCAAGACAGAAATCTCCCTTACACCAGTTCATGAAGAGACTGTCAATCTCTTCTCTTACATGAATAGTCCACTAATAGCTGTTTTTGGAGATTAACAAGAAAGTTAAATGTTGGTCTATAGCTGATGAGGATCCAGTATGATGAAACTTTCCTCCTCTACACCCTACCATAATAATTTCCAAATAAGACAATGGAATCTGATGATCTTCAGTGATCTGAAGAGTGGGCATAGTGCATGAGAAGTGAGGTGAGTAGCCCCTATCCCAGTCTCAGGTGGCCACCTTTTTGCCATTACAAAGATTCTGGTGTAAGTGCAAAGTACATGAACAGAATTAGTGCCTGCTTAAAGTCTTAACATAGTTTTTAGCTTCAGATCGTGTCTAAGGTGTCATGATAAGCAGTGTGAGGAAACCTGCACTGTTATGGCTCTTGCTGCACCCCCACACTGGTAACCAGGCTCTTTGTGTGCTTGGCTTTATTTCCCGTGTAACACGGCATAGGAGAGAAGAGATTATTGCCATGAAAGTGAAGAGAGGCTTGTAAGCAAAATCAAAATGTGCTGCAGATCTGAAGGACACCAATTCTTTTTGGAGCTTATTACCACTGTATTTCAGCATCAGGTCAGATCCTTTGGGCAATGACTCTTTTATGTATGGTGATATAAAAGCACCAACTCCTGGGCCTTCTAGAAGTCAGGTCATAGTATAGTGTCCATACAAATATGAAAGGAAATCACATTCATATTTCTGAGGATTATTTTAATGCACAGGATGATATGAATCCCATAATCCCATAGCTGTTAACTAACTGATCCCTCAAACACAAAGAGCATTAATGAATGCTCTGAATTGCTGCTGGTTTGCAGAGAAAACATCATTTATTTAACTTATCTTGCTGTGAAATTACTGAGTAATCTTTATCTAGCTGCAAGTGAAATAATTGTTGATGGAATCTTTTGCTTTGTTTTGAGGGTGGTTGGTTTCCTTTTTAATTCTGCTGGTTCCTGCTTATATTGCTCCCCCACAGTCCTGACATAACAAGCACAAGCTTGGCAGCAAACTATGGTAGATTTTATTCAGTGGTCTGATGCTGCCTCTCTCCCTTTCACAAGCAGCAAAGGTAAATCTTGTCTTGGCACTGTGAAAACAGAATTTCAAGACTTATTACAGTGGTATTAATATTTAAATTTACACAAGCTATGGTATATCCCTGAAATACATTTTAATATGCCCAAGGAATAGATCCAGTCCTGGAAAGTTCATTGTTGTTTCTAATTGTCAGCGACTGTTACGCTTTGCTTGCCTGCAGCTATCCAATTAACATATCACCACTACAGAAAATATTGTAATATGCTCCATGTCCTAATGACAAGTCTCACTCTCCACTTCTATCCAACAATTTCCTTCTAACTCTGTTTCCAACATAATAGCAAACATCAGTGAAGGGCATACAGGCAGATATGCCATCAGATAATGCAGCCTGCAAACACCTTTTCCTATTGCTGTGCAAAGTTCTGCTGTGGAGATATTCCTGGTAGTTTAGAATATCGAGAGAGACAGAGGGAGATTGAGAGAGAAGCAAAGATCAACTCTAGAAGAGGAAAACATGTAACTTGTGCCCTGAGATATCACTATGGCAACATTTAAACAATGAACAGAAAGCCCTGCAGGATTCTGTTCTCGCTTCCTTGGATACCAAATGTAAATCCTGATTCTGTTTTATTGTGTGCATGCACAAGCTTCTGATTTTTGCTTTTTTCACTAACAGATAGCAAAATACCCAGGCCCCCTATCAGGAACTACGCATTAATTCCCTTCCATGTATTGCAGCTTGTGCATATGCAACTAAAACACACCACTGGCATAATCATCTCCCTTCTTGTATCCCCATTTTTACTCCTTAGGAGAAAAAAATGACCATGATAGTACAGTTAAACAACAGGTATTCTTTTTTTTTTTTTCCTTCTGAATAAAGTCATTAAATGAACCACTCTAAAGTGCCACAAGCCAATCCCCAATGCCTCCTGCCATGACAGGAAGTACAGGCAATATCCTTTCCAAGGGCTGCTCCTTCTCTAAGCTGCTAGAGTCAAGCATGCTGCAAGGCTGCCTTCCAGATCAGCATGGTTGCTGCTATTCCTAAATCCTTTTCATCTGGGTTATCCTGTGAGTGCTGAAGGAGGCTTGTTTTTGTTTATGACTTTCACAGAGCAGCTGGCAATGGGATGAAAGGCCCCTGAGAATACTAACTGAATACTAACCAGTCAGCTTCACTACTCTAGAAAATACTCAGTGGGTTCCAACTGCATATCTTCTGAGTAATTTTCATCCCAGACTGAAAACAGCACTAATTCCATCATCCTTCTTTCTCCCCTTGTTCCCTCACTAACCATCAGAAATAAAAGCGTATCTCCAAGCCAACACAAAGCCACTCTGGCAAGACTGAGATGGAGGTTCTCTCTCTCTCCTGCTGCTGCTTAGTGCACAGTGCACTCCTTCAGTGAATATATTGCAACTTGGATAGCATGGCTTGGGATTTTTCACCAGCAACAAGCTCCCTCAAAATGTGCTAAAATCCTCTCCTGAGCCCCATCCAAAATCTTCCTGCCTCATATTGCAACAGCAAGAATCTTCACGTCAAATGGGAGACAGCTTTTTAGGTCACAGGCAAATCATTTTAAAACCTACATGTAGGAAGCCATAGCAACACCTCTGGAATCCCTTTGCTTTTCTCCACTTCCACATAATTGCTTGTATCGGCTCACATCTACAGCATTTTTTCTTGGGTCTCACCTAACTTGAAAGCCCATTTTTCACTTGTCAGTGGTATCAGGCTGGGAGATATTGTGACACAATTTGCCACTCCACCAAACTGAACCTGCTTCAATTCTAGATCAGTACAAATAATTCCTGATATGAGAAAAGACACAGAGCAGCCACCCCCTTGCATTAAAAATTTACACTTTGCCTGAAGTTTGGGCTATGTGATCTCTGACCTTCTGGACAACAATTAGAACAAACAGAGCAGGACCTTCCAATTCAGCTTTATTCCTCCTGTACAAGCATTTAGTGCCTAAATATACACATAATTGTTCCCTGTAGAGTGCTAAAATCCCAGCCGCCTGAGGTCACTACCAAAAATATCCATGGTTTGAAGAGGAGATAGCTCTCAGAACCAACATGTGCCACTGAATGACACACCTGTGCTCAGACACCACTGGTTGAGAAGATATGTTGCTTCTCGCTTGGCTGGATGTTTGGATGAATGTTTTGGCTATTTGTTTTATGATCAGCTCTTTGGGCTCTGGATAAGTCTCAGGACAAATGCTGAGAAATGCTATACTCATTCCCACTTTGATATTGAAAGAGTTAAACTCTGGGTTGTTCCATGTGTCTTTTGGCTACTGTATTAAGTGAATGATTCACTGAAGTGTGAAACTGTTGCCTCTTTGGAAGCAGACACACATCCCTAGCTTTTTAATGTTGACAAGGTTTGCCTATTTCAGCCCAAACTGGTGACTAAATTTTCCCAGTGGCTCTTTATCATGTCAAGAAAATACTCCTGCTAGTTACTGTACAAAATGAATGGGGCACCTGTGACAGCTTTCTATTGGCCAAAACTGGAGCTGCTCTATCAAATTTTCTGTTTATGTGTTCACTTGACAGCAATCCAGGGAAAAGCTTGGAGATGCCTTTTCCTTAGCCAGCTTCTTTTTCCTTCAGTAATTACTGAGCAGCAGCTTAACATAAATTTAGCTTTTCTATTACTGCAACTGCTGATGTAAGTGTAGCCCACAACAGGGCACAGACTTATCATGATACATGAAGGAATGAACAGGAGAGAGTTTTGCACTTGTTTTCAGATACTGACAAACTTATTACCCATTTAGTGTCCCACCAGGAATCATAGGCCCAGAGAAAAAAAGGAGGCTAAGGTACTTCACACTAAAACAATTCATCTTATATTGAGAAGGATGAGAGTAATTGGAGCTGGAAGGAACAATTTTTGTTGTGCCTGCTCCCTTCTTTTCCTGAACACAACTGCACAAAGGGTCTGATTTGTTCGCATGGCCAAACAAAAACTCCCAGATATTTCCTTAGGAGCAGAATTGATTAATCCTTTTCAAATAGCCAATGTTGAAGAGGCATGACCTCCAAACAGAAACACATGGGACACATTTGAGAGGCAGAAATTCTCATTTCCATTATGCCAGAAGATTCAGGACATTTACATGAAGTAACAGTAGTGATGTAAATCAATGAAGAAAGGGAGAAAAAAGGAAGAGGCTAATAACGGTTTATGTATTTATCCAGGGAAGTTACAGCTCTGTTTTGTGTTGTTCCATGCAGGCAGCTTGTGAAGTGAGAAATGCTGCCAGAAATTAGAAGAGCTAAAATCTGGATCTACCACTTCTTTCCTCCCTGACCACTCTCTCCCCATTGCTGCTAGAGAAAAGTAAAATGAATAGCAAAACTAGTCCTGCACCTTGCCTGCAAAAAAAAAAAAACAAAACAAACAAAAAAAACAAAAAAAAAACCAAAAAAAAAAAAAAAAACAAAAAAAAAAAAAAAAAAACAAAAAAAAAACCTAAAAAAGCATTCCTATTCAATGGCTCATTTAATTACTTGTTTCTCCCTATCATTCTGCATCAGTTTTGGCCTAATACCTTCAGCTGGAGCCTTAACATGTGAAGGCAAGGTTGAAGAGGGCAGAGGTGAGGGAGGACAGAAGGGGAAGAAAAAGAAAGAAATTGCCCTACTCACGAGCTATGCAGTCATGCCAGGAGAGGGGACGGAAGTAGCACTCTTCCCCACAGGAAAACATGGACCTCTATTTTAAACATCATGTTATCCTCCCTTTTTTCCACACTCCCACACGACATTTCTCCAAGAAGGGAGAGATATTTGCTGGTCTGCTACACATCATTGCTAATTTCTCAACCCCATCATTTACAAGACACTTTTTAATTATTTTCATTACCAGTATAATAAAAAAAAAAGTCTCCTGACACCTCAGAATCCTCTCACTGCTTGTCAATCAAAGTAAATCTCTTTCAATTGCCATGAAAGTCCAAGGGGACCCTGAAGGATTTACCACAAAATCACAAAGAATTTACTAGGAGATCCGGAGGGCATGGGTGGCCAGTACAGCTGTTCCCTAAACTCCTCTTCAATAGAATATCCTCTCTCTGCCTGTTACTGTCCTTTCTTACCAATGGGGTGTAAAACGTGTCATTTCTCTTGGAGCTGCATCCTCAAAATCCATTAAAAGCCCCTGCCCCACACCCCCCACTCCTGCCAAAAGCCATCCTTCACCTCTCTGCTTGATTATAAAATGTTCCTGTTAATACACCATATTGATCTGCAATGTCAGACTGGACACCAGCATTCAAATTAGAGCCCTGAAGTATTTTAAACACTTAGTAAATAAATAAACCACCTCTGTGCATCTAATTCCATGCAACTTGCATCCGTTTGTAGAAGCTGGGCAATCAGGCAGCACCCCCGCTCACTGCAAGGGCTTTCTCAAAAGATTTCTTTGCTAGCAAACATTTACAAATGTTATAGAGACACACAGGCAGGTGTCTGTAACACCCTACCAAGGCTCGAGTTTTAGGAATTTGAGCTACTGTGAGAATTCAGTTCTATCCTCGTTCCTTCCCTTTTCTCTTCCCAACAACCCCCCTCCATCCATTATCAAAATGCAGCCAGGTTATTTATTCAGGTGGGGGAAAAGACCGAGAAAAGAGGAATACGGATGAAAGAAGAAAGCAATGGGACATATTTGCTTTTCAAAAAAATAATAAAATGGAAAGTGTACTCACTGTATCCTCAAAGACTATCCAGCTGGAAATCCGAGTGATTATGAAAAGCCAGGGTGGGGGAGGGGTTAGAAAACTATTTCATTTCAGCAACCAAACCAAAATTAAAAACAAGAAAGGAAATAAAAAAAAAAAAAAAAAGGATATCCAATTGCAATTTCTCAGCAATTTCCGTCCATACAGGTGCCAATCCAACTCAACACTGCTGAACTCTCCCCCTCTGGCAATTTTCTTTCTTCTCTGTCCTTATTTTCTCTGTGACTTTCAACTTTTCTGCTTAAAATTTCTGTAATGGTAATGTTGATGGTTACCTTCACTGAAGAATAGTGGTTTAAAATAAGGAAAAAAAACAAAAATCCTTGAGGAGGATGAATGGTCCTTTTCCTTTCTGAAACTTTTCATTCCACTGTGGATCGTTTGCCTAGTTTCCTTTTTCTGAGGTTTTCTGCCTTTCTGGCTGCACTGCTCCTCATTGCTCTCTATTTGTTTTTTTCTCTGAAGAGCAGAAAAAACTGTATTTCCTTTAAGCAATCCTCCATCTGTAGTCTTTTAATGCAATTTTGTTGTGACACTTAGGATCCAGGTCTTGCGAGGCAATTTTCTTTTTCCCCCTTCTTTGCTGCACTATCAATTATCCAATCCATGTGTCTCCACATTAGAATGGGGATTTCCATTCTTCTTTTCCTCTATACCCCCACACTCCTTTAGAAAAGAATTTCCTCTTGCATTTAAATTTTTATTCCTGTCTGTCAAAACAATAAACTTTTAGTCTCTCTCCCCCCTCTCCAAAGATCTGATTAGATTTCCAATCACAACCCAGTGCGCAATTGGATTTTTGATTTCGGCAAGAAGCCAGCAATCCACAGCATCAGCACTCTCTCCTTGTTTCAAACTCCACGTTATATCCTTTTGCCTTCCCTCCAACTCCTCTGCATTTTCATAATTTCACATTAAATGAAATGAAGGAGGGAGGGAGTAGAGAAAAATTCAAGGTTCCCACCAGCTGTCAAGAATAAATCCATCACTTCGTTATTTTTTAAACACTTGGGATGGGTATTTTTAACGCCCACTCTCGCCTTTCCCCCCCCCCCCCCCCCAACTTTTCAAAATCCTTCAGACGCTAAAACTCCCCCGATGGGGCACAAAGAAACCCGGGAAGATTTGATTTGTCCTTTTAGCTGTAAATTTCAGAAGTATACTTTGCTTTTCATTTTAGCTTCCTCTCCATCTTTTGTCCAGCAGCTATATGAATCCAGAAGCACCGAGACGGAAAAACTTCTATTTCTTTGAGGAGAGAGAGGGAAAGAGAGACAGGAAAACGATAAAAGCTCTCGTGTCTCTGCCTCCCTTTTCCTCCCTTTCTGTGTTTCAATGCAGGTCTGATCTCATTGCCAAGCTGAGCCTGGTGTATTTCAGATGTACAAGTTGGATTTCCCTGCTGCACAGCAGTGAGTTAGTCTCCCATCTTCTTCCACATGCCAGTTATCTTCCCCCTTTTCTTCCTTCCTTCCTTCCTGCCTCCCTCCCTTCCAAGATGACACAGTCCCAGGAGCGCAGCCACTTCTTTCAGCTTTTAGTTTCATCCCTGACATGCATAGCCTTTGCACAGACGAAACGCTTCCCTCCTCCTATGAGCTGCAGCTTGAATTCTCCCCATGTGAGCATGTAGGGACGCATGTATGTGTATATCCAGCTCCTGACAGCTGCTGTTGTTGCTGAGAGTAGCTCCGCGTTTCAGTTGCTCTGGCTTTCTCTTACTCCCCACCTTTCAGTGGCACCCTAGGATTTGTCCCAGTGTCGGTCGCTCTGGCTACACTCCTCCTTCTCCCCTTCCGTTCTCTCCCTTTTTCCTCTGTTGCGGTTTGTTTCTTTTTTTTCTCTCTCTTCTTTCTTCCTTCCCCCACCCCCTTTCCCCTTCTTCTCTCCCCCCCTTCCCTTTTTCTTTGCTTGTGATCGGTAAAATACAATTACCCAATTACCTCCCATCATCTTAGCACTGATTGGTCAATTGCATTAACACTTGATGTCAGGGAAAGGGGCCGGGAGCTGCTCCGACGTAGCATTGCTGCCACCTGCTTGACAGACTGGGAACAAACTCAGGGTTACCTTAAGAAATCTCCAAGTCAGAAAGCAGTAATTGAAAAACAAGGGATCATCTTAAGGAAAGGAATCTCAAAACTCATTTTCTTAAAAGCCTGCCTGATTCTGACAGTTCAACCAGTATTCTCAGGTTCCAGCCTAGCCGATGAGGCAGAGTAAATGACAGCAAAATGAAATGAGGTATAAAGTTGTCTTTGCAAAAGAAGTACAGGGCAACCGGTATTCACAGGTACCACCTCTGGCCACAGATGCAGAGGCATGATAATAATAAGAAAAAAGGTATAAAGTTATCTTTGCAAAAACTGTAACAGTGAAAATAATTTGCATTGAGAGACAATCTGTTTTCCAATTACAGAAATCAATGTTTGTTTAAAACTTGTATGCACATAAAAATTACCTAAAATTCCATTTTGGCAGTTGTTCAAGGTCAAAAGCCTTTTGAATGGCTTCAAGGTTTCCGTGAGTTTCAGTCCTACCTTCAGTAAGCTGTGATAGCAATTCAACAAATGCGATGTCTAGGCTCACTACCAAATCTGCCACATTTTGATTAGAATGACTTCTGACATGCATTTTGGAGTTTTCTGAACTGGCTCCCTAATTTGGGTTACTGAAATACTGACATGTTTTTTATGCTCTTACCTGCTTACCCAGGTATGTTAGATGTACTTACCTATATTACCTAAAGTGCTCAGAATTGGTCTTGTGTGTTGTTTGTCTCAGGGATCTAAGTTCAGTGGAAATTTTACAGATAATTTTGCATGTGTAAGGTCAGATACACTACTCGCTTGATGGAAACAGAATATGGATGATTTATGTGCTGGCATTTTTCTCTCCCAAAATCAGAAAGATATTATTTATAGATCCAACTCCTCCACATAACCCAAAAAATAATAAGTCAGGTACTAATGGTAATTATAGCAAACTTCAAATATTAAGCAGTAACTGAGTTATTCCATGCATATAGTAATATAACTAGCTCTTTTCTCAGTCCTCCCTCAAATAGTAAAGATATGTTTGGTATCCTTACTCAGGCTTCAGCTTTTGTGTGAAATTCACATACATGAAAATAAAATAAAGTTTCAGTTCTATGTCATATTAGAAGTTTTTTCAGAATTATAATATCCATAAGCTAGCTGAATTCAGTCAAATAACACTTACTGGATCATTAACATTGACTTTCAGATTTATTCTACTGACTCAACAGGCTTTCTGGTGAGAAGGTCCTACTACATAGAAGATAAGCAACTGGAACCGGGTGCATTTAGCATCTGATCTTACTATCCCTGAAATCAGTGGCAAACACGAATGACCTGCAACGGGTGAAAGGCTGTGTGTGTAGCAATAATAAATAACCCAAACCTAGCAGTCTTTCAAAAATGCTGAAAAAGTCTCTGGGTTTTTTTGAGGAAGGTTGCAAGTGTGGTAGGAGATGAAGTTGCTTTCAAGTAACAATCTTTTTCTCAGTTGGTGAGCTTATTTTGTTCCTGTCTGATTCAGTGATGCTGCCGGTGTATTTTGGGTCTACAAACGTCTTATGAGAGTCTTTTTCCTTTTACTACTCAAAATCCAAAAAACCACAAGGTTGTTCCTTTTCCCAGAAGGATAAAAACATCATAGTCTAATATGTTTCCTTCACTGTTTTTTCAAAAAATTCCTGAAAAATTTCCTGCTGCTATTAAAGAATTTTTGAGTAAAAGGGAAGGTTTCTATAATTGAATGAAACAAATATATAGGTGTCAGGTGTATTAGAAGATACACAATTTTGGACATCCGATCAGAATTTAAGACCCAAACTCTGCTACAGCTACAGTATCCCTGTTGATACAAAGTGATACTGATGATAGAAATGTGCATATTTTCAAAATATGCATTTCTAACAGATGACTGCTGTCATCTGTCATGCAAAGATAATATATTTGCTGGCATTTGTGTGACTAAACAAAAAATATATCAAAACTGCAACACTCTCTAGGCTATGAGATGATCTCAAAGTTTGTTATCTTTAATACATCAATTAGGCTTTATCAACTAATAAACATAGAAGATAGTGTGATTAGTTTCTTAGAACATAACTTTAAAGCAATCTAGTTTGCAATATTTATAGGATAACATTCCATGCTACATGAAAAAGTAAATATCCTTATACTAAACAAAATAAAAAATGTAATTGCATTATCTGTTTTAGAAGCATATATGTCACATGTGTGACACATATTTTGTTAAAACACATATTTTGGTACCATCACAATAACTCATTTCTTAATCAAAAGTTAAAAGGCTATCATTAACTGTGGAGAGAACTGTTATCTATGTTACATTTTTCCTGCAGCACATTATATATGGTTGCCTTGAAACAGTATTGTTTGTATATTGCCTTCAACCTTGCCCAATCCTGAGTATGGAAGGATAACAGAACTCAAATATATGTACTGGCAAATGTTCACATAATAAACACGAAGAACAGATTGCTACAAGTTTGCTATATAGATTGTTTTAATTTCCAACAGACAAGGCCAGTTACAGAACTGTTGCTCTGTGTATGACTAACACTGGAAGAGACTAGTGGAAAAGCCAAATATTCACAATATTCAGTCATTTGGTGGAAGAGAAACATGGCTAAAGCCTAAGAGAAAAGGATTCTGACCCTAAACAAAGGAGAAGAGAAACATTGTAATTGAATAAACAGAACCAAATTTTGAGGAAAAAACAGTAAAACCAGACTGCTTTACCTAGACAAAGTGAAAAGCAATTGTAATATTTTCCTAAGTTAGTTGACAGTCACACCTTCCTTTTAAATAAAAATGAGGAAATAATAAAGAAAACAGTGGAACATAATATTCTTTCTATTTTATTTAGTTTTGCTGACAAGAATCTGTTTGCATATGGAAATAGTACTTGAATTCTCTTATAGCTTACTACTTTCAAAGGGGAATAAAACTTGCTGACAAATATACTTTTGACTGCACAGATCTAGGATCAAGCTCATTAATCAATTAATGAATTCAGTGGAGATCCTAAAACTCTCAGACTATATAAAATATATCATATATAATCTAACAGAATGTAAATTTTCTATTGTAATTGGAGCCCACAGTACATAATTTCCTGTTTATGTGATTTCACTGATTATTGTTCAATTTTTTTAATACAAAAAGCACTAAAATCAGATGCTTACAATCAAAATTAGAAGCTGACTGATACTGCCTCATTTATTAATTTTCTTTTTTTTTTTTTTCTGATGTTTACAGCTCTAGTGATATTTTTTTTTTTTTCCAGGTAATTTCTACTAGGTCATAGCAGCTTGGAAGAAGTAAAAGAAAAGATATTTTCCTTCCAGGAAAATCTGGATAAAACCACAGCACATGATTTTGGCACATGGATGTGTACCTGACTGTTCAATAAACTAATTTTTCCACAATATAATAATAACAACTGTTTCTGATAAAGATGGAACTGAATGGTGGAGTTTGTTGTTTACATTTGAAGGGAACCACATTCTCAAACCTTCTGTATGTTTATTGTATGTTCCTTGTGCAGTTGGGTAAATAGAACAAATTTAGAATTGTCGTACATTTGTACATATTTTCATCTTCCATGCTAATCAGCCATGAGTGAAAACAGCCTGCTGTTTAGAGAGACTTTCTATAATTTCTTCTTATGGAACTGAGTCACATATTGTCAAAGTTTCAGTTATGCAGAGACAAAACCAATTCCCCAAGCTGATCAAGAGGCATGCCCTCACTGCAAAGAGGCCTAATGGTATCCTGGGCTGCATCAGGCAAAGCATTGCCAACAGGTGGAGGGAGGTGATTCTTCCCCTCTGCACAGCCCCAGAGAGGTCAGACCTGGAGTGCTGTCTCCAGACATGCACTGCTCAGTACAAGAGAGACATGGACAGACTGGAGAGAGTCCAACAAGTCCAGCGTGAAGACAACAGACTGGAGCATTTTTCCTACGGGCAAAGGTTGGAAGAACTGAGACTGTTTAGCCTGGAAAAGAGGAGGCTCAGTGGAATCTTATTAATATCCACATGTACATGGAGGGAGGGTGCAAAGAGGCTGGAGCCAGTGGTGCCCAGTGACAGAACCAGAGGCAGTGGGCACATGCTGAAATACCAGAAATTCCCTTTGAATATCATTTAACATTTTTTACTATGACAGTAAGAGCACTGCCGCAGGTTGCCCAGGGAGGTTGTGGAGTCTTCCCCCCTTGGTAATATTCAGAAGCCATCTGGACATGGCACCAGGCAATTTGCTCCAGGTGAATCTGCTTGAGCAGTGGGGATGCACTACATGACCTTAGAAGGTCCCTTCCACCCTCAAGTATTCTATGATTCTGCAGTTTAACGGTCTGTAGAAGTATTTACATAAAAGGAAAATAAGAAACCTCACACTTAACTGGTAAAAATGTTTTTTTCTAAAGTGCTCTGAGTTTCTCTTATTCACTGTGGGCTTAGGAGAGTTATGTGCTTAGCATTCAACTCTGTACTAGCAGAGGTGTCTTTTGTTTTCTGAAATGAATTATGCCTTGATGAAAAAAATATGAGAAAGAAAAACTACTAACAGAAAAAAAAGTAAACATTTCCTAATTCAGCTCTTGGAACTGTGTTGCAATTCTGACCAGGACATATACATTTGAAGTGTTTTCATTCTATAACAGTTCTGAGAATAGTACCCAAATCCTGTGATTTTCTTATGCCACTAATTTCAGGCTTGGAATTTGGATTGAGAAGAATTCTCTCCTTTCCAGGACTGAGTGCCATTGACATTAAGCTGTTGTGAATTCATTCTATAGGGAGGAATAACTCCTTTGATTTCAATGGACCATCTCCAGATTAATGCAGGTGTAAATGAGAATAGAGCATTCTTCATTTTTTTTATCCATGCCCCATTTAATATGTATTTGGTTTTCTAAATCACACAATTATATAATCATTGAGATTGGAAAATGCTAGTAGAGTGAAAAAGGAGGAGTGTTTCTTTTAAATTGAATTTTTGAGAATGTAAAATTTAAGAATATAGACAACTAGACTTGGGCAGGAATGATCCATCTGTTTGGAAATAATATCTTTATAGTGTGACAGCCATTTTTTCCCTCAGTGAATATTAAATAGCAAAAATATGATACTTTGACACAGAGATGAATGTATCAGACATCCTAATTTCTTCTTCTGTGGAATTATTGTGACTGGAAAATACAATTTCCACATATTGAGAATTAAATGCTAACCATATATGCTTCAAAACTTTAATGAGAGACAACCTAGCAACCATATTTTCCTACCTTGTCCTTATGTTTAGCATACATTTAAAGTGAAACTCTGATACAGGGAAAATATTTACAATTTAACTTCTGAGTCAAAGAAAAGGTAACATTCAAGATCTCTAAATTTTCATCACAAAAAGCATAATGGTTTGTTTTAGCCATGCAAAGAACATTACAGCTTTCAATAAATTGGGAAGGAAAATAAATGTTGCATAGAAAGGGCCATTTGTCAAAATAGAGAAAATAAGAAAATTTTGAGGCATAAATAACATTTCCAAAGGGGATGACTTTAATTTTCAAGATCTCTTTTCAGGTACATATAAAATAAATTACTTCAGCTAAATATCTTTAGCATCTTCTATTTCTATGTCCAACATTGAGGAATCATTTTTACATGAGAAAACATTTTCACTTCATCCTCATTTGTCAATATGAACTCTGTACTTTCATAGTGATTTTTTTTTCTACTCCCTTGTCTTTTTTTTTTTTTTTTTCCCTAAATTACTAATGGCTCATCTTTGGCCACCATTAAACAACATAAGCTTTTTCTCTCTTTTTCCAGATTTGTCTAAATTCAGACGGATTCAAATGGAAATACTATAATGCATGATTTCTTACCGTTGGTGCTTGTGGGACTGCTGCTAGTGATGCGGACATCAAAAGTGATATAGCCAGGACTCCCTGGAATTGTATTTCCAGAGTCTTTGCATGATCTCAAGATGGACACTTTGCTTATCTCCACGCCTGCCCCTCTACCTGTAAAATGGAAATAATGCATGTTTTAAACAGGAAGGACTCACCTTTATTTAGGGAGAGTGAAGTCTTCCAGTAGTGTCCGTGCATGACCTGACCCTGTAATCACCTGGTGCACTACACCAGGCAAGGCAGATTGGAAAATATAAGGTAGCAAATAGGGTAAAAAAACCCCATCCCTCTAAATAATTATCATTCTTTTCTGTACCCTAGCAGTCAATACCTGATATTAAATAATTTAAGATCCCTGAGAGTGTTGTAATATAAATGTACATTGACAGATGTTGACTTAAACTAGATGGATGAAAAGTCAGGGAACAATTTAGGACCTAGAAATGAACAAAGGCAAGAAGAACTGTATTTATACTCACAAATGTTCTGAACTATGGTATAGATTACTTAAAAACTTACTTTTCAACCTTAATTTCTCTGGATTTTCTCATCAGGTGCTCAGCTCTCCCTTCTCTCTCCACATAAACATTTAAACTCTACATCATTTAAAGAGCATATGAAATACCTAATCATCTTTCAGTATCATCTTAGAGAGATGGAGAAACACTGCAAGACAATGATGAGCCTCTTGAAACTCTTCTGGAATTTACTGGATTACTGCCACTCCAGAACAGACCAGTAGTCTGTCTAGTTCACTGTAGTGTCATTTCTAAAAAGAATACAAAATTATTCCATAACAGATTGTTCCATAACTTTCACTTCATAAAGCCGTATAAGCAGAAGAATAGCCAAGACCAATTTTCATTGGATTTGCACTTAAGCCCTGGAAATGTTACAAGTGGAAAAGGTAACTCTATACTTTGAAGACAATGAGAGGAAATAGGTTTAATATGAATAAAATTCTCTGTCCCCATCAGGGCAGGATCCTTCAAAACGTTCTTAAAAAATCTGTGGTTAAGAACTTTTCTCATTCTTTATTTACCCCACGTTAGACATCCTAATTAGAAGAAATACTGTCAGTCACAAGTGGTGAATGTGATGGCAAGAATAATGATTATTTAAAGAGTATTTATTTTCTTAAAAAACATTTTATTTTATTATTCCAATTATTATTTTATTTTTATTGTATTAATAAGCAATATTTATTTTTTATTCAGTGATAATTTAGGCTAAGTTTTCCTACAAACTCTCTGAACTTCATTCCCAGGTGGAATGGTACAGTATTTAATCAATACTCACCTTACTGAAGCACATCTGATCTTCAAAGTCTAGGGAAGAGTTTCTTGTTAAAAGGATTACTTCTGGTGATGAACAGCATAAAACACCTGTAAGGGATGAAACACTGTTTTAAGAAGCTGCATATAATGATTATTATAAATTGGTTGAGTGTGGTAAAAAAACCAAACAAACCACAAGAGGTGATACACAGAAGTCTGGATTTGATCCAGAGTTATACTAAATGCTTTTTGGTTTTTTTTTTTTTTTTTTTTTTTTTTTTTTGAGAGATGTTTCTCTCTCCTTAAACTTTTCTTATAGCTTAGATTGAGATTGCATTTCCTTTAAATTGTATTTGCTTTAAACTCCTTTGTGCATGTTAGTGGAAGTATAAAATATGAAAAAATCTATAAGAGATAAGGAGCCCTACTGGCTTGAAAAATCACAGTAGTGGTAGTCTTTGAACAATAAGAAGGGCTAATATTAAGAAAATTAGAATAAGAGGCTGAAGACAAATTTCCAAAAGTTCTTCAAAACTTAATGGAAAATACATTTTGTAAAAATCAGGAGGCCAAGGGAAGTCATCTTTCACTTAAAATGTTTCAAGTGGGCCTTATTTTCAAAAGCAGCACAGCAATATTTGCTAAATCCAGCTCCAGTTAAAATGTGTTCTCCAAAGATGAGCCAACTAAAATGAGTCATCATTTTTGGAAAACACATTTAGTAACTCCATCCATGAAGGCATAGAATTGGAAGCAGGAATTAACCATCTATAATACTAAAGCACATACAGTACATTTTACTAGCATTTCTTTTCTGAAAGAGAAATTTAGAAGAAAATATTAGGTTCAAAGAAAAATTTTAATGCAATCTCTGAAAAAATTAAGGCTGCAAAGCTGTTTCAATTTCATATTAAAACCTGTCCCAAGAAATACGATAATTAAAGACAAATCAGTTTGTTTTTTTTATTTAATGCTCCTGCCCTCAATTTTTTTAGGAAAATAAATACAAACAAAATAGAAATCTATCACTTGATATTTATTGATATTAAAAGAAGCAATAAATATGTGGTTCCAAAGCAATCTTTTTTACATAGTTATTTCCCCTTAGCATTTTTTTCAAGAATTCACACATATATTGAAAATCAGAGAATAGTATGGAAATTGCTGTTTCTTTTCCTGCATGACTACTGCAGATAGAAGAATCAAAAATTGGTTTGTTTCTGCCTTTTTCTGAGATACATAACCTATGTACATAGATGTTTATAATGACAAATGGTAATGTTTAAATGCTTTAATGTTTAAATGTAATTGACATGGAGGTTTTATGGTCAGAAAGATTTAAGGAATAGATATTTATATAAAAGAACATTCAAAAATGTGTGACAAATAATTGACAAAATTTAGATATATATTTTAAAATAAACTAGATTTTAGATATTAGAAAGTATGTACTTTTAGAGAGATTGATGCAGATTGAACTCGATAGTTTAGGATTTTCTGTTCGCTTGTAGGCAGAGCAGCATTGGCATTGTTCCTATTAAATGAATGTGTTTAAGATCAGAAATTCTTATTGCTCACAGAACTTGCACTTGCTGAAATTCTTCAATGTAAAATTTTCTGAGCAATATCAGAGCATCACAAAACCTGACTTTATTCTACGAACAAAATCTCTAAGATATATTTTAAAAGGTGCTTAAACATGGATTTAGAAAATTCTGTGATTTACAGATTTTGTCTACATGTATTAATCAGCTAACTCCCACATGTCTTCATGTTTAGAAGCCTTCCAGAAAAGAATAGTATTTTTTTGTTTGCTAATATAACAGAAATTAATAGGTGCTAAATGTTTAAGGTCCATGTGTAACCTTTAAGGGGCAAGGAGTATATCTTACAGGTAGTCAGCATCATCCAGGTCAGTTTAATCATACCAATATTGATGACTATCCCATTTTTGGAAAGACTTAATTTCTATTCCTTATTTCTTTTGAGAGAAGAAAACGAGCAGCTTGTCACTATGGTATTAGGTGGGAGGCAGTGCATGGCAAGATATGAGTCAGTCATTAAGCCTGCTGGTCAGTTAAAAAAGCCCTAAAAACTCAAAACAAGCCTCAGCTTGTCATAATTGCTGGGGCAATTCTATGCAGAGAGAATATGCATTAGGCAATTTATTCACAGATGGGAATTTATTTCCAGAATATGCTAATACTAAGACAGGGAAAACATTTGACATACCTCTTCTGTACCTTGCTGCAAAAAACTTCAAATACCTGCATTTTACACATTCCCACTTTAGCAAACTGATTGATGTTTTCTCTGGGCTAGTTCTGTATTATACTCATGCCCATCCTTGGGATTTGCTTCTCTAAGGTATTTAAGTGGGATATTTATAGGGCAATCATGCTGATGAAGACCTTATATGCTAAGCTCTAGATTGACAAGAATTTCTGCTTTGGTTAAATGAGAGCAAGTATATAAATATATCTCAGCCCTTTGTCACAAAAGTGTGTGGGAGAGGCACATTAGGCAAGGTGCTAGAAGTGAGGGAAGCTCTAACTACTTGCAGCTATGACACATTATTATTCATTGCATGGCATGTCACTCAGACTGTCATAATGCACAGCAGACAGCATGCACGTTATCAGTGCTGAACAGCACTGAGAGGGGCTTCAGAAGCACAGGTCATTTGAGGAAAATACCTCTGTAACAATCCAGAGACAAGTTTGCCACTCTTTGTGAAATGGATCTGGCAACACAAGCAAGGGGATCATCAACTGGTTACTAACAATCAACAAAATTCATCCATTACAAATGGAGACATATCTAAAAGGGCTTCCTGTGGTGGAGACAGAATTCTGTATGCAAAGTAGCACTAAATATCCAATGAGATATATCAGTCGTGGAGAAAGTGATCTGAACAAAGAACAGGTCAAATGCTCAAATAGTTGCATTGGTACAAATGTCAGCACAGTGCTTTGCACTGAGGAAAAAAGGTTAATCAAGAGAAGGTAGAATCTGCAGAGTTAGAGAAAGCACAAATAGAAAAGCCTAAAATCATCCAGGACCAATGAAAAGAGCAAAGTAAGGAAATCAGATATAAGCATCAGGTTCAAATACATAAATACAGATACACAAAACAAATTATTCAATTAGACAAAGAAGGCAGTCTGAATTTCTTGAATATGAAATGACCAAGTTACAGATATAAAAAATCAAACTCAGTTTTTATGTATTTAAAAATTAACTTTTATGAACACAAATCTATGGTTTTTTTCTGACAAAAAATTGCTTCCTTGAATATTTGCAGACAATGAAATCACAATGTGCAAGTTTATTTTCCAGGCCCATCTTTAAAATTATTGCAATATTGAGATAATTTCCTCAATTTTTCTGCTTCTTTCTGCTTTCTTTCCCCACATACAGTAGCAGTCTCTGTTTAGGGATTTTGGTTTTGCTTGACTTTAAAGTCAGGCTTTAGCAGAAATTCAGAGCATCCTCAAACAGACTTACCAGGTCAGAAAATGTTACTGTAGTGATATTGCAACCAACCCTGTGTGAGACTTTCAGGCAGCTAGTGTCAGCACTTCCAAACCTAATCTATACTTCACTCATGACATTTATTTTAGAATACATTTGATAATATGATAAAAATCACGCAGTAATTTTCCTTGTTAGATGGTGAGTTTGAGTAGTAATGACTGAGGTGCAGAGCATTTCCTAGGATACTACTAAGAGGAACTAATGATCATGCTCCTCTATCAAGAATGTCAATTTTTTAGTTACATTACAGTATTTATATATCTATAAAACCTTGTAAACATATTACCTTTCAATGAACAAAACACCCACACATTAAGTTGTATTGATGCAGGTCTTTTCATCGCAGTGTGTCTACAATTCATGTATAGGAATCATCTCACAGACCCACAAAACGTACCAGCCTCAAAACCTCTGCAAGGTGTTTTGCAGCAGTACCACACAGAATTTTCACATCAAGAGCAATTCAATTTCTTCCAAAATTTTAGTAGGTAAAAGACAATAATGTCACCATCATGTCACCATCACTTTTTAGCATTATTCCAAAGACAATGATGTCAAAGGACCTGAACAAAACTTTCTAACTTGATCAGGAGTTTAATGGTCTAAGCATTACAAAACATGTTCCTTATTGTGTGACAATTTCCTAACTCACTGAACAATTTGAGAACAGTAAGCATGCAATTTAGAACAACATGGCTGAGGGCAAAGGTGATATGGGAAGGTCAGGATGAATATAAAAATGAAAACTAGAAAGGATTTATGTATTCATATCTTCATTAAAAAGTCAATTTCTTTCAATAAGCACTGCACCATATATAATTAATTTTTCATAAGGTTCAGAATTGTTATCTGACAGCTTCTGCCAAATTTTTTATAAAAACTACCTCATCTTTACACTTTTTATTGAACAAACAAGGAAGCTAAATAAAGAGAGGAAATATACTGTTGCAGAATGTGATGCTCTTCCTAGAACATTCTTGGTTTGAGTTTTGTTGGTGTTCTCTTTTGGTTTGTTTTGTAGGTTTTGTTTGTTCCATTAATATTTACAAGGGACAAATTAAATTACAGAGTCATAATTTTGGCAGAGAAGTGGTCATCCAGTCCAGTGTCCTGCTTAAAATATATGTGATTAGAGCAAGTATCTCAAGGCACATCCAGCAGAGACAGACAGCACCTACAAGAGCCCACAATCTCTCTGGCATATTTTACCTGCTTTTTAACCACCCCAGAGTTTTAGGGCTTTTTCCTCTATTATTAATATGAAAACTGGAAGCTACAGTGAGAGAGGAATTGCTGAGCAATGTTGCCTATGCTGTCCTGGGAACTGAATTCACCATTGCAATGCTGGTAATCAATGTCTATTGAATGGGAACCTACTGTATGATCTCAGAGGAATATGTAGCACCCACTCTGCTAATCTATGCACTAGAAATGTTTCACAAGGAACAAAATATTATACTTTCAAATGTAAAATGAAAATATTGAAAAGGCAACCTTAAAACCAGAACAATGAGATCAAGGAATTAAGAATGAAGAGAGATCACCTGTATCTCCAGTACCTCAACAAGTTTATCAGCTAAAGAAGTGATGATCTTTATGCAAAATTGTCAGCAGGGAATTGTGGGGCATTTGGTTTGATTCTCTGAGTTTTATTGATATTCTGCTGTTCCTTGTGATACTTCGGTGTCCTGGACATATTCACTGTTGAAAATAAAGTTAGAAGGAATTATCCAACATAAAAATGTTAATCTCAAATCCCAGTCTTTCAAATACACAAAGTATAACTGTTACAGTGTAACTTTTACCCAATTGTAAAGTAGCTGTATTTTCCATTTCCACTATTATTGGATATGGCATATGTTTCTGAGTTATTAGAAGTCAGACTAAAAAGACATTTCATGAAAGATAAAATGTGGCAAATTTTAAAATCTGGATAAAAAGTATATAAAGGTTTTCTAATACACTTATATGTTAGCTTAAAGTAAAATATTTAATTTAAATAAAATTACATAAAATACAAGATTTAGTCATAGGTGATTTCAGGATATGAATATACTAAGAAAGAGATTTACTGAGATTCTAAAAAGATCCTGCTTTTGAATGATACTTAAAAAAACTGTGAACTCATAAGATAGTTTATGGTCAAACATGGTACATGTCCATTGAAATGGGAGGCCAAACGTGTACCAAGGATTTATTCTCAGACATTTCTAATGATTACCAACCATTTCCTACTGGATCTGCTTAAACAAATATACACAATATTCAGCTGTATGCTGAACACAATGACACAATGACTTTGTCAGAATTACCTTCATAAGAAAAGCTGAATTGCAGAGCCAAAGGTTGGACTTCAATGAGCCCTGTGGGTCCCTTCTAACTCAGAATATTCTATGATTCTATATTATTTGTCCACCTATATAAAGTGACAGCTATTCTTGTTTTATAATACATACATATGTGTATATCCATACACTTATTTTGTCTGCCCCATACAAGCAGAGTAAAAATAATTTTGTGTGCAAATATAGCTGTAAATATTAACCTAGAGAAGATAACTTGGAGATACTGGTAAAATGTAACAGGTATCATATGAGGATAGAGAAAACTAAATTATCAGAATACATGAAAAATCAACTAGGGATCAGCATATAAGTCAATTTTTTTTCTGACAACTGTCATTCTTATGCCAAAGTTCAGACAAGCAATGGAGATGTCTCACTACCAGTCTTCCTCTGCTGCCTGCCAGCACTATCAAAGCATCAAGGCCTCTGAAACAAAACCAACTGATTAAAAAACTAGAGCAAAAGGAGATGAAATTATTTCCTTATTATCTCATTACCTGTTTACAACAAGTGTGTGTTGTAAAGGAGATTTATGTAACACAGTTTCATTAAGGAACTTACCCTGTACAGATTTCGATAAAAGGGAAACTGATGCAGCAGAATGCACTTCTGGCTATGGATACCCCTTTCTTCATGTATATAAGATATGACAGCAGACTTGTGAAAGACTATCTGGGAGATTGCAGAGAGATGTTTTGACCTATGTCTACTGGGTTGCATATGAATTATACTAAATAGGTTATTTAAAGATGTGTTGTCAACAACTCTTAAAATATCTGTTAGTAATAATAAAAAAATTAATATGAAGTCTTAAAAAAAAGCAAGAGTGATTTCTATTGTTTATTCCTCAAAAATAAAAATTATAACTGTAAAAGACAGTCCTGTATCTCCTCCAGAACACAGCTGATAGAAGAAAATAAGACTAACTTGCACACTTATTATTATAAATCGTTCTTGGCACCTGTATGAGTTAAAGCAAAAAAGTAGCTTAATTTACAACAACAGAAGAAAACTGGAGGAGTGGGGGGGAAAAAAAATTACCAGCTTTAAGAATATGTAACCACAATTTCTTCAAACTGCAGAGTAACCTTGATTGTAATTCTAGTTCCAAAATGTTCAAATCACCAAAGAGAAATAGACAAACTTGTATGTTCCCCATTCCAGGTAAATTCAGCAATACATGAGTCAACTCTTGATTTTCTCCTTGCCTTCAATAACCACTCTAATAAGACTCAAATCTGTTGCTATGTCACTTCACAGGAAAAAGTGGTTGCACACTGTCTTTTCCAAACATTTGTATCTGTATGACCTTAAATTAAACCCCACATATTTTATCCCTGCATTTTTTAGGCTTATTTTAAATTCTGATACATGCAAATCAATTCAACCTTGAATAATTCTCAAGCTACTAGAAAAGTACAAGACAAAATTAAGAAATTCTAATGTCACTTGAATTTGCCACAAATAGCCACCTTGCGACTAGAATTGGAGTAAAACCTTTGATTTTCATACATCTACTTGTTGGACTTGCCATGCTTTAATTGTCTGCATGAAGTAAGTAACAGGGGGGAAAATCAATTAATTTCCCTTAGCAAAATTTTCAGAATATTTAGCTCAGAGTGATTTTGTGGTATTCTTGCAGTTACTTCTCATGGACCGACTCCCACATAACCATAAACAGTATGTTTGCCTCTTGAAAATCACTGTCATAATTTTAAGCCACCAGTCAAATTAATTTATTTTATTATATTTTCTGTTTGAGGAAAACAACTCATTTCTGCAATCTATGGGAAAATCACTGCTGTTTTGTATTCTGAAGGTCTGAAGAGAGGCTGTAAATAGTAGAAATATTTTATTAATATTTTCAAGTGAGAGCAGTAGTACAAGCCAGTCTGCCATTTCAAAACAAAGAACAGGCTCCTACTTTGAATACCAATACAAAAGAAAAAATGAAATTTATAAATAAAGCAATTTTATGAGGTTTGAATATTAAAATAAACTTTACCTTGAATCTAGAAGCCATCTATCCTTTTTTATATTTAGAAAATTAGTTCCTTCAAGCAGGTAATTTTTTTAGTATTCTACCTTCTCTCACAAGGTAGCTTGTCATCCTTTTTGATAAGCACTCTACATTTCTCAGGAAGAATTTAGG
This sequence comes from Vidua macroura, assembly GCF_024509145.1. Classification (NCBI taxonomy): domain Eukaryota; kingdom Metazoa; phylum Chordata; class Aves; order Passeriformes; family Viduidae; genus Vidua; species Vidua macroura. The sequence goes on along the minus strand of NC_071576.1, from coordinate 42,216,628 downwards.
AATAGATATTCTACTACCTTATGGTCCAATATTTCAGTGTCTATATTAGAATGAGATTTCCAATAACAACACGGAAAAATGTGGTACAGTATAAACCCATATCCTACAGAAACCAACATATCCTGTCCACATTCAGCATTGATTGCCCTTGTTTGCAACAACTTTTCATGTGCTGAAAACTTTTATTGTTCCCCCACTTTCATACCTCCTTCTTCTCTTCTTTTCAATATCACTTATTTCAGTTCTTTCTGAAATACCAGTTTTTCTAGACCTTTCTTCTCATTGCCAAGATGTGTAATAGCTTCTGTTTGAAGCTGAATTTCAAATTCCATTAAAATCCTCAGAAATCCAAAAGAAAAACACTGTATACAAGATCAAACAATGTGCCTTTTGTTCTGAAATTATTTTTTAAAAATTGGTTTTAATAGAAAGAAAATGAGAGAAAATTTTAATTTATTTTGACACCAGTATACTTTTTCTTTTTGAATTTGAATTTAAAAGAATTAGCTGGAAGATCATATACATGCATGCACTCATAATTTTTGTCTTTCAAAATGAAGAAATTTTACACAAAGGTTAAAATGCAAACTCTTTAAATAACTTCAAAATCCTAATTAATAACAGATAGACAATCTGCCCTTAGGAAATAACTTGTTCATATAAAATTGTTTTGCCAAAATTGCCATGTCCACGGCAATTTAAAATTTAAATTTAATTTTAATTTAAAAATTACTTGTGAAGATGTTAATCAGTTTACAAATGTTTTGTCTATATCATCATGTACTTCTGGGTTATTTTTCTATATCATATTCTTCATTGCTTTGTGAGATTCAGTGTTAAGTGACTCCCAAATCATTCTAGTAACGCAGCTATTATTTTGTTATTCAGATGGTTCTGTCTGTACTTAACATTATGATTTTTCATCCAGTTTTTCTTTGTCTGGTTTCCATTCATTTTTCCCATCTGAAGCTTCCGTATTAAACACAGTACTGTGTCTTAGAAGGATGAAAGACCACATACCACTTTAATCACACTTGCTTAAATTCACATAATCTGAACAATTCATTCCAGATACCCATATTTCTAGATATTTGTAATTTAGATCAGCAATTTAGGACACAGAGAAAAAAAAAACAGTAAATATTACAGCAAAAAATGAAGATAGAAAAATGTCACAGTATGTGACTCAGAGAGATGATTTTCAACTGTTCCTTCTACATTTGAAATGAGACAAAGTTGATGCATGACAAGGTACAGACAACCATTGCATGCAACAATGTCGCTGTCATTCCCATGAAAACGTCTGTGTGGGTTTTATTAGGAGAGAAAAACACCCTCTGAAAATATCTTTAAGTATATTGCTGGGTTTAATAAGAGTATTAGTGCTGAGTATCATCCTACAGTGCTTTTTCAGCACTTACAATACATGACTTTTTTAATCTTAAATAGTATGAAGACCACATACTCTCTGTAACTGAATTTTAATGAGTAATGTGTCTCTGGAGAGAAAGTGAAAAATAAAAATTCTGTTACTCAACTCATCACATCATCACTGATCATAAAACAACTCAAAAATCCGAGTGCAATATGTAGGCCATACCATCTGAATAGGCATATATAGAAAAATTATATGTCACACTGACACTTTGATATTTTTGGTGAGGGAGGCCACATCTCTACTTATACAGGACTGAGGTCTAATCAGTTTTCTATTTTGTAGATTTCTTTTGAGAATTAATTAATGAAAACAAGTGCTCTTGTTAACTTAACCATTCGAGGCTCTTCTGGGAAGTTACAAAAAGATTCTCATGTGTGCACTTGCTGAGTGCTTGACAAAAGAAGGAAGCAAGGAGTACTTCCCAAAAAAAAGCACAGAGGAAAAGAATTCTAAATATCTTATGTTCTATGCAATTCTCAAATCCACTGGATTTTAAACAGAAACTTTTGGTACCTACAATTCTAATCAATAAATTAATTGCAAAATAATTGAGTTCATCTCAATGACTTTTTGAATAGTATTTCCAACCAGTAGTTAAAACTTTGTAAATGGCAACTCATAAATCAAAGGTCAAACAGGGTCTTGAGAGCTCTGGTATTCAAAAATACCCCACAGCTTTGCATCCAAGGCTTGCGCTTGGAAACACCTCAGTGTCGTACTATATCCCAGATTTCTTGAACTCCTTGAATGAATCATTTAGATTTGTTCAGGTTCAGTCCCTTCTCCTGTTGATGGACTTTCAACTGTAAATAAATTCTTTAAGGATTCCTGTTTCTTCAGTTAATGCAGTGATGTTAACATGACAGAGGTTTTTTAACTAAGAAGGAAAGCTTTTCTTCTGCAATTAGAAACCTTACTCTAAGCTTTATATTTTCTCGCATTTTATATACAATTAAACTAATTCACTGCAGAGTTTTAATAGTGTATGAGTCACACCTAATTGCAAGTGTACACTCACTTTTGGAAGATCTAGTCCAAACACAAAGAGACACTTATGTTCATAGCAGCTCTGTTTCATATGGAGAAGGATTTATAGGGAAAATATTCACATTAGCTGCATTTCCACCTCAAAAAATCCCCAAACACCAATAAACCCATCCATCTTCTCCAAAAAAAGCCAAACAAAAAAACTCCAAACATAAAAGCCAAAACAACTGAAAAAAACAAACCAAACAACCCCCCACGATCCTTAGGAGGATAATTAATTATCTCAGTGAAAGGCACTTAGATTCTGAAGTTCTAAAAAAATTTGCATGAGAATTTGCTGATTCTCTAGTTTTAGGATGATCTGCTTTTTCTTTAATTTGAACACCACAATAATGAAGACAACTGTCTGCCATGTACAAAGACAGCTGTATGCTGAACACAGTTTGTATTTCAGTAACCACACACTACTCCTACTGTCAAAGATGCTAATTCATAAGAATATATACAGTACAAAATACAGTGGTGTAGAAACCTACCAGAAGGCCTAGCAACCACTTATAAACCACTTAACTTTTACCTGAGAATTTAAAATAGTCTACGGTTCCTGTGTGAAGCTTTGCACAGTGACTACTTCATTTGCTAAGATAAAGCAGACCTCCTATAGATAAGTTAGCAGCAAGCTATGTGTAGAATAATTCCTATATCCCAGTGATATGTACATCAACTAATTATAGTCTGATACTTACTGACCACACGTAGAACATCTCATTAGGCAAGGGATGTTCAGGTCTTTCAGAATCATCTCTATGAAGCTCTACATCAGTCAGGTCTTAATCACCTAACTTACAGGACACTTTTCTGATCTTGCATGTACATTGCTGTTTATCAGAAGTATTATGTTTCAACTTCACTGTAGTATGACAAGAACAATAAATGAATAAACACCCACTAAATCTCACTAAGGAACCGTTAACTCCCCACAGCCTGCGACATTTCAACAACTAAGTTAGAAAGCCAAATTTACCACCTTACCATGCAATAATTTCACTCTTCAACCCCTTGAAAACAATCCCTAATTAGATAAAATAAGCAGTGATAAGCTTGGGGGGCAGAAAAATCAAGTTCTTAATGAAATTTTATTATTTAACTTAATCTATTAACTGGATAACTTGAGACATTTTTATTTTCTTCTTTAATTAAGAAATCTTATGTTCCATGCCATGAAGAGATTAATATTTAAAACAGTACTGCTTATGAAAATAATAGATCTGAAACACCATTATTTTAAGAAAAGTCTGAGGCAATTTCACTATGAAATTGCTGAAATATTCCAGAGGATCTAAATACTGAATTGACAAATCCAGTTGCCTTCATCTTATGTCCAGTAAAGTTTCTTTAGTGAGTTATGTTGCCATGCATTCTATTTTACTAATTAGCTGATGAATAGCAGGAGAAACAGTAAATAGCAGTGGAAGAGAGTAAAGAAATATCTACATTTACAGAGGAAAAAAAAAAAAAGGCATCAAATTCTGGCAAAAGCTGTAATGAAACTTAGCATCAAGTTACAGATGAAAAGTTAAAGGTATTTTTTTCTATTCAGTATTCAACAAATCAGTCAGCATTAAAACTCAATTCTTGTTGCTGCATCTGCATGCATAAAAGTGAACATGATTTTGTTAAACTTTGTGAAATCTATCTCAGCAACCATTAATAATAACTAGTAGACATATTTATTTGGGATCACCGGGTCACAAAGGACATGATAAACATAGTGACACATTCTTGGCATGACTGAGAAATGAGTTTTGGCCTGGCTGAGGTCTCCCATATGTGTCCTGTAAACCCAGCTAATGAGGCAGGACAATCATTAAACTTGGACGAATTAATATGACATGAATAGGAGAATCCACAGATGCAGTGACAGAGATGAAAGTAGGTCACATTCTCACAATTTAAATAGAAACAGTCTAGACAGCATTAGCATGAGCCTCATAAGACTTGTACTGAAACCCTCAGCACAAATCTGCAGCATCTACTATGGCTGATGATAAATCTAAGAATAAAACAACTAAGAAAAAAATCACAGATATACATAAAATGAGAAAAAAGAAAAACTGCTTTGGCTTTAGCTGACATTCAGTGGATTAATAATGTTTACAGCATATCCAATAAATAGGATAAAAAACAACCAATATTACAGTTATTTTGAGGTGATTTCCTTTCAAATGCTGGTGACTGCAACAAAAAAATATACATCTCCCTGTTATTTTACAAGAGTATTGAAAAGGCTTGTTTTCTCTAAATCTATTGGCAGAACACATGATTTTAAAAAACAAAAAACCACAAATAGCTGACCAAAAAACCTGTTGTATAAAACAGTAAGAGTTCCTTGTTCATTCTTCCCCTTCACCTTTACTCATTGCTCTTTTTAAGAGGATAGAATGGTAATGTGGAATGGACACGTGAAGCAGCAATGACATGATGAAAACAAACAACGGAATGCCTAACATGATAAACTGAGATAGGAAAAATATTCTCTGTTTAAATAAATGGAATAATAATGTTCATACAAAAATAACAACTGTTGATTATCATTCAACTCTTATATAATACATGGTGTGACCAGTTCCCAGGTGAAGCTTCTATTTAAAACTTTTTGTACCATAAAAACTTTTTCTGTGTTGTGTACATTCCTCTACCATGAAATGGAATGATACAACAACCAAATGATTTTCAAAGTCATGGATATTTCGTAATGTGTTGTAATGAGAGGATATTTTTACAGTAATAAACAGGTTATCTTTTTAGAGCCTGCTTGGTCCGTGTCCCAATAATAGAAGTACTTACTAACAAAAATATGCTTTTTAAATTGTATTACCTTCTACAAGAAAAGGTATTAAGCTTCATTGTACAGTCACATTGCCATTTTGAATAGTCATATTCCACTAAAAACCTGTACTAGGCTACCCCAACTGGTTTTTTTATCACTCCAACATTCTTTATAACAAAAGTAAGATAGAGTGTATTGGTTCATTCCAATATAATATTGGTAATATTCACATTTTTTAGCATTTGTCCTTGATTTTTACATCTTCAAGAAATGTAAGCCTGTATACATTATCTATATTAGGTGGGTACAGACGTACCACAGGACTCAAATCTTTAGTATATAAGCTAAAGAATAAACTGGAATCATACAGCTTTGTGTAATTTAATCTAAATCCACGCATATTTCAAATAGGTTTTAAGCAAACCCACATTTTACATATACGAAAAAGTATTAATTTACCCACCAATTAGTTCTATAGTTGTTTTAAGCATAGAATAGATAAATTTTCCTGCCATTCCCAAACAAACAGTTATGCTGTTTTCCAAGAGATAGAAGCCCCTTTGTGACACAGTTAAGAAAAAAAAAAAAATAAATGGCAAAGGGAAATATTTCAGTTTAGAAACAAGGCAAATGTTCCTGCTTTAACATTTTGGATTTTTTTTTTTCTGAGAACTATCATTAGAAAGGTAACAGTAAGAATAGATATTGCCTGCTTTTTTGCTTTTTTTTTTTTTTTTCCTAAAATTTATGTTGTTACTTATTGGAAATTTATTCAGTGTATTTAGCCAAGTACATGTATATATACCAGCTTTTCATTACTGCTCTTAACTATCCTTTCAAGACACATGCATAGTTTTGGTTTTCACAAATACAAGCATTGAAGCAGCAAGACTCAAATGTGGAAAAAAAAATTATGCCATAAATCTTTTGTCTTGAAGATCTCAAGATGCAACACAGAGATTAAGTGATGTCTTCAAACTCTCCTTGGGCCCGGAGAGCCTAAATGACTTGGAGAGTTCTAAGAAGTAGACTGACTTTATTATACACATCTCAAATGTTAGGCAAGTTCAAAGGCATCTGTCTTGGACATATCTTTATATGATTCTTAGTCATGGGTTTAAACCAAGATTCTCTCAGGGAGACTAAACAGCTTAACAGCCAGATGCTGCAGAGCAGTATTTGGCATATGTAGAACTCATAAAGTTACCGACTATGAAGTGAACAGAAAACACTGCAAATGTTCCCAATCCTTACAATCAAAACAGCAGAATGTATAGGTAAAAACTTTTAGCTGAGTAGAGCGTGGCTTAAAGCAGAAGTAAATACCAACTGGTACATGGACATTTAGACTATATGAGTTGATATCCAGCTGTTCCACTTTCAATTATTCCAAGTTACACCAGAGTAGACAAGGAAATAGACTTCTGTATTTAGGAAGAGTTGTTACTTCTTGTTCCTAAAGTCATGAGAATTCTCTAGATGGACCAATAACAAAGCTTTCCAATTTCACTGAAAAGCATTCTAAGTATATAGGAAGTTGAATCATCTAGTCTCATAGACTGCCTTGATTCAAGCAGCACCATAAGGGTGGCCCAAATTGTTACTGGTGTCAATAATTATTTCTTTTTAATTACAACATTTAATGTAAAATATTATATTTTTATGAATTCTAATTAATATTCTATTCTAATGAATAGTAATGCCTCAGATAGAAGGATCCTCCCAGATTTCCAGGGTCAGTGGCTGTATGACATGAACAGAGAAATTATTTGTCAGACACTGCTACATTAACTTTGCAGATAATATAAAACTATTTTGGCTTTCATTGCAAAGTAACTTTCTGGATGAATCTTTGCTCTGGATAGTGAAATGAATAACGTCCTGATTTCCTTCACCAAAGTACTTCATTTTGTACTCAACACCACAGCCTGGAAAAATACATCCTTCTTCATTTTCAGGAGCAGAAAATTTCAGCAAAACAAGGCCAGCCATATTTTCAAAATTTCAAAAGTTCACATTTGAAAAACCTCACCTGTAGTATTTGATAAATACTGTTCATTATTCTCAGTTCAGCAGTACAGAATTTAATTAAAAACATATCCAGAAAAATTATTCCTGGAACACTCCCAATATCTTTAACAAAATTTCAGGGAGCTGAAAGTTAATTGCAGACAAAGATCTATATGCTATTATATTATTTTCTTAAAAGTCACTTGCATCAAATAGGACAGCATTCACTTTTCCCCTCAGAATCACACCACCATGAATACCTTTTACCTGAGCAAGTTACATTAGGGACTGACAGGTCAGCAGTTATGGTTTCACAGATGAGGGTAGATTATACTGCTGTAGTGACAACACTATAGAAAACCCTCTACTATTAAGCCAGTGGGAGGAAACACTCCATCTATCCCAGCCAGAAGATAGCAGTCTTTATTGTCTATATGAAATAGATTAGCATGTTTCTCTTACCTCTCAAGGAAAAGATGCCAATGTCATAGGCAACATCAAGTTAAAGCACTGGCCAGCATTTTTTGCAGTGAGACACAGACTGTGACGCTCATAGAGAAAAAGGTTATGGTTCAACTCCTAGAAGCAATCCCTCTGGAGACCTCTTACGGGGTTTACTGAATGTCAGAAGGTTTTGCTGTTCGTGTCTGCTAAACTTTTGCTGCAGATAGACAGCAGGATTTCAGCATACAGTTTGCCGCTTTCTATCAGCTTCTAAATTCTATTAAAAGTGCCTATGGCACTCCCCTGCTAGGAAACATTTAGCACCGTCACAGACACTCATTCCGAGAAGTCATTTCAAGGCACCAGAGTGCTTTTTAAAACCTCTGCCGAGTATGCATGAGCACCAGAGCCTGCAAGTACCTGCACACAGACACCATCAGAAAAAATTGCTAATGACCTCCATACACTAACCTGGAGGTGACAACAGAAGTGAAACCATGCTCTCAGTTGTTTTGGTTACAGTTCTGTTGTTATGAGAAAGCATTTCTGGCCATGTTCATATTTATGCAAGACCCCTTTTCCTCCTAATTTTGTTGGGTGTTTTTGGTTTTGTTTTATTATATATACTATGGTACCTCACAAGAGAAGGGAGCAGTCATATATTCTACTCTGGCCGTAACATCTCCCATGAACATACAGCTACAACCTATCTGACATGCTATTTCAATTTCGAAGACTCATCTTGTCACTTCATCTACTGATATATAAGCAAATCCATGGTCATACCAAAGCAAACAAAATCAGTGGATTTTTTTGACACAGGAAAGACCTCCAATCACTGGAATATAGCAGTGCCGTTCTGCTTGCCCTCAAATTATTTACCCATAAGAAAAAGCATTTTAGGTCATCTACAGATTCCCCAAACAAATGAATTCAAAGTTTTCTGAGTCAGGGCAAAGCAATGAGACTAAAGGTTTGAAATTCGTGTGAAGGGCCAATCTTATACTGAGAAAATAAATGTATATGTATGTATGCACATATGTATATGTATATATATATATGTAAGCATGTATTTAAAACACAAATAATAAGATTCCAATGAAATACAAATTATTTTTTGCTGAATATTATTGTCATTAGCCCATATTATTTTTATATGAAAATAATTACTTCAATTTCTTTCCTAAATTGAATACAAATAACATCTTTTCAGTAGGTCCAGTAAGTAGTTATTTGTCAGAGATCCAGGTTGAGATTATAGTAGTAAAACTGCAATTCTGATGTATATGTGGAAGCTTTACAAGATTTATGCATATTCTACCTTTATTTCCACTCAAAAAACTTCATAGGGACTAAAGAGTCTTCATATTTTTCACATTGAAGTTATTAGTTTAGCTGGCAACAGAAGGTACAAATAAGTCTTTAATTAAAGGCAAAGAAATAACAAAAAACTACCAGAAACATTTCATCCCTCAAAACTTAATCAAGAAGCAAAGCCAGAGTGGAACTGAACAATAGATACGAAATATAAACATTCATTTAGTTAACCCATTTGAAAGTGTTTTCCTGGGTACATTCACAACCACCAGTCAGATTGGAAGTTAAATTACTACTTGCTGGTGACTGTTTAGTGATTTATATCAAAATAGGTGGAGATCTCAACTCCATGATTTCCAAGTTGTTTTGAGAAGTGTCTTCTATTTAGACACTTCAGGAAAGAAGCCAGAGACAAGGATTCCTTCTGACTCGGTTATTACAGTAGAGAAGGAAGTTTTCTTTAGTTTGTAGTTTTCTACTCCAGTAGGTTTTAAAATATCTCCTATGATTCAGATAAAGAAAGAGGACATAGAGAAGAACAATAATGCAAGATGCAGAAATGGTTGAAAACTCTGAGATTGTTGAAAGGGAAAATAGTGGTTCATAAACCTTTTTTTCTTTTTATTTTTTTTCTTTCAAGAAGAATGCTTTTATGATTGGAGCAGAATTAAATAAGGTTAAAATAGAATACCCTGACCAACTGCCATTTTGAAATAGCATACTGAGAATCTTGCAGAATTACCCTGAAAATCAAACATCCTCCAACTATTTTTCTGTAATGGCTAGCTGCACAATTCATATTTAAATGTATGATTGAGAGGATTAAGAAGATAAATGCAGTTTCAGACTTTGAGAGCATTCTAGTCAATAGATTAATTTTATTTAGAAGACAAATTTGTTCCCAGGTGAAAAATGCTTGCATCTTACAGTAGTTTTAAGGGAATTAAAAAAAAAAAAAAAAGTGAATTAGGGGAAAAAAAAACCAACACAACAAAAACAAAACAAAAAAAAAAAACCCAAAAAAAACAAATCAAAAAAACACCAAAAAAAACAAAAAACAAACTAAACCAAATACCAGTAATAAAGGAAGTTTATTAGGTAGAGACATGTTTTAAAAGACAACCTACTTTTGGCAGTGTTACTAATTAGTCTATCCTTATTACACAATCTCAAAAGCAGGATGTTCAAGTAAATGAAAGCTACTGTATTTACAAATTTAAGAGGAGTCCCAGCAGTCCTCCATCCTTTCATGTGTAATCACTGCTTGTGGAAGCAACTATTGAAGGCTGTGGCTATGCTGAAGTCACCTGGCTGTGTTCCTAACTGCACTCAGAAGAGATGAGAATTACTGAAAATGAAACCTCTACTATGCTCTTCCTGAGTATTATTCTGGCTTCTCTCATAAATCAAAGCTAAAAAGCTTCTCCGATTTTTCAGTGGTTGCCAATAGAAAGTATTAGCCACTCATATCAGGTGGGAGGCCAATATGTAATAGGATGTAACCAAGAATACTATTTTCCTAGAAATAACCCAACATGTAGAATAGAAAAAAAAATAATTTCTTCCTGCTCCAAACACTCCTTATAATGTAACTGCATGAAATAAGGATGGGAGCAAACTTTTAGACCCAGGGCCTGAGATATCCAATATTAATGTCCCACTCCAATTATGCAGGAGGCTCACATTAGAGCTCCAGTGGTTTGCAGTGACAGTACAAACACCCGCTCACGTGTCTGGGGAATGTGGGCCTAAAAAAAAGAGGAATCAGTTAACTCATTTAAATCAATCCCTTTGTGCTCCCCACTCAGCTCCTGAACACTGCCAGCCACAGAGCTGAGAGACAGTCTGCTGTTCAGGCTTCCACAACTGCCTGACCTTTCCTCTAAGCATATTAGCCTACAGCAGTCCAGCCTCAGCAGTCCTTTGGGGCCATGGTCTTTGCTGAGTTTTATCCGACAATCAGTGTTCTGAGCCCCAGGCAAATCCTTCAGTGCTGCTCTTCTTATCACAAAGTAATTACCTGGCCTTTCTTATGGCTGGTTTGAATTAATGGCTTGAACTCACTGAAAAGGTTACCGAGTCAAAAAATAATATCAGAACTTCTTTTCAGTCAGTTTTCCTGACTTTATACCAGATGGAGTCAGCAACTTGAGAAGTCTGACAGGCAACTTGACTGAGTCTATCAGATGGCCAACTGATCACTTTCATGTTTGCCAAAACGTTTAGGGATAAAAGCAGAAGTATATTCTATTGACATTAAAATACATAGACTAGAGACAGATTTCTGAAATGACACAGTAAACCACTCTGGAGTGGGAGGATTTTTTGCATAAGAATTACCGAATTTCTCTCTAAGCAGAGTGACTGTTGTGTATGAGTTAGAGAGTTTCATGTGGAGTTTTAGTCAGGGCAAGTACTTTGTGAAACAGAAAAGAAGACATTTTTCTGAGGAGCTATTTATTTGCTTTCCAAAAGACAGTATTTTATTAATTAGCTAGAGAAGCATGGACTAAGTCCTGGAATATCTGTATGCTATGCTTTGTCTTGTTCCAAGCACACTTTTATTAATAGCAAGCTGGACAATGAAATCTGTGACATTTGCAGATCACAACTGGATTAATTTCAAATAGGTTCATATTCCTGGTCTACCTGAATTTATTAATTTGAGATGCTGTCATACCCAATACAGATCCAACAGGATCCTTCAGCAACCTCTCATTGAGGGTCATCCTGCTCTCACCTTTCTTCTTACTAGACTAGAAGCTTAGAACGAAGATATACGAAGCTATATATATATTGCCAATAATATTTTTGTTAACTATATTGCAACTCTAACGTTTCCAGATAATACAATATAAAGCTACATAGTAAAAACAGGAAATACTACATTGGATGCATTGATATTTATCCCTTTTCACATTAAACTGATTTAAATTTAAAAATCAATGGCAATCCTCCCTGCCCATCTGTTATATATATCTCAAATTCTAACACCTAAAAGAAGATCAAAATTTCATCTTTTGTTCTAAGGAAAAAGCCCCAATTCACATTACTTGTGAAGAAGCTTTTCTGAAAATATTATTTTGGTTAAAGTTATAGTAATTCCTATTCCTGGATGAAGATAATTTGCAACTTATTAAAGAAATACTTTGCATTTAATCTCCACCCATATAATTTTTGCATCAAGAATTAAAAATATTATTTATAAGGTATTTTAATTTCCATTTTTCATAATGGTCTCTATGTTATCCTAATACTCTGGTTAAGATTTAAAATTTTGTAACAATACTTGTTATATTTATGACTGAGGAAAGCAGATTTATTTCTGAAAGCAAAAGCCCTCAAGAACAAAACATTTAAACATACACAGTTGTTTTTTTTTTTTAATTCCTTCCTTATTGTATGTAGCCCATACATGGCAATTCACACACAGATTCTGTGTATAGTACATATATATATTAATTATATATTGTGATGCATACAGAGTTGCCAGCATAATACATGTCTTCCATTTATGCAAAAAATAGCAAATAAGACTACTTATTTTAGGACACTAGTATTAAAGCTTACCATACTTAGCTTTTCCCAATTAAGAATTTTTTTTTAATAAGATAATTTAATATAATATTTTTATACATCAAGCCACAGTTCTCTTCCCCCTCCTCAGTAATATGTACCTTTTGGACTGATTTATGTAGATTTAATACTGGACCTGTGCTATATAAGTAAATAATTTCAATTTGGCCACCTGCCCCATATAATACATTTCCAAGGCCATACTCAGGCTTGTACTCAGAGGCATCAGGGAGGATGTCTAATCAAAGTTTATGAGGGCAGAAGATGTTCATTCATGCAGTTTCATTTTGGTAAGATCTGGAACTTTACCACTAAGAAATCCAAGAATAGGAGTCACAAGAACAACATGCAAGCTTCCTGCAAACACACTACTAATCAGATCAGTATTAAAACTGGAAGGAATTTATGTGCAGGCAATTCCAGGATCTTCTTTAGCAGTTTACTCTTCTTTGCTATATTCCCTTCATAATATACTCATAAACAGAACTCAGAAGTCACCATCAGTCATGCCCTTTTTAGGAAAGATGTGTAAGGCTTTTGAGGCTTGGAGGTCTCAGTATAATCAGGGCCTTCTCACAATGAAGTATCTTCAACTAGAACACAGGAATTTACTCAACTGTTTATGCCTGTTGGACCTAAAATTTACTGAGTAGAATGGTTGTTTAATTCATATAAAGTGTTTAAAAAATTAAAATTACACATAAATCTTTATCCCATATTCAATAAGTGATACAATAAAATTTTGTGTCTCCTTTTTAGCAATGAAATAGCATAAAAATATTCAAGTGCCTAAATCATTTAGAAGCATAAACTTTGTTTTCTGTAATGTAAATAGCACTGACAGACCTAAAAGTAATTGGTTTTCAAAGGATTTCTGGTTTCTACTTATTTAATTAATTTATGATTATGAGAATTAGTCTCCTAAACCACTTAATAACCATTAACAGGTTTCTATGAAAGAAAAATTAAATTCACAAGTATTAAATGAACACTTACATGACAGATACACTGAAGGATGAAAAATTATTAGAAAGGATTGATTGTCTGCTGATACACTTCCATTCTGGTCTCTGAATCATCATTTTCATACAAAATGTCCCCAGCTATTAATCTTTCTAGGAATAAACATGACTTTATCATATCAACAAAATTTAAGACTATCTACTACTGACCTTATTGTTATGGCTTTTGCTTTGGAGTGGAGAAAGAAGAGACAGGTAGGGCAGTTTCAGTGAAGGGAACTAGAGATTTAACATCTACTAAGATCCACATAGATCAAAATATAGATATAAACATTCAGAGAAAGAACCCCTATAAATCAGTAAAGTGTTTTAGTAACTAGATTTTTACCACATGCATAAAAAAATCTCATTGAATTCCATTATACAAGTGACTGTAACCTGAGACGAAAGACAATGGAAAAAATAATTTCATGCATTTTACTGGGCTTTAGATTAAGTTTTTAGTGACCAACAGATCATAGAAAGAATATAATGTATCATGTTAAAAAGTCAGGCTCCTGCAACAATTATCCATTGTGAAAATATATTCACATGGTGTTCACAAAACTTCCTTTTCCATAGGTCATTTCAAAGGACATGTACACATGTATGTTTTAAAAGGTTACATTAAATGGAAAACACAGACAAGACAGCAGAACTTCCTAACTTTATTTTTCTATGGACAGACTGAGCTTCCTCCGCAATCCATAACATTCAGTCAGAATAGCCATTCTATGTAAGAGCAGAGTAAAGGAACAGAAGAAGCAAATTATTCATGACATTCCTAGATGTGACAATAGCATTAAAATTCCTGTCCTTTTACATATTCCCCCTTCTATGCATTTACATATAATTTCCAAGATAATTTGGTTTCTAGTAAAACACTTCCGGTATTGTCAAGTTTTCATTTCTGTTTTGTTGACTTATTGTGGGCAAAGCAGCAGTAAAACAAAGTGAACAACCAACCTCCAGCTAGATATGAGCAAAATCAACCTCTTTTCCATGGAGTCATGTCTTTTTATCTTAGAAATTTTCCACCTTATTTGAGCTGCTATGCTATGTGTTTTGTACAGCATGATTGAATAGGCAAATCACTTCAGACCAGGAATGTTCTTTCCTGTGCCCTACTTAGCCACTTTGAAATGCATGGGTTTTTTTTAATGAAAGAAAAATATTATGATATTATAAAAAATATAATCACCCCTGAACATTGTTTTATCTGTTATAGTTGTTGTCTATCTACTCTTCTTAACTTTATTCAGCAACGTATTTTCTGAAAACTGTTTTGCTGTGTTGTGTGACATAATGGGGATACAAACACTGTTAACCAGTCATGCCTCTTCATTTTTCTTGATGAATTTTGTTCTGATTCCCTGCCCTGACTTTATTAGAATCCAAATGAACAGAAACAGCCTTAATGTCATAATTAGATAATACTGGCTAGATAAATGCAACACAGACAGTGAGAAACTAACTAAACAAAAAAAAAAAAATAATCACTTCTTTAATTCACACATTCAAGCTTTAGCCTTTCAATCTTCTAGAAAAATCCCCATAGCTTGTTGGTAAAATCTCCAAATCAACCCATTTGAAATTTTATCTGAGAAATGCTATAATGCATGAATTACCTTTTGGCTAAACCACTACCAAACTTCTCCTAAACTGCAGCATCAAAATAGCATCTTCCAGGAGATGTGCTCTGGCATTTAGTGACTAAGAGCATAAGTCAAATGAATAGATGGATTAGATAAAACTATGTTAAGGATAAATTAAGTATTGATAAACTTGATAAAATATTATATTACTCTGGTGTGCCACAATACAGAATGGCATATGGCAGAACCAAATGTCAATTTAAAATGCTGTAGTGTGCTACAGACTTGAATCAGCATGGTGATATGACATTAACCTAAATAACAAAATAAAATAATGGTAAGAGTGGTCTCTAGTAGTGAAAACTTCAAGCTTTCATTTCTAGCTTAGCCAAATATAAGACTACAGAATAAAAAAGCCCACGACACACCAAAACCAGACCCAAAAGCCAGTAAATGTGATTATTATATTTTCAGTTAATTCTTATCTCAAAAAAAATACTTCTATATTTAAATATTTGAACTCTTGCTAGGAATAAGGCTTAGGACAAATTTCAAAGGCAGACTAGTAAATGACATTAAAATTGTTCATTTCACAATTACAATCATTGACACTGATTCACTCAGGAAGACCAGTCCTGAGGGAATCTCATGTATGAACGTACATACACACAGTAAGAGAAGCTTTCTGCTTTGGAAACTGTACTAGAATAAAAGTACATTAATGAGATTTTTAAAATCCTGTATCCATAGTACTGCCTGGGTCCATTTACAAATCCTATTCCTAACTCACTTTTGGGTTTGTATGTTGGCAATTACAACAGTCCTTTAGTCCTTTAAAGAGATACATTCTACAAACAAACCAAGATCCTTTCTTAAATATTTTCCATCTTGAAAGAGCTATTTAATCAAAATTAGCCTCATACTTTTTCAGTTATGGGCATGATTTCTCTACTTCTAGCAGAAAAATAAGACTCATCGAAATACAGTAGAAGCAGACATGGTGTATGCTTAACAGAGTAACACAACCATTTTATACATCATATGCTGCAGTTATCATACACGTTTTCACTCTCATGAGAAGAGAGTATACCTTCTACCAAAATGTACAATCTTCACAGATTGTCAGGTTTTGACAAGGGACTCATATAGGAAAGCATTAGAAAAAGAAAATAAAAATTACTTGTTTCATGTAAGCACTTGGAATTTGGATTTCAATTGAAACACTCTAAGAAATGAAGGCATCTGCTATATGGAGACAGCAGCAGCTTCCATTTCACACAGAGCAAAGAGCAAGTAAGTGAAAATATATTTTTCAAAGAAGTAACAATAAAAAAGAAAATAATTAGTAAGCTTGACTTCTACAGAAAAAAAAAAAAAAAGTGGTGGTTAGTATGTTATGCTATCTAAACTGGCTGCCCTGGAGACTGATATAATTTTCTTTTCTTTAGCCAGAATGCAAACAGAATGTCTCACAATCTTTCCAATGAACTAAAACATGTAAGAACCATGATTTATTTTAAAGAGATGACAGGACATTAATTAATTTAAAAGCTCCTGAAAAGCCTGTTAGGAAGAACACTATATGAACAGAATTTTTATGGGAGCTATGAGAAATATATAACAGATCTTTCACATTAGTTCCCCTATTTTACACAGTCCTCCCAACAATCGCTAACAACCACTTGTAAGCATTTCACTCCATAACACCAGAGACTGCTCCAGGCTCTGGAATGGGACTCAAAAAAAACAACCAACCATCAAGGTCCTTACTACTCTGATAGTGGACAAAAATTCCTTACTAACCTCACTCACTGACTAATGATTGCCTGACACAACTGAGGGCAGACTTCTAACACAAGCCATACTTTCTCCATACATTTTATGCCAGCCATTTTTTTTAAATTCAAAGAAAGGAAAAGACAATGTGTTACTGTGTTCCTCCCACCTAAGACACCAGGTTAAAAAGCATGTCTGGAAGGATATAATATTTATAATTTAATTTTAAGACCTAATAAATACAATGAAGGCACTGTGAATAGACAAAATCACATCTTCTCAAGGACATCAGCAGTACAAACTTTCATCAACTTATTACGTCATTAGAAGACAGGAAGAAAATAACAACTATAACCAGAAAAAGGCCCAAACATGTTTTTAAAAAAGAAAATCAGATTCTGTGAGATTTCATATGACTTACCTGTCAGAAAAGGGATTCTTTGAAGTCTAGGTGATGGTTTTAAGTGCAGGCTAGATAAATATGTCAGGAATTAGTTACTATCTTCATCTTATTTTTGAAGATGGAGGTAGCCCACTTATCCTGTTCAGGTCTCTTTCAATAGAGTCCAACTGATCCTGAATGATTGATATCCTACTCAGAGTAGGTTTCCTTGCTGTATAACTGTCGTGGTTTGACATGGAAGTGAATTTTTTCCAGGAAGTCGGGTCAAACCAATCAGTGGTCAGGTTTGGATATTGGCACCTGGAGTGACCACTGAAAGTATGGACATGCCTCTGAGAACACAGGGGGTTAAAAGCAAGAACTCCCAGGAGAACTGTCTCTTTTGGTTCCGGTCGTCAGAGAGTGCAGACGCTCCCCTGCCCAGCCTTAGGCTGGGTGGGGGAGGGGAAGCCACGCGGCCTTGTCCAGGTAGGCCGAGGGGCTGAGGGTCTGGAACCGAGCCAGCTCCTGTGGACGGAAGGGTGGAGAGGAGCGGAGATGCCTTTGTTCCCCCCCGCTCCAAGAGGGAAAGAGACAGAGAGCCTGGTGGCACCTGGAAATTTGCCGGCAGAGGAGAAGGAGAAGGGGGGGGGATGTCCAGCGTGGGAGGCGGCGGAACACCGGACCGAGATATCAACTGTCCAAGGAGTCTGAACTTTTAACCCTTTCCAGGAAATGAGGGCTTTTTAAAAGTATTACTCCTCCTTGATTTGTAGTGAAAGAGAGATAGTCCGGGACTTGAGATGTTAGAAGAAGAAATATTTAAGTGGGAGGAGATGATGAAGTAGCTTTTGGCTGGACTTTTCTTGTTAGCCATAGACTGAACCAAAATCTCCTGCAATAGAGACTGCATTTTAGGGGGATGCAGTGGTGACCTAGGGAGACCTGTTTCAGCTTCGAACAGCACAAGAATGGCGAGAAACGAAGAAAGCTGAAGAGGGAATGGTGATACCCTCTGTCTTCGGGAAGAAGATGAGTCCTGTTTTTGGACCCCTTGGCCCCAGGGGAAAATGGGGGGGACTGTAGTCCCAGGATGAGAAACTGAACTGTTGTATTTTTGGGTCCGTGGCAAAGCATCCTTAAAGGAGCCCTATGAGCAGTCTGTCCATGCACAGTGGTGAGAGCACTGTGACATGGAATGGAGAGTGTCACACTGGCAGATTTTTTTTTTCCGGGCGGTTGCCATGTGTGACAGGGAAACACAGGGGGGCAGCTGTGTTTCCTGGGGGGTCTGTGGTGCAAGAGAGACTTCTCTCTCCCTTGATAGTTTAAGTATAGATTACCTGAAGGGTGGTAATTTGATCAAGAATCCCGGGTGATGTTTCATGGCTGGGTGTTTTTGGAATTGGGAGGAGGAGGGGTGGTTTAAAAGGTCTTCATCCTGGATTTAGTTTATGTGTTTTCTGTATTAGTAGTAGTTTAATAAAGTTTTTTTCCTTTGTTATTAAGCTTGGGCCTGCTCTGCTCTGTTCCTGATAACATCTCACAGCATTTATTTAGAAAAGGTGCATTTTCATGGGGACGCTGGCATTGCGCCAGTGTCCAACCATGACAATAACACAGCAAAAACCTATTTAATAAGAGTTATCTTTTAAAATACTGAATTAGGAAAAAAACTATGAATTATCTAAGGTAAGGTGTAAATTCTAAATCAGCAGACATAAAGATCTTAGATGATCATCATTGATTTCATAACTTAGGTAGGATTAATACTCCACACTCAGTTTTGGCTACTAAATATTAAAAATAGCTGTATTGGCCATTTCTTAGTATACTACTTCTAGCCATACATAGTGATGCCACAGCAGAAAATAAAAAGTTTCACATCATATTTAACTAACAAGTAATATGGAACCTATTTCCATAGCCTTGATGTCAATTTACATTATTGGCATTGAAGCTAAATGAATAAGACTCAGGGCAAAATAAGTTAATTTCTAGCTCATTTTTTTCTATGGGAGTCACCTGAAGCTTGAGTTACAGTTGTCATATGTTAATGTAAAAAATAAATTAATATTTGTACAATAACAAAATAGCAGATCCTTTTAAAAGTATTGCCAAAACCTTTGATACTATAACAAAAATAATTGATCTAGACAAGAAGAAGCATGAGAGATTATAATTTCTAGCTGAACAACAGTCTGAGTTAGAAACAAGCAACTGTAGACGACCTACCAGCTATGTATCTCTCATTTTAAATGACAATACAAAAGAATGGATGGATTCAAAATAGATGTTGGACAACTAGAATATAGAAAAACATGGAGATCTGCTACCAGCCATCTGGAATAGTTTCTTCTTACTTGCCTGAGTAGCACATTTTAAGAATTCAAGCTGAAAACACATTGAAGTAACCCAAAAATCATTTAACAACTTGACATATAGATAGAGAAAGAGCCGAGGCAGGAGCAATGTATGTGGTTTCCAGGAGAATAATCCACCTGAGTTATAACATTTCCAAATGTGCTGCATAATGTAAGTATTAATAGGACACAGGTGCCTTTGCTGTTGCATAGAAACAGGTGCACTGAGGTGAATCAAATTATTTTTAATAAAGTAATTTCCATTTTAGACAACATAAGGTGGAGATTCTAGAAACAGCTTCCAAATTCTGAAGTGCCTTTTGCTGCCCACTAACACACAAGTCTCCATGTTTTGCAAAAACACATTATCATGTTGGATTAAACATCAGAACTGGAGATAGGATAAAACCTTGGTGCCAAATATTAATCCAGGAAACACTACCATTCAAGCATATCTACCAAGATAAAGATCTATAAAAGCAAAGAAATGTGCCACTGGAAGTTTAACTGACAGACAAATTAACCAAATTAAGTCCATGTCATAATCAGGAGAAGAAAAAAAAGACGGTAATTAGATATGCTATAATACTATCACTACAGCATAAAATCTAAATAATTTTGTAAAAACAGCACACTACCTATATTGCAGACAGCTGTAATAATATTACAATACAGTCTCAGGCTCTGATTGCAAAACAATGCTAGAGCAGTATTAGCTGTACTTGGATAGAAACATCACAAAAAACATGGTGTATTTCTGAATGCAATATCAGCAACGTATTAGCCAGGTTGGAATCCTTTTTTCAGAGAAAAAATCTAAGCCAGCATCTAAGCTTGGCATGTAAAATGTCTAATGAACACAACCCTTTCATCTCAAGCTTATCACTAGGCACAAAAAATTATTGAAATGGCATGCTTTTGGAGAAAATCTGGCTATCATTGGTTCTAGAGGCTTCAGAACTAATCATAGTCTGAGGAAATTACCTACATTTTAAGCAGATTGTTTTCTCTTTTTTCACTTAAACTCTTCTGAAATTGTGCAGTGTTAACAAACAGCTGTAGCATTCCAGCACAGAAATAGTTAATTTAACTGCTAAGCACATGATAAACAGCTTCAATTATTTGCAGTCCAAAGGAGCAGTGTTTTATGCTGATTAAAGATTTGTTACCTTAAAGTCAGAAGTATTTGCCCTAAGAGCATTTTGGCTGCAGAATATAACTAACTTTTTGTACTAGATTTGATCTGTAAAATCCAATTCCTGGGATATGCCTCCCTATTTCTGCAGGATTCAACAGCAACCCCATTGCAGCTCCAGTACATCTCCAGTCCAAGGATATTCAAAGCTTTTTATGGGACTCTGAAGGTAAAAGATTCCATAAAAGAAATCATAATCACAGTCTATAAAACACTATAGTCTAAAAATAAAGAAGAAATGGAGATGAAAATGAGGATACAGATGGGCAATTAAAATTTTGTTTTTAAATCCGTTATTACAAACTAAGACCTGCATTAACCCTGACCATAGGGGAAAAAAATAACAATGCTGAAAAGCATGAGTACCTTCCAGTATACAATTCAATACCAGATGCAGTCTACATCATGCAGTTAAATATCAAACACAGTTTTCAGAACCAGTGTTAGGAAATAGAAGACTTAGGGGATGGCAAATTTCAGGGTAATTTCTCTTTTTTTTTGATTAAAAAAAATCATATTTGTGATAAAAGAAATCAACTAAGAGGGGTTTTCCTTAGTTAATAATAATTAATATAATTGGAAAAGGTAGCTTCAAAAAAAAAAACAATGACCTAATCCTCGAGCAGGGAACCCTTGATAATTATGAGCCCTTCATTTTGCCATCTATTAACAGCTTTTTATGATTTCTGGAAAGTTTATGCACAAGTTTCTTACTTCAGATAATGCATTTTTCTTACAATGAAAGGACAATTTTATATTAAACAAACTGAGAGACTCATTTATGTTTCTATGTCTGCTATTGATTTCCTGTGTGATTTTGAATCTAATTTCATTGTACATTTCCCCATCTGTTTTGAGAATGCTACAATACCACAATAATGAAGATCATGTAAGATACTAGACATACGTATTCCAGCCTTCCTTAGCAACAGAAAACTCATGGCTTTTTGTCTCCCTGGGATGATAACAATGGATGTGCAGTCTTAATATCCTGAGAAGAAATATTTTTATCAGGGACAGTGTATCTTGATTAACTGTATATCTGTAGAATAAAAATAAATTTCAGGGCCATTAGGTGAGAGCTTGTAGGTTTTTTTAGTTCAAAGCTCACAATCCAAAATTGTTAGAGTATTATATATTAAAAAAAAGTAATTAAATATGTGTGGGTATAGAGTCTACACAGATAATGCTCATACACAGAAAAGACTTCTGTAAGAAGAACATTCTCAAATTACATCCATCACACATTTGCGTACCATACCTAGCAATGTATGTCCTGATGGGATTAAGTTCTTGAGACCACAGAGGTTAATCTGTTCATATTCTTGAAAAAAAACAATTAATGTTGAAACACTTTAACCAAGATCAATCTAACTTCTTAACTGTCAGTTTTTATATTCTTTGTCACTAGCCCTTTGCTTAATTCTATTCTGCGCTCATCAGCAAGACCTAAAACTGCTTCTCCAAAATTCCTTAAGATAATTTTTTCATTTCCTGTAAACACAGTCAATACAGAAAAAAGGTATTCATACATTAAAGTTAACAGTATCATAAAACATAATTGACTGAATATTGAAAAGTGCAAACTGAGTCAAAAGAAAATCTAAATGTTCCCAGAGTTAACTACTTTTCCTTCTACTTCAGGAATTTACAATGGTCAGCTTTATTACTTTGCTTTCTCAAAAACTGAATAATAAAAGCAGGACAATAAATGGATCCAATTATTTGTATAAAATATTGTTCTTCCAACAAAAAGAACAAGACCAGTGTTTAGTATACTTTTCCATTTGCTTAAGCCAGTCTGAACTGAATGCAATCTTTCAGCACGTTGAACGGCTGTTGCATTAAAACACTAAGAGCACCTAAATCCTCAGAGATCCTGGTGTCAGAAAAAGCAGGTTTAAAGAAGGGCAAAGGCCATTCTCAGATGCCAGCCTGTTGCTCAGTAGGACAGCATTCATGGAAACTACACTCAGCAGTGTCAGCTCTTTGAGACATGGCTCCCTCCCTTAAAGAAGGGAAGGCTTTTTGAGAAAGACTTTCCTCCTCATTTCTTCTGTGTAAGACAGGAACAGATGAAGGTACCTCTGCAAACACAGGGGAGGACTTGAACCTTGGTCTTTGATAATTTTATCCACTGCATAGGAGACTCTGAACATTTTTTGTCACAGCGAGCAAGATAAACTAGATTTATACTTAATGCAGACCAAGGTATTTCAGGGGAAAGAAATTATTCTGTATACTCACTTGACAGTTAATGCAACATAATATCATTACTACTGTTAGGCAGATATTAGTGCCTTATGAATTTTAAGTGTTCACTGTCCAATTGGTTTGTTTGGGTTTTTTTTAACTCAGCTCATTTCTTTTTATTCAGAGAAGAAACTGATTTCTTTCATATTTAAATTTCAAAAACCCACATTAAGTTGTTGCTTACTGAACTACAGAAGAATTACTACTGTAATTTAAACACCAAATATTTGCAAATAACCAACAGATTGAAGAAGTTACCAATCTGATTTCAGACAGGTGAAAATGTGTTGAAAATAAAGCATTACTTACCCACTCAGTGTAATCACATTTTATCCATCTATTATAAATGTGTGGAGAAAAATCACAAAAGCAAAACATAAATAAGACCTGTATGAAGAGGTTTATTATTGCAGCTTGTGAAAAAAAGCATCACTGTTTATCTCTGCAGGTGAGTCTGGGCCTTCCAATCATTAATTAATTTGGAGAAGAATTTGAGTTACACAGTGAAATATCGCCTGACTAATTCTTAATTTCCCTAAATTCAAAATTCAACCCTTTTCTTCCAAAACTGGTGAAAATTTAAGATGAAACTTCATCTAGTTTTATACAGTACTAGAAGAAATAATATTTTTAACTAGATGAATCCATTAACTTTTTTCTACCGTTTATTTTCCTATGTGGGTCTCATACCTTGTCGCTACCTTTCAAAGAGAGCAAAAATACACACAGAAATTATTTTCCAAGACTTGTGAGTCAAGATGTGAGTATGATTTTTAAAGACAATATCACAAATATTCTTGTTAATACTTGAGACTAGAAAGGGCAGAGACTAAAGACATTTTACAAGTCATATGTACAAGCAATTACCGAGAATTCACAACCAGTTCTTTCAAGCTTAATTACAATATTCAATAAGTAAAAAAAAAAAAAAAAAATAGTTCAGTCTATTCATCCAAACAAATATCACAGAGATATTAAGTTGACTAATAATTCTTTTGTAAAATCCCAAATAAAGAAGAATATGGGAAAGGGAGTTTTTTGGGTATTTTTTCCGCAGAGGTATTTCAGTCTATAAACAACTACTTTGTAAATAAACAGGAATTACTTATGTTCTTAGAGGACATGCTCTTGTGGGAAATGAATACACATGGTGAATGTAGAATTATGCAAGTTTTATCATCAGTACCCCTAGACTTCAGACATTTGGGAAGGATGTCCCCACTTTTCCAGCAACAGCAGGAAAGAAGATTATGAGACAAGATGAGACATGGTCTTCCACATAATGTCTTAAAACAGCTTCCTTTAACACCTACAATACTGAAAAATAGTTTACATGCATACAAGACAAGGTTGCAATAGGATTACAACATGCAGGCTTGCATGGTTTATCAAATACTATGGAAGTTCTGTGGGACCTTTCAAACCCATAATATTTCACAAAGAACATGGAAAATAAAAACTTACATAAAAGATAAAACTCTGTCTAAACAGTAGTTTAAAAGTCTTAATAAAATCTAATTTTTCCTCCCATCTGGGTAGAAACCATCATTAGTACCTAGAAGAAAACTATGTTTTATTAGTTAATCCGGATATTGTCCTAATGCTGGCAACCCTGCAACGTAAAGTATTGCAAATTACACATTTCAGACTCTTGCCTTTAGGCAGATGAAGGGATCAATATTAGTTGTTTCCTCTTTATTCCTGGAAAGGTATGCAAATGGAATTAGAGACATACTTCAGATGATAGATTCTGGATAGATTTATACTTTTGTCACTTCTTAGCAAAAAGTCTTTTATCTCACTAGGCATCTTAGGTTACAACTTGATGTGTGTACAACTTTGACACAGCTACTTTCAAAACAGAAACATCTGCTCTAGATTGAAAGACAGACATTGCCACAGAGTTTTCTGAGGCTGTGAAGATGCTGAGACCAACCACATAATTCAATCAAGAGTAAAAAAGCAACAAAACCATACCACAGTCATGACCTCATAATCCACAATCCACACAATTAGATAATCAGAGTGATTGCTGAAAATGCTGCAAGCCAAGATAAACTTGGGGATTTTAGTGGGGGCCAACCCCAAGCCGACCATATTTTCTTGTTTGTCAGCATTTGAAAACAGCCCATCTATTTTCATTTCAAATTTCCCCTGAGGTATTTAAATTCCTTTGATTGATTGAGGTGTGCAGCATTTATTTCTTGATTTCTTAACAGCTAAACTAATTCTTCAGGAATTAAACATTTTAGTCTGCTAGACTGAAGGAAGCCACTACAACACATCAATTTAGGGTAAACTGGTCTTTCATTTTTATTAGACTTCTTTTTCTACCAAAATAAATACCAGGACTAGAGATTGACTGCAAAAAGTATTTCTGCACTTGTTAGCAACTAAAATCACATAAATTAAGATTATTTTTTATTTCAAGAATAAAACTAAAAACTATTAGCAAGCATCACTTTTATAACTTTAACACATGAGAAAAAATTCCATTGTGTAAACCCAATTATTACAGAGAATCCAGTAATAAAACAGGCCAATTAATATGCCAGAAATATAAAAAAGTATGGTTTTCTTACAACTCAACAGGATTTTTAAAGATTGGTCTGTTGAATTAAAGTTTAAAGTAGATATGCTGAAGTTTATTCAGCTCTTTGAATTGAAAAGAAAATTTAAAAAAAATCATTTCCAAGTAAAGGTTCCAAAGGATTTATTGCAAGCAGTGTTTTTAGAAAGAAAAAATACAGATTATAAAACATGACATAAGTTTCTAATCATTATTCAGCTAGGGGAGCCAAAGTTCAAACAATCACAAAATACTTGAAGGTGGAAGAGGACTCTGGAGATCATCTTATCTAAGCTCTCCTTTCAAAGTAGGGTCAACCAGAGCAGGTTCCCTGGCATAACATTCCACAACCTCTCTGAGCAATATGTTTCACTGTGTCACCATCCTGACAGGTTTTTTTTTTTTTTCTTTCCAATGTACAAATGGTATTTTGCAGAGGTAAAAATATGCTATAGGGCAGAAAGTGGAAGAAAAATTGGTCTTGATGGCTTTCAAGGGCTTCAGAAAATGTGAAGGAAGTTGAAATGTTCGGCTCAAATAATAATCAAACTCAAGATGAAAAATTCACATTTTGGGGGGATATTTAGAGGAATGTTTGTATAGTTTTATAGTAGGTATGGAAAAGGCTTTCAACCTGAAAATTGACAAAAAATTTCTGCACAAAAAATCTAGAATATTGAATTGAGATTTGCACCTTGCCTCAGTTACATCCAGATTCAAAGGATCCAATAAATCAGTTCATCACAATTGTGGTCCACTGTCAGGTTATTTGGTGGTGGTACTTACAATTTTCAGTGCTAAATTGTTCTGGTATTTGGGGCTGATTGTGATTGCCTCATAAAAGAGAATGGCAGAAGAGTTATCTGTATTCAAGTTAGCCAGCTCAAAAGGTCTGTTCTGCCACCATGCCTACTCTGAAGCTCCCTGGCTTCGCCTGCCCAGCAGAGGCATGGTCAGCAGAGGGGGACACTTCCCTGTTTCTCAAGGAATTTTGGGGAGCGGCTAAGACAAAGCGCTTCGCTGTCTACCTTAGGAGGAGAGGCAGCGTCGGAGGAGGTAATGAGGGAGTCGACTCAAGGCCAAGGAAAAAGTTTCAGGTTTAATGCAAACTCCAGGGAGTTCTGAATGCCATTGTCCCGGTGACCAAAAGTGGCCTTGAGGGTCTCGCAATTGTCTTAAGTACTGAGGCAGTAACAAGGGGGAAGTGACACCCACCACCCAATGGGGGGATTCAGGGGAGTGGAAGGCAGAGAGACAGACAGATACACAAACCAATGGGGGAAGTTCAAGGGAGGGACCCCTGGCCCTGATCCACTCACTCGATGCCCAAGGTGGAAGATTCTGGGAGAGTGGGATGGGGAGCCAAATGATGGACAGGGTACCGGGGCGGGGACAGGGGAATGACTGAGCATTTTCAGGGAGATTGGCATTGAGGGAAAGGCAGGAAAGCTCAGGGTGGAACCATTGGGAGAAAATGGGGGGTGAAGGGACAAACCATTACAGGACTGTTACAGAGATATAAAAACATAATACAACACTTTTCTAAATCATAAAATTACTTGTTGTTCTCCTTATCATCATTTGATACCCAGGTATCAAATGACCTGCCCTCTTTTCCTAAAAGACAGGATAACTTCTTTCTTTCTATACCTGGAGCTCTGAAAATATTTTTCTGCACTGTCCACATGGATTCTGTGACTGACTAGCCCAATTCAGCCATTGCAGTTAATATTCTTTAGAGGTCATTATATAGCTCTCCCTTTGATCCTTTTTCCAAACTCAATTAATTCTGCTAAACTATATACTACATATCAGGCTCAATTAATCTTTACTTGTAAATCCTCTGACCTCTAATAAATCTTGTAGCTCTTATCCATACCTTAAAAATGTTTATTCATTGATCCTACCACCTATGAGGCTTTAAGGTCAGATACTGATAAAGTTCAACATATGGGGAAGTATGTCATCAGTGTGAAGAACAACACCAAAAAGAATGCATAAATGTAAGTGGAGATTGCCTCTCATCACTGCTACCATCTGCTTTGAGAATGACACCTAATCATAAAGACAGAAAATCCAACAGAATAACAAGAAGGTAGAATAAAAATAAAACAAAGCTAAATAAACCCAAAACAAAACAAACAAAAAAACCCAAACCCAAAAACAAAATCAAACAAACAAACAAAAAAAATAGCTCTGTATGAATTCTTTAATTTTCAATAGAAAATATGGATTGGCATTTAATTTTTATTGTTGCTATAAAAAAAACCTGATACATATCAATAAAATCTAAATGAGATCCCTTTCCTCTCTAATCTAGTTTATAATTGCATTCCATTTGCAATCTAGCTTGCACTTGTATCTCCTATTGATTAGAATGTAGATTACTGCAGAGTATCATGAGGGGGAGACTAATTTAATCTCAATCCATGACCTTCCAAGATGCTTTAAAAACCTTAACAAATTTACATCTATTAGATCATGAACTTCTCAGAAGAGCTGATCTATTTAAATACATATCTAGTAGAATTATTGTTAGTAACACACTAGGAGCAAAAAATGATTAGCATACCTTGCCATTATCTACTTTTTAAAAATAGATAAGCTGAGTCACAAAGTGCCAAGTGTATTTTTACATTACCAAAGTAATTTGTAAGAACAGATTTGTTCCTACGTACCGTGTGGGTACTTTACACTCAGATTCTACAGAAACAAGATTTACCACAGAGATGAAGATGCATGAAGATATGATAGGCCTGACAAAAACTGTCCCCAGTGTCAGCTGGCTGAGTGCAGGCTGTAACTTCTTATAGTATTGTAAAGTTAAAATAGCTGGTTTTTTTCAGAATACATGAGCTATTAAGAGGCAATCAAGCTTGCCTAATGGCATCTTTCAGTAGCTAAATTCCAGCACAGAGGCCATACAGTGTAGTTGTTAAATACAAACATGGTTAATTTAGACTAGTACAGACAGCAAGTAAATATTTCAAGGAAATTTTGTAGGATATCATTTTCTGAAATAGCTCCTCACCTCAAAATAGGCTGATAGTAACTTTAAAGGCTTTGTTAGCTCTTTCAAGAAAGGTTAATCATTATAAAAGACTACAGGAGTTCACAACGGATCTGCTCCAGAAACTGAGAGCCTCTAGCCACAAGCAGGAATAAATGAAGATTTGTTCACTTTCACCTGACATTCCTTTGGCAATTTCTGAATAAAATAAATTCAGCTTGAAGGACTGAGATTTAAAAAACTGCTCGGCTGCCAGTAATAATAGCAGCTGAAAGTCTTTTTCCTTGCCCATAAGAACTCTCAGTATGTAAAAGTTGGGTTACAAGGAACAGTCAGACATAGGAGCAGAACAATTCTGAAAAACAGAAAAACTGTTAAGGACACAAAGAAATCCTTCAGAAATCAAGGATGAGAATAACATGAACTCAATTGTTTACCACTCTGACATGTATAGAACTTGACATAAAAGAGTATGCTTTCATTTGATGGTAATTATTTTCCTGTAATAGATGTGATGAACAAGGCATTTTTGATATGACATTCAGAAAATGAGAACTGTGATTTTTTGTTGTCTTTAAACAAACAAATGCAAAGGAAAATGATGTTTTATTATACATTTTGACGTGATATTTTAATCATACATCAGTTATTTTATTTTTGTATGATTTTCCAATTTTCTTGCTGAAATCTTAAATAAATTTTTAACATACAGACTTTCACAAAATAAATTTATCCATTTCCATAATAGCTTAAGAAAGTAGCTACAAAATGTCAGGGTTAGTTTCAAAGAGAAAAAACCCACAGCTTTTATAACAAAAAATCCTGTTAAAATAACTTTTAATCCTCCTGTTGCTCTAATTTCAGGGAAATTTCCTTTAAATGCATAAAAAACTCATCCATTTTCTGTATTTTCTTCTTCAAACTTGTTTTTTTTCCTCACAAAAGAACACAAAATTAGAAATTGTCTGTATTCTGATTAGTTATTTTTGTTTGTTTCTTCAATCTTATACATATCTATCCATAGTAATGAAAGGGCTGAAACCCAGCACAGGCAGCAAATCCATTTTCATAGTGTACAGAGATAATAATAAATCATCTTAAGGTCCAGGTTTATTAGAAATGACTGAAATACATTACAGGGCAGCAATAACTTCAATGGTTGGTTTGCCAACCAGTGGTGTGGAATTAAAAATGCATTAAAATTTGTAGAAAGGAAAGTAAATAGCAGAGAGTTTAGATTGGTTTTGACATAGTTAAACGAAGCATTATTTCTCTTTGTGTGGTTAATAAAATAAAACTCTACAGAATATGAGAAACATTCTCTTTTCAAAGCTGAAAGGTGAAAAAAAATCCATTATTAATTAAATTTAGTGCTTATTCCCTCCACTGCATGTCAATGATGCATTTCAGAAGAGAAGTGCAATGAAAGATTCTTCTCTTTGCTTCTCCACAACCTACTTCTACAGATTTTAAAAAATGTGTTCTGTTCAAACTTTGAAGGTACAAGTGTAAAACAAACACCTATTTGCACAGGAAGGCCTATTGTAATAATAACATTCTAATAGCATAATAATAGAATACTACAACACAATTATATAGTTAACCTGACTTTCACAAGTTTCCCAAGATTTACCAGACCATTGCCCAAATTTTTCCAGAGGAGCAGAAAACAATAAGAATGGAGATATAGGAAGTACTTGCTTAAGATATACTCCCTGTATAAGGAAAATTTTATGGGGGTATGGGAGTTAATTTTCTAAGGGCTCAGTTGTCCCAGGGAAACAGGGTCTGGCAGTGAGGCTGAAGAGCTGTGCAGCTGTTGAGCTGAGCAAAGGATTTTTAGAGCTCACAGAACCACACTTTCAGTTTCTATAGGAACAGGTAAAAATGCCACTGACAGGGTGTTTTGTCCCATGCTAATGATTTAGGAAGATATCAAACTCTCTTTCTATACTGTCTAGCTGACATCCTAGAGGTGGAATAAGCCAATACATGTGCCTAAATTATCCAATAGGCACTAATAAGAAAAAGTTATCAAAATGCTTTTATTCAGCTAAGGTTCTAGGCATGGCAGAAGCAGGTAAATGCCTTTAATTTTCAGGACCACTTCAGGTATTTCTGACTACAGCCATTCCTCATTAGCTTTCAAACTACAAAGACATTTCTATCAGATAGGGCAAAAGGAGGAAAAAAAAATTTGTACTGGTGTAATTGGGAATGTTTTATGCTCATTATGCATTGACCAAGCAGACTGCTTGGAAGGAAAGATCTCAAAGGAAGAAAGAGGTCATTCATTGAGGTCATTCAATGGAGAGAGAAGAATAAAATTTCAGAGGTGAAATATAATTAACCAAATTGTATTTGATTATGACATGAAAGTTATCAAATTGACTTTCATAGTGTCAGAGGCTTATTTCATAATTTTAACACTGAGCATGGTCAAGACCTTCTCTGTATGTATGTATGAAAACACTAAATAAAACATCCTGAAAATATTCTTAGAAATATTCTGAGAAATATCCTCACAACTTTCCCACCCCACCTCCCTGTTGGCACATGTTATTTTCACCTATTTTGCAGGTTCTGCCTGATCAGTTTTATGTTTTCTTTAAGCCATTCCTGCTGTAGAAAAATTATTGTGGTTGACTGAGTAAAAGTCACATCAACAAAGAACATCAGCTTTTGCTATTCTATAGACTGGCTTCTATCCCACCTTACAGAAACTTGTCTCTTTTTTTTTTCTTCTTTTTTTTTTTTTTTAACAACATATAACTGAAATTCTTGGCAATATCTCTGTTTTCAAACAAGAGATCTCCTCACTCCCAGTGATAACATTTATTGTGATTATACCAAATGGCAAATCATTAACTTCTTCACCAGTTCCAGTGCTTTCTTTTGGCAAATAAGGCATTTGGAAAAATCCCTCATGAAACAAGCTCCTTACTCTACTCTCACTGAAATAAACAAAATAACATTTACAGGTACAATCAATATATGAATACATGACTGAAAGATAAGTGGCTTTACCTAAATAAAAGAAAATTAAGCTTTTTCTCAATTAAAAATGCATATCTCTATGAACAGACATCAGATACATCATAATGAGAACTGCCTCTATGTAACATTAAAATAAATCTAGATTTAATCTATAAAAATATAAAGAAATTATGAAACTATCATAGTAGCACCAAATTTTTAAAGATCTGTTTAAGATTGGAAAACACAAGTTTAGTTTTATTAATTTTACTGCACAAACTGCACTACAGATACTCTAAGACAGCTGGAAATATTTAAATATGCACTGTGTAGTCAGCCTATGCAAGCTGGAGTACTATTCCCTCATGCTTCCTGTCATCAAGAAGACTCCAGAGCAGCAGCGGGTATTAGAAGTACACAACTCACAGCGATAGAGGCTGGATTGCTTGAATCTTATCTTCATCTGAAGAAAATAAAAACCAAAAACCCCAAAAACCCAAACCATAAAATCCCACCTAAAAACTGAAGCACAAATCCTAAGAAAATGGCAAAACACTTCAGATTTTTTAAACGTGGTGTTGGCCATTGGAATGGTCAGAAATATAAAGATGGCTTATACCAGGTTATATCATCAATTTCCATCCAGGAAAATGTAATGATTTTCTTTCATTTTTTCTTAATTTTTGTTACAGTATTTCATGGAGCTAAAGGAATTACTGATAGACATCCCTAACACACCATCTATAATCACCTCAAACAAAGCAGGATGTATCCACCCTCATTTTTCTAAAAGACAGGGTGAAATGGAGATGTGCCTATTTCCTGTAACAATATCATAGTATCTCTAAGCAAGATCAGACTCTCACTTGCCTTTGCATTCTCTCAATTTCTCAAGGTTTCCAAGAAAAATGTACATTTACTCTTTGATATTAAACACAAGGTCAGACAGAATAAGTGGTTGCAAATGTCCATTACTTTCCTGTCATCTGCTCAATTTAGGTTTCCAGCTGCCAGTGTCTAAAATTGCCGCACCATTAAAAATTAAGGGACATTCGGATGCATTGATCTGTATCAAAAGCGCTTTAACGGGAAAGAAAAAAATAAAAAAAGGCAGAAATCATAATTTTCCTAAAGTGTCAAACTATTAGATAAAAATGTCAGAAGGAAGAAAGGAACAGAGGACTCCCTCAGAGCTGCCCAGATGTCAGTTGGTGCAAATAAGTTAATTGTTGCTGCACTCACTATTACTCCTCACCTTTGACCAGGCACCTTAACTTTGACAGAAAGGTAAGACATTCTAGAGTACACAAAGGCTGTGTATATGTAGATTTTCCAGGCAAATACATTTTCATTTTTATTTGGGGCTTCTAAAATAAAACTAACAAGGTGTGTATTGAGGAATAAAAATATGTTAAATATACCAGAACCAAGGGCCATAGCACAGAATTAAACATTGTAATTGTAAAATATTCTGCATATAATGGCATTTGATTAACTTTTTATTCTCTTGTATTTTGGAAATTTTCCAAACAATTGAAGCAAAATTACCTTTTTTTTCTTTTTATCACATCTGGAAAAATCTATTATTTTCCAAGCACTAATATAATCAGTCTTAAATAAAAATGCTACCTCTATATATTTCTGCTATATCACTTTTGATGGGCTTCTTTTGTTCTACTTCCTAGTTTTTTGTCTTTTAGAATGTCTTACTACAATTTAACAGAAGAAAAAAATTATTTCCTATATTAAGAAAATGTCTAAGACTGTCTTTAAGAAATAAATTGTGCTTGAAAGGTAGTAGATATTATTGTAACTGATAAGCCAATATAAATTGTATGTTCAATATATTTTTTGCAAACTGAACGTAGCTATAAGTTTCTTGTTTCCTTAAAGTTGTTTCCTTAAGCTCATACTTAGCTTATACATAAGTTCCAATTCATGGCAGAGGATGAGTAAAAATTTCAGATTTTCAGTACAAACGGATCATATTATCAAATTTATTTAGTCAGATAAAACCAGACAGGAAGCCAGAGAGGTTTATGGAAGATCTGAAACAACTAACACTTTTCATCTAAGACCCTGATGAAATAAATAAGATTGATTCTTGACTAATATTCTTTTTCTCAATGCCAAAACACATTTACATATCTGTCATGTTGTTTTTAAAAATTGGAAACCTGTGGAAATTGAAATATTATTTCATTTGCCACCTCCAAAGAAGCAGCAGCTATACAAGAGGAGAGTCTGCTTGTATTATGCAGTAAGGTGTGTGCACCCTTAATTTCAAGTTCAGAGTAGAGGAATACTATCTGTACTAAATTATGCAAACTTAGAGAACAGTCATTTTTTTCACCTTTGAGTTTCTTGACTATTGGATCAGATATTCACCCTGGTGACAAACAGTAAATATTTCATTTTCTTCTAAAATACAGATACAGTAGAAATTTGCTTTTATTCAGTCACTGAAAGATTATGTTGGGATTTTTTCAAAGTTAGATGAGAGCAGCTGGGATAAAATCACTTTTAGATAGCAGTCTAGAGACTTTTAAATCATATTAACAGTATGTGTAAGTAAATATATATAAAATTTTATTTATTAGAAATACTTCAAGCAATATTGAATTCACTATGATAATCACTACCTCCTGCATTAGAAGATTTTCTTTTAACATGCCTGTTTTTTAAACTGAATATAGTGCTTTCAAAAACATTAGTCAGACTATTATGAGTACAAAAAAATCTTGTGAGTAGGACATACTGTTTATATATTTCATTTAGGCAACTAGTCTAATGCTAAACAACTCACTTCTTCTTGCCAGATAATTAAAGGTTTGGAAACCATTCAGATGCAGCTGTTAGACATTATTAGTGATAGTTCAGTAGAATGTATAAAGATAGTAAAATACTACTGATCAAACTAAGAGTTGTAAAATGTTAAATGAACCTGCAAAGTTAACATCAAATTAAGTTTCTATTAGTCCCAGGTTTAGATGCATGCCATGTAAGGAATGAAAGATTTCCTAGATACCCGAACTCTTCTTTCTGCTTTTGTGGTGTGGTGGGTTTATTTTTGTGACACAGTCTGGTGATATCTCTTCTGGTATGGGAGGTAGCCCTTACAGAAGGAACACAAAAATAAGACTAATACTTGTTGATACAGTTCCAGGGGAAAAAATAATAATAATAATAATAATAATAAAAAAAAAAAATCAAAGATTAAATTACCTGTGTCAAACTAGAGACTGGAACTGAACTGTAGCCATCCAAGCCTCACAATGCTGCCGGTCCTCTCCTATGGTTCCTGACCTCAGGCAACACCCTTAGCTACTGGATGGACATCATTTGCATGGATCATCTTGGATCAATAGTGCTTCATGAATGCAAACTACCATGAATATACAGCCCAGAAAGCACTCTGATGTGTAATGAGTACACCTGGTGTTGCTGCTATTTGTCTTCAGTTCTATATTCACTCAGAGGCAAAGCTAGCTCATTGTTCTTGCCTCTCACGACATGCTCAACATGTCATTTCACTTCTCTTGTTTTCCAAGGTACAATGGAAACAACAGGCAACTGTATTACTGTATTGTAATGCATTACATTGCATTCTCTTCCCTTCTGTTAATGTCAAATTGATATCTAGAACAGCTGACATGACACTGGCTGTCTCAGTAGCAGTATCTCCCCACAATTTCCCCAAAGTAAATTCAGAGAACCTACTGCATGATGCAAACATCTCCCTTTTAATCACCATACTGACTATAAAACTTTCTCATTATCAAATGAACTTTTACTGTCCTGTGGGTAGTTGAAGAAGTGCTACCTTTCCGTTGCAGGCAAAAAATACCCTATACTCTGAGTTGAACATTACTTTAAAGGAGGCAGGTAAGGGATGTTTCTAAGGTTATCTTTAAAGGCCAGTTCAAAGTAGCAATTTGGTGGCATAACAGCTAAGTTTGATGTATATTGTACCTACTACAAAATACATTCTGCTCTTCCTATCTACAGAGAAATATGTGGATGTTCAGGAAGTCTGAAACTAAAGCCAGAATTAGCTTAGTACAGACATACACAAACAGGAAATACTTTAAAAACTTTAAATTTTGGTCTCTTTAGGGAGAAATTAATCCCTATTTGAGAGCAGGTATAAAAATACTACCCTCTTAAATCCTGATTTCTTAGTTGGTGCACTGATTTTGTACTAATGCTGTGTTTAAGAATGACTGTTCACTTGTGTACCTCATTTTATCAACAAAGCAGGTATAGTAATTGCTCTCAGGACTACTATGAGATGTACTTAGAATTCTAAGTGTTAATGACCTTGATAGTCATATCCAGTAATATCTGTCTAAATGCCAAGTATAATCCTTTAAAATGACGGCTTAACTATTGGTGTACCTCAAGCCTGGAGTCTGGATGCACCATCCCACAGGGAAACAGGCTGTGAACTGGAATCACAAAAAACCCTCTTCCCTTTCCTCTTGAATTAGGAGCCTCACTCCATCTGAACAGCAGAACCTACATTTCCAAAGCTCTGTCCTAAAATATACAGCTGTGTGGTGAGGTAGCAAGGGGTGTTGTTCTCTCGTTACACAAACACTGATGGTGTAAATGGGAAAGCAGAGGAACAAAGGAACTAAATGCAGGGGGATGGCTGGGTAAAGAATAGAGTAAACAGAGTTGAGCCACAAACCGTTGCTAATTTCTTCATTGTTTTAGTATTTTCAATGAATACCCAACCTTATATTGTTGTGAAGTAATTGCCTATTTCTGTTTTGCAAAAGAAAACCCTACACACTGACACTTTGAACCCCTTAAGATTTGAAGCTAGCAGGAGTCCATTCTCCTCATGATAGGCTGGCACTGGAGTATTAGTTCATGTTATCACTGCTCAAGCAAGGGTCACTGAATTTTAGCATCACTGTGGCCTTAAGACCTTTTTAAAGTTTACAGTGAGATGAGCCTGGGAGCTTACTGCAGCGAGCCTGGGAGCTCACTGCAGCATTATGAAGTCTGGATCTTTTCCCATTTTTATAAAAGGTAAAGGTAGATACTTGAAGCAGGAAGCCCTGTTTGTTGTCATGATGAGAAAGTTGATTAATTTAGTTGCACGTTTACCACAGTGATTTTATAGCAGACTTTTCTTTCCCCGGCATGGGCATGAGTACTAAAATGTAGAGCTCTGCAGTACTTTGAAACAAATTCAGATTTTAGAAGGGGCTGATCCAACATAGTCCCCACAACCAGAGAGTGCAGACAGATCACACAGGCAATTAAAAGAGTTAAAGTAATGGAATCTGGCTTCTAGCTATGCCTTATGGATACCAGCTTGAAACTGTAGCATCCATAAAAATAATCCATATTCTATTAAGAGGGCTAAGCATTGCTGGGCAGCCTAGTTTTGTCCCTGACAGAGACTGAACAATTGGTCTTCCAGATGATCATTAATTTAAAAGAAATGATCATTAAGAGTTTCTAATCAGCATAAACTCCAGGCTGTAAGATGAATTTTAGTTATAGTCAATATATAAATTTCCAGCCATTCAGATAACATTTTATAATTTAAGTAAAAGACTTTTGTCATGCTTGACTGCATACTTGACCCTGATGCTCCTGCCATCCCACATTTTACCTGATTGTTATACACTGACCTCTCATGATTTTTACAGTTCTGTAAGGTGGTGAAGAAAAAATGAAAACTCATTAACACTGTCAAAGACAGAACTTGTCAGGGTCATATGGCATATATCATCCTCACTTCTATGGGACCCTCACAATTTAAGTCTGCCCTCACAGTCAGCTAGAAAAGGGAATACTTCAAAATGACTCAGTGCTATCATTCAACAATTACTCATGACAGAATACAAGCTCAATGAATCAGAGTGGATATAAAATACTATCCAACTGTATTATATTACCGTAGATCACTCTCATACTGTCTTCTTAATGTTTTCATTTCAACTTGCTTCAAATTACTTCATAAAGCACAGAGCAAGACATCTAAGATTATTGTGTTGATCAATGAAATAAAGGCAAAATTGTAGTAATCACAGTACTAAAGCAAGGCAATTACAAGTCAGAAATAAAGAAAACACTCACTACTTTGAAAAAATATAGGAAAAAGTACTTAAGAAATTAGAATACAGTTTTTATCCACATTTGAATTTGAGCAGCATTTACCATAATTTAAAACAACAAAAACACCAGAAAAATTGTGCAGATATATTAATGAACACAACTAACTCCTACTCCTTACAAAGGTTTGGTTTTAAATTTCTTTTGGAATTAATATATTATTTTCTATTAGCTTTAAAAGCAATTTCAGAAAAACATCAGATAGGTATTTTCTCAGTAATGTGGTATATCAGGTATCAAAATAGTTTAACCCTAAAGAAGATGATTATTTTTTCACAGCATCTCCTACAGTAACATGATGAATTCAACCAGAAATATATTAACTGTCTCAACTGCCCAAAACAAAACCCAACCAGAAAACAAAACAAAAATACCTGGAAATCCATAGCCATGTGTTGTAAGAAAACATCCAGACCCATCAATCACCACTGAGCTCTATTTACACACAGCTTTAATGGGCAAATTCAGTGTAGCCGTGCAGCAGACTAGCAGCATATGCTGCCCAACTGCTACCACCTTCATGCCGTTACAGGAAGCAGCATGTACACACACAAGCAAGCTGTGCCTGGTCTAAAGATCAATGTGGGCATCAAGTGATCCTCTGATTAAAAGCCACAGGATATCCCAAAGAACAAGCCCATCAGTTTTATGGAAACTGGATCCAAATATTTTTGGCTACTTTTTCTACCTTCTATAAGAAAAAGAGGAATCCCAACTCTTAATTTATTCCTTAACCCTTTATATATAAAGGAGTGTAGAAGATGCATTTTCATGAAAAGAAAGATCTACTCCTTTAATAGATTCAGGGCTGTGATACAAGAAAATATAGTACTTTGGAACCCGGTTTTATAGTCAACTTAGATCATTATTAACTAATCTCAAATTTTCTGAACACTGTTATTTCTATAGAAATGTATTTTCCTGGCCAAACAATCTATTTTCTGTTTCTTTGACACTGTGAAAACGCCTGATTCAAGGACAACAGAGAATCAATAAAAAGTTTAGCGACAACAATATCATACATATCACCATATTAAGATGAAAAGATACGGGAAGTCTGCATTTTCAGATTTTGAAGTATAGCTTTTCAGTGAATATTGGTGAACAGAAACCTCCTGGCGAATCACTCATGCAAAAGGAGCAAAATGCAGGAGAGTGACATTGTTGCTGAACACCTCCTTCATGGTATCTCTGCACCCCACATCCATTACAGTGGATTAATCCAATCTTTAATTTACAGAAAGTCTTTAGGTATAGAACAAGGATATTCTACTTGATGTCAAACAGGCAGTTGATTTTTTTCACTCACATGATAGCTGTCTCAACTGCATTTTCCTATGCCCTTCCAGCAAGAAATGCCTTCACAGGCCAAAAATATTTCCTTAAAACTTCCAGTGTTGGAAGAATGAGATGGTAACATACTGTGTCCCTCAAGCAGTGGAATAGATAAAGTAAAACTGAAGCACTGACTACAAAACCAATATCCCACAAGCAAAATTCTCATCCTAGAAAAAAATCAATTTAATTTAATTCAATTCTAAATAAAACCCATTTTCAGGTGGAAGAATGGAAGAGTGGAGTACCTAAAGAGACACAAAATCTGGAGCCCCTGTGTTCAGGATAACTACACTTCAGAAGGATCTCACTTCTTATATGGTGTTCACAGTCTGATGATGATTCCAAAGATTTACCAAGTAGCTGGGGAGTTTTGGGAACAGTTTATAAGCAAGAAATATCAATGGTCCATATTTTATTACAAGATCTTATTGGGCTGAGAGCATACTAGATCTCAACAAGGTAACGTTCATCATCAGCATCCTCTAGCAGTTGTGTTGGGTTTTTTTCCCTGTAGCTGAAATTGCTCAAAAGTTGTGTCTCTCTTATGCACCTATAAACTCATTATCTTATGTAATAGATGTCTTTAGTCTTCAAAAGGTTCACAGGCTCTTTTGGTTCCAGTCTGAGGTCACCAGTAAATAGGAGAGTAAACAGTCTAATCACTGTTCCCTACCATTCACTCCTCAGGCAGTAAATGCCATGTTTAAAAATCCATCCAAAATTTCCATTATCTGTATGTAGAACTTGCTTTCAAAACCTCCTCTTTTCACAATACCAGTGCTTTCTTCAAAATCTGTAATTGAAATGAGAAGTGCGCATCTGTACTTGCAGGGTATTTTTGGTCTCTGTTGGCCAATTCATTTTATCTGCAAATTTAAAGCAATGTAGTGAGGAAGATTAATAAAGGCAGCACTGATATTGATGAATGGCTAAAAGTACCAAATAACAAGAAGGGATATTCCCTCTCTTCAGCTGATGCCACTTCCTACTCCCTGATCCCCTTGTCCCACACTGCCTCTCATAATGTGTGAGTATTTTTATACATTTCTGAAGAAGTAGGTACTTAATTAGCCTTTATAAAATTTTCCAGTAGTATTTGAGCCCATTTTTTGTCTTCTTTCACAGGGCAGGTAGAACTTAAGGAGGAAGATGAGCAATGAGGATCATGTGTTGTATCCTGTAGCAGATGTCACGAATCACTGGGGTGGTGTGTTTCCCCACCTCCTCAGGCTGCTCTAAACTGCCAGGAATTCTCTTTAGTCCTCAGCTCTGAGTAATGAGTTAGGCAATACCTCTTCCCTTGACCTTATAAGAAACTCATGAGATAACTTGGGATATCTAATAAGTAATAGAGTGAACATTGCCATCAAACTTTGTCCTGTTATTGCAAATTTGTATTAAACTGACTTTTGCTGATACCTTTGCCAGTGCTTCGTTAAGTGACCTAAACCAATCATTCATGACATTTATGTAAGAATCTATTATGAAGTAATGATTATAAATATATTACACTGTATTATTTAAGGAACTTCCTAACATGAAAGATTAAATGCATTTTGGTAAAAAGCACTTTTACTTTAAAAGAAGCCATGATCTATATCTATCTGGGAGACTGTCATTTTATATTATCACCAGAATTCCTGTGAACTAGTAGTTTAACTAAAAATGCATGATCACCTGCCATCCTCCATTTAGCTGGGAAACTATACCATGTTTTTGTTATGTTGTATTCTGCATCACAAGTTTTTCCTTTAGAAGCAGAGAAAAAGACAAACATGTCAAGTTCCAGACATTCCAGGACCTTCCTAATCCATATAAAACTTAAGGATGTGGTCTGGAGTAATTTCAAGCAGATGCTGATTATAGCTTCATATTTCAATGTCTGCAAAGAATCACTAACTGAATCTGGTTCATTATTAGTCACAGGGTAAATGATGAAAATGAATGTGGGAAATTAATAGCAAGCACAGACAGACATCATCCTAAACTGTCATAGCTATGACATATCAATATGATTCTTCCACCTGCCATGTAACTTCTCTCCAGGGAAATGTGCAAATATATCTAAAATCTAATATCTAATCTTGGTGTCCTTTATCTGAACTGACTATCCATCAGTACTTTGAAAGGCCATGGCTTCATTACCTTCTCAAGCAGACACATTTTGGAAATAAGGTGGCTGTATCTGATCCAGGCTGCAAGCCCATCCTATAGATTCAGGAAGTTTCATTAATGTAGCTTTAGCTTGACCAAACTAGTTACAAGTTTGTTTTTACTGAGGCACAGGCAAAGCAAGTGTAACTTTCCTGAAATATATATGAGGTAAATGTAAAAAGACACAAGGATAACAGTGAACTTTTGTGGTCATCAACGTCAACACTTTACAGCTGGCAATCAAATCCATACCAATCTTGAAAGATGCCCATAGTTTCTAATGACTAAGTCTTCCAATGCACACATATCAAGGAATGCAAAATTTCTCTTATGATATCTTCAGTAATTTCAAAGTGATATCCAGGATCTGAATATTAGAAATTCCATGTGAACTCAGAAATAGGTGGTCTATATTTATCTTTAAAAGAAAAAGCAACCAATAATTTGACCAAATTTGTTAGCCTGTAATTTAACATCACTTTTATGGCAAATTAATTTTCCATACAAAATAAAGATCTTCTTTACCTAAAAGAGCTAGTTATGTCCCTTGGAAACTTATTTAAAATATGTCTTGTTTTCATTGACACAAGTTTGCAGTGAAATTTACACAAATCCCTATTGCCATTTCTGCCAGTCTTGTTCAATTTCCCACACTCTGTCAGCATGTGTCAGAAAGAAAGCATTATGCCTTGTTAAATTATGTTACAAGTAGAACCTTCATCCCAAACTGAAAGGGAAATAAATTTTAAAATAGCATTGGCTAATAACCTCCAGTGGCTTTTCAAAATCCTGTCTGTTCTACAGAATCTAAAGTTCATCATTTTTACAGGTACCCAGGGACAGAGTCACTACATTTCTGAATTCTCAGGCACAGGAGTATGGTCTGAAAGGCTGTTGGTGTAAAAGAGACTCCAGAAAGCACAACATCTCTGCTTATGTGTATCTTAATTAAAACTAGTCAGACTCCTGTCAGATACAGCAGTGGACTTGAGTGTTTGTTCTATAGACATGCCTTGAGTGAACAAGGCTTTCGAGCAGCTTATAGCACACCAAGACACAACTTAAGAAAAGGAGGAGAAATTAATAAAAAATCTCAAAAAGCATATCTAGAGATTGCCATTACAAAACACACTGTATCTGATGATTTCAAAAACCATCTGGGAATTCAACTCCAATTAAACTGCAGGTACTGCTTTTATGACTCATGCACTCCAATGGTGAGTTGTGCTTTTAAGTGCATTATCTAAGTGCAAAATTTTTGAGCAAGCCTTAAATAGCTGGTAAAACAGGATTTACTGGAGAATCCTAAGGATCCTCCCTATCTTAGTTCTCAAAAGCATATAGACTACCATTATGCTAATCAAGTAAAATCTCAGCTAGAAAGGTAAATTAAGATGCAGATCCTCCACCACACAGACACATCTACTTAAGGTTCTTGAACTAAGCTTTAACCTTGCTGTTTCTGAGGCACTTTCATTCTCACTGAGGTTTTAGCAAAAATAACTTCCTTTCCATTTTGTTGCCCATTTTGTATATATTTCCCTATATATTAAGAAGAAAACAACCATATGGCATTTATTTTATACTTCTCAGAGGAAAAAACAAGTAGAAAAAACAGAGGACAAAACAACTAGAAAGCAATAAATACAGCATCTTTTTACCAGATAGCAATCTGACATGTCTGTGCAATCCAGAAACCTACCTTTTAAACTAGGTTATTGTTTTTTGTTTGCTTGCTTGTTTACATGTTAAGCAAATTAACATTTTAAACTGATTTCAGGTAGCATATCTGAGAGAGAAGACTAGACAGGAAATATAACTCAAGCAGGTGGCAAGACTCTTTAAAATGGTTATTTTAAAAGAAGGGAAGTTGATTTGCCATACCTCCAAGCTTTTAATTTTTTTTTAGGTAAGGACAGTTTTGGTTTTTTTGGTTTTTTTTTATTACTTCCCAGAGACAAATTCCTCTAGAATTTGTGAAATTGCTATTTACATTTTTGCTGCAAATATTTTGGCCAGCATTTCCATGGTTACACTCTTTGCGTAAAAGTTCAGAAAACAAACTATAGATCTGAAACTAACCAAAGTTTTTAAAATAAGTTTTGGATAGTCTTTATGCTTAATCTCCTGTTAGCTGGAGCATCATTTAAAACAATATTTTTTCATAAGAGGCAGAGGTTCTAATAGATTTGGGAAGTCACCTGCCTTCTATGTCATATGAAAATGTAATTTTGTTTCTGTGTAGAGCATTTTTTGCTTTTCTCCCACTAACTGGTGTTGCATCTATCTCATTTCCATTGTGGCGCTTTCAATCACAGCTCTGAAGGTGTCATGTTTAATTTACTTAATGAATA
This sequence comes from Vidua macroura, assembly GCF_024509145.1. Lineage (NCBI taxonomy): Eukaryota > Metazoa > Chordata > Aves > Passeriformes > Viduidae > Vidua > Vidua macroura. Next base: position 42,172,925 of record NC_071576.1, on the reverse strand, counting down.
TATGATAATTTATGTCTGTTCTGCTGCTTGACGGTGCATAAAGGTTCAGCTGGATTCTTCATCTTCAATTTGCTTTCAAGGAAAAGATATCTTAAACGTGCATGGGTTGAGGTAAATGACAGTATTTTGAAGAGTAAAGATTGCCCAGAGGGTGGAAACACATATTGCCTGCTTTGTGACTTAATTCTCTAAATTACTTGAACAAATAACTTCATAAAAAGGAAATCTTCTCTATTCTAATTACTAAATTGTTAGTAGTATTAAAAAAACAAACAAACAAACAAACAAACAAACAAACCCTCAATTTTAACTCAAGCCTGATTTTCTTAATTTTTCTTTCCTAAGAAATTCTATGAATAGCAACCATTTTAAATTTCTGTTCTTGGTTATAGAGAAGAGGAATCTATTATGGACATCATCCAGGGCCTGCTCTGGAGCTCAAAGTGTGAAAATAAAAAAATAATTTTTTCTTTTATTATTATGTTGTTTTTTTTTTTAAGGCAAGCCCTGCTGCAATTTACACTGATAAGAACCTGAGTATTTGCAACAAGTCTTTCTGCCTCCTTGGTGCCAAACATCTGACATATTCTATCTCATTGTCTACCTTTAACTAAAGAGTTAAAACAAGATTTTCACAATATCTCATAAAGGTATATTCTAGCAACATCCAAGTTGGTAGACTTTTGAAAGATGAGACATCACATAGAGGACCACAAAACTCATCTTGCTAGCAAAAAAATTCCCATAAAGGTGGTGTGAATTCACCTTGGACACAAAAATGATACTAATGGACCAGTGACAGAAATGGACACATAACTACTACTAATACTGTGGCTTGATCTGCGAAGAAGTCAGCATCAAGAGTGTGCAGCTGAAGGGTTTTCTGGCAGCTCATTTGCAGAAAGTTCTGCTTTCTGAGCAGCTGGAAGAAAAATCACAGATGTTACAGCCCTGAAATCAACATGCTCTGCTGAGGATGGCTGCTATGCAAACAGTCCTTTGTGGCATACACAACATGCTCCATTGGCTGTTAAGTGGCAAACAAACCAGTTTGGGAATTCCTACACAATGAGCTGTCCTACTGATACTGGAGAAAGCTGGTTCTAATCCCAGTTTTACAAGCCACACTTCATAATTAAAAATCAACATGAAGTGCTGTTGGGAAGATTTTAATTTTTTATCTGGACTCATTTAGTTGGCTCCAAATGTATAGTAAATGACAGAGAACTGCATAAGGCATACTCTTCTGCACAAAGTCCTTTACAGATCTCTATTCAGAGGAAAGTAAATCAGAACTTACTGCATTAACATATGGAAAAGCTCATAGCTTTTCAAACACATATGCCCAAAAAGATAAGCAAGTCAGGAAGCCCCAGGTAGGTCCCACAATAAATGGGCATGCTAGACACAAAGCCAGAGACATGATGCACAAGTGATTCTTCTGGTTCAAGACATGTCTTCATCCTGAAGTTATGGCAGATGGGCCATAATGAACATATTACTCAAGTGGGAAAACTAGAACTTAAAGGCTGGCAAATGAAGTACAGAATAAAAGACTTGAATATTATTTGAAGGTAAAGGTGGTAAAGGACTAAACTGATATTTATACAGTTGTTTCTCCCTTTAAGAATCACAAGGAATTTTATAATAAAGGTATCCCAGTTTAGAAAAGTACACCCTAGGAAGAGTATTTTTATGGAAAACCAAAGTGTAACTCTCTAAAAGACAGAACAATAAAGAGAATTGATGCTTTGGGGGTTGTTTGGGGTTTTTTTTTTTTTGGCAGAGGAGAGGGTGGTGGAAGGATTAAGTGTTTTGTTGTGCTTTTTTCCATTTCAGTACAACAATAGAGAGATATCAGACAAATTTAAGAATACAAAACAAAATCATCAGGATTCAGAAGGAGGCTGAAATCTCAGGTTAATACTAGATTTCTTGAAAAATCTGCTGGTCAAATTCATTCTATAAGAATTATAAACAGTCATTATTTTCCAGCTGCTAAATCTTCAAAAAGATGAGGAACAGCTATTGAGTCTCAATTTCTTAAAGTATCTGAAACGTTCCTTTTGAAATATCCTCAATGATAAAAAATAACTGTCTCTCTCATATGACAGTTATAATACTGTGCTTACAATAAGGATATCTTTCAGCAAGGATTTTTTTTAAGTACTAAGAACTGAACATCCAAATTATTGTATTCAAGTGAGTTCTTTTCTCCTTATGGCTCATCATATCAAATATCTCATATCAAATATCAAATATCTCATAGTCACAGTCAGTGACTGGTGTCCAAGTGGAGATCAATGATGGTCCCCATGTGTTCCTGAGTGTCCCTCTGGGGACCAGCCCTGTTTAGCATTTTTGTTGGTGACACGGACAGTGTCACTGAGCACATCACCTGCAAGTTTGCTGATGACATCAAGCTGTGTGGTGCAGATGACACTGGAAGGAAGGGATACCATTCATAAGGACATTAACAGGCTTGAGGGCTGGGCCCATATGAACCTCATGAAGTTCAACAAGGCCAAGTGGGAGGTCCCACACCTAGATCAGGACAATCTCAATACAGGCTGGTCCAAAAATGGATTAAGAGCAGCCATGAGGACCTGGGGTGCTGGTGAATGAGAGGTTGGACATGATCCAGCAATGTGCACTCATAGCTCAAAAAGTCAAATGTGTCCTGGACTGCATCAAAAGCACTGTGGCCAACAGATTAAAGGAGGTGACTCTCCCCTTCTACTCTGCTTCTGTGAGACTTCACCTGGAGTAATGCATCCAGTTCTGGTGTTCCAAACATAAGGACATGGACATATTGGAGTGTGTCCAGCAGACACACAGATGCCGATCAGAGGGATGGAGCACCTCTTCTATGAAGACAGAGTTGAAGTTATTTAGCCTGAAGAAGAGAAAGCTCTTGGAAGACCTCAGCATGGCCTTCCTGTACTTAAAGAGGACCTACAAGAAAGATGGAGAGGGACTTTTCATAAGGGTATATCATGATAGGACAAGGAGGATTGTCTTTAAACTGAAAGAAAGTAGGATTAGATGAGACAGGAAGAGGAAATTCTTTACTGTGAGAGTCGTGAGGCACTGGAACATGTTGTCCAGAAAAGATGTCCTATTCCTGAAAGTGTTCAAGGACAGGTTGGATGAAGCTTTGAAGAACCAGGTGTAGTGGCATGTGTCCCTGTCCATGGCAGGGGCATTGGAACTAGATGATCTTTAAGGTCTTTGTCAACCCAAACCATTTTATGATTATATGGTTCTATAATTTCTAAGATGAAAAGTGAAACATAATTCTTAAATGTTAGATTAAAAGAAAAACAATTTATTTTCAACCGTTCCATATTATTTATCATTAGAACAACACTATTAGGTACAAAATATCTTGTGAAAGCACAGTGGTCATAGCTCAAATCTTCTATTCAGAAAGTTCATTTAAATAATGAGCCTCTTTAGAATGTCAACAATCTAACACCCAAGAAATTCACCCAGATTGTATGCTATTATATGGAATGTAACAAGAATTATCACACTTAATTAAATATCGCAAATACAAAGAGCTTTCTTTTGACCTTATGACAGCCATTGAGTTTTGAAGCTTATCTTCAAACTAGCTATTTATATCAATAAACAAATAAGGTCTGATTTTTCACCATAGAAATTTCAGGCCTTTTTTTTTACAAAGTGCTATCATAATCACAGCTAGAAAAAATTAAATGTATGTGCACACTCAGCTACAAATGCAAGGTAGTAAAGAATTTGGGTTTTGCAGTATTAAATACTCTATTTGCATTAATTTTCCTTAGTATATATTGCAACAAAATATTTAGGGGAAAGAAAATTTGGATTTTGATCTAAATCCAGCTCCCAAAGATACCAGAACTTCCAGGTTCAGAAACTTTTCTTGTAGAAAAGAATGAAATTAGTAGTAACATCTACTTTACCTGAATATTACAAGTAATAATTTTTAAATATCAAAATTACTGAGCACATATAAATTATTCCTGTTCTGTTCTTATCATTTAACTGGCATCCTAGACTTCTCAGTATGAGCTGTGGTTTGCTGTTTGCTAGTTTCACCCTTGCATTAGAGCTCAATATTACACTGAAACAATTCTTTTTATCAAAAACAACTGGCACAGAGTCAAGTACCTGTGGGGGATAAGTTTGGTGGTTTAGCCAGCTATGTGTAATGGAATGATTTATAGGTCATTCACAGAGGAGGTGGTGTCACTCACTACCTTCCTTGGTTTATAGTCAAACCACCTGTAGCTATCCCACTGAATAGATACTTTTTCTTAAGTATTATTTTCAGAGCACTACATGGGCTCTGGAAATAATTTCTTCTAGACCCTTTCTGCTACATCTTCATACCTTGAAAACTTTCTAGTAATAAACACCACAGGTATTCTGTAAACATGTGTTTCTAAGACAACTATACACTGATATTTGTATAATCTCACTAGATACACTAGATGGCTTAATTATAAAAACAAAATTTGCCAAATAAACATTATTTCTTGTTTTATACATGCATTTTCCTGTCAATAACTCGTCTTTCCAAGTAAAACACTTTTGTGTAATAGCTTATTATATTCCTTGAGAAATAAGTAATCCTTTAACCCTGTAGCATTTGGGCCATCATTATTTATCAACCACATTTACTAAAATTGACCAAATGGCCTTTAGGATAACCAAAAGAGAAAAAAATACTTTTAAACTACAGAATAGCACACATAGCATACACATTATTTGTTATTTATGATGATCTTCCATTTTTCAGTCACACAGAAGCAAGTGAAAGCAGGAAATATAATGCACATCATGACATAGGCTGCGAATTCTGTTCCCATGCAATTCATGGAAAAGGAGTAATTAATTTCTTATTTATCTAGTGACCTCCCACAGTGTGTGGCTGCAGAATTTATTAATTCTAGCTTTGAATAGCCTTTTACTCCTTGCTATGTTTCTCTAAGTATAACTTTGAAAGTAATCTCCAATGTATATACAGTACAAGATACATTGGAAAAATACTGTTCAAAAGTATTAAAGAAGGCTTTTCACTATTCAAAAAAGGACCCTACCCTGAAATGTTTACTGTCCACAAAACATAGATATATTGATCACACAAAAAATATACCATCTCATCTGTTTTACCTAAAGGATTAGAAATTGTATCTGATCTGGGTGGGATTTCAGTCTGTGGATATATCTGCTTTGACTCTTCGCTGATATTCACATCTCTTTGCACACATCTGACCTCTAACATTCACACAGTAAAAAGAAACCAGATTACCAGATTTAAAATAATGAAAGGGAACATTTTCCTTTTTATTTTTTTCTTTTTATTATTCATAGTCTTTGACATACAGAGCTGAAACAAAATACAAATCCATCACTACAGAAGAGACACATGCTTTGCAAACGATAGATTTAGTCCAGAGCTGAAGAAGGTGTCCAAAACTTGACTTACTACCTTCATTCCCTATAAGTACCTTTACACAGCCTTTAAGCTCTATGTCCACAACATCACAGCTTTCATCTATGTTTTTACATAACTACTCAGGTATGCCTTTTGTTTTTTCTTTTATTATTTTTCTTAAGAAAAAGATAACCATTCATTAAAAACCACTAAATATATTCTTTCTGAATTTGGATAATGAGATATGATGTAGCTGACTTCTAACATCACACTGCTTATAGGACTTTCCTATAGGACTTCGCATATATTTTCATATAGGCAAAAAACAAATACATGGACAAGCAGCCAGCCCAGAAGAGATATGCATTCTCAAAGTATTTGGAGGAACTTTGTTTTCTCAGACACTCTCCCCATGCCATACATCTTGTTGCATTCTCTGGAGCATGGAAGCTGCCACAAAGGTGTTTTATCTAGGAAGGATGTTTTTAAATCACCTTCATATTTGTTTCAGTTTTTATCTGGCTATTACATGAACATAAGCCTTTCTGCGTCACTTGCCTTAAACTTGTATTTCATCCTAGGTGTAAAGCAATCTTTAGAACTCCCCTGCTGATGCTTAGGTTGTACCAAACAAATACCACAACCAAAGGTAAGAATCTTCATCTGAATCATGATGTGCCTTACAGTCTGAAGTGGTGTGAGTTAATTACAGTCAGCCTGGATGTACACACGTTACCTGGATGCTACACACAGAGAAGTTTTGTTCTGCTAGTGGGAAAACAAAATCAACACAAAACCACAACAAACCCTGTTAACATATTACTTCTCCCTACCTACCTTCCCATCTTAACTATTTTTAAAAGAAGTTTTTTCACCTCCCTACTTCATATACGCAGTTTTGATGGAATCTGGAACATGAATGAGAAAGGAATAGGATACAACCCTAAAAAGGCACATAACAGACACAATATGCAAATTTAAAATAGACAATTAAAATTCCTGAACACCCAAACAACATTTTCACAAAGTTACACATCTAAATATAGTCTAATCATGATTTGTTTGGACTTTGGTAAAATGCTCATGCCTGCATCCCAGGAGGGCACACAGGTGTACTGCTGCCAAGTCATTCAGCACAGGTGAGGCTTCAGCTGGTAAACAGAATCAAAAAATAATATCCTTGTTACTGTGTTCATCACTCACACTCTTCCTCTCAGCATGCTCTACAGCAGAGCATTTCACCATGGTCTGCTGCACAGAGTGCTGGCACTGCACTGTAGCTCTGATCCAGCATCATGCTTAAACATGTACTTAAATAGCAGAGACATCACAGAATGCATGAATGGGCTGTGAAGGGGGGCCCAGAGTGCAGCCTGAAGGGCAAAGTAGTCACCTGCCAGCATTGCTCACTCAAGAAAAGTCTACAGGGCTGATCTGGCATATACATGTTCGTATTTAAAAGTAACTGTGGCTATTCCTAATGCTCACCCCAAAGTACACAAACCAAATGATGTGCATCCTCTAGCAAATACCTCTGCTTTTGCAGCAGTAAATTCAGGTTGAAAAAAAAAAAAATACTGCTCCTACTCATCGAAAGTCTCTCTTACACTGATTTCTAAAAGCATTCTTAGGTCCCCAAATACAATTAATGATCAGTTTTGAAGTAATCTAATTTCAGTCTTAGCATAGTCTGCCTGAAAGGACAGATTTTAGTTGTAAGAACAGTCTGGAGCTCAGATTATGCAGCAGTGTTGATTTTAGTAGTATTATTCCTGTATACATGGTATATATTTCCTGTATATGTTCCCACGTTGTATTGTATAATGTTTTAAAAGTCACGCTGCTGAGGTTCTGTAGGAAATATGCTCTCCCACCCCCTCCCTGAACACACTGAACCAAGTGGAATCAGTGTCCTGGTTCTTAGTCATGTAACAGTTTCATGTGTGCACTGGGAGAAAACATATTGTGGGAATGACATCAACACTGCAGAAAGGTTAACAAAATATTACCAAAGATAGACAGTTCTTCAAAACCCTCAAAGATTCACACAGACTTCCAATGAAACTATTCATATCTTTGACAAATTTGCACATCTATAAAGCATTCAGCCTATACTAAATAATCCCTTCTATTTCATTGGGTGGTAAAATTCTTCTGCCTTTTTTCTGTAATCTTTCTAGTAATTTCTCACTAAGTAACACAATTTCTGCCTCAGCCTCATATGGTCTTCAACATTTTTGCACAGTTTTGCTTAAAAAATGAAAATTATTTCACCTGAATGTTTCTTAGAGAGACTGTTTCCTTCCAAATCACTTCCTTCCAAACATAAATTTTGCAGAACAAGATGCTGTTCAAACCAGAGCAAAGAAAAAAAGAAAAAAAAAATCTTTAAGTCATTAATAGAGAATACTTCTCAATCCTCACACAATTACTTCATTAATTGATTTAGCCATCAACAAGGTGGGTGGGGAGGGAGTAATTCTTACTTGAGATCTTGTGAGCCCTTCCCTGACAAGATCTACTTACAAAGATTTGACGTGCAGATATGAAAGTGCTGGCCACATGAGCAAAGACCGTCTGAGGAGGTGTTACTGTTATCATTATATACCACGGCATCTTGGACAAAATATCTTGAGGTGTCTCACCCAGTGTTTTTGCATTACAGTTCTATTTCAGTTCTAGTATGCATTTTAATAAAATATTTTCATTTTAGAAGTGACTGGTAGTCACCACATCTGTAGGTACTTCTCAGTGTTATTTACCAATTTAGATTAAAAAGATTAATCTTAGTCCTACCTCTACCTAGAATTCAGGCTATCTAAACACTCTGGTACCTACATGGATGTAGTCTGATTTCCAGAGCTGTTAAGGCTTGTTATTTAAGGAAATGATGACAGTTAAGTACCAAGCACTTAAAATCTAAATCAAGATATCCAGGGATTCTTGATTTCACTATAAACTGTCTTGTAAATGTAAGGGACTGGAAGCTTGGGAAGAAGTCATGGAATTTTAGATCATTCTGTTCAGTAACTCAGCTGGAGGCTGACATGGTGGTAGGCAAGCATCTCAGACTACATTAAAACATGTTAGAAGAGTTAGGAGTATTATAATTTTCCAGTGCGCTACAATAAAAAAATGTTGCCAAGTCTCACGATCACCATTTTGGGAAGAAGTACAACTAGAGACAAAGGTTAATCATCAAATATGGATGATTCACAGACACAGATGTAGGCAAAAAACGTTTTTGTCTCTATATATTGGTAATATGAATTGGATTTATGAGCAGCAATCATATCTCCTCCATCTTAAAAAACAAACAAACAAACAAAAAAAGCAATAAAACAATTGTTTTAAGTATGATCATGTGAACTCACTAAATGGCAAGACATTCCTTTTCTCCCTGAGGGAATTCTGGGGTAGATTAGATCAGATGTGCTGTCTGACCTGGAGTATCCTGCCTTCTTAAAGAGGCTGCATCATCTGTGAGACATCAGACCTGAGAGCATAACACTGTTCACACTTCTTTCACTTCAACCCCCTTCCTCCCACTTACAGCCCTGTTCTAGGCGTTGTTTTTCACACATGAATGTCAGAAGGATTATAAAACTCTTTCTAGAAACACCAACGATTATAAAAAGGTGTCTCATTCTTCCCACATAGGAGCTATGAAAATGGAATTAATGCGATACTCATTCTAAGACAGCAAGCCTTGTTGAGAGTCAACATACACTGACAGCAGTTTGGGCTCAACATCACACTGAATTCACTTGGTTTCCAATTAATACAAATGCAATGAGCTTACTTTTATCAGCCTGCAATGTGACACATATCTATTTGATTTTAAGTGTTGCAAGGGATTCAGAAATCAGAAGTTTGTCACCACCACTTCCTGTCAACATTTCCAAGGTATTTTAGACTATTTTAGCTTATGTTAAAAGCAAGAATAACGGCAATTTTTTTTCATCTCAGTATAAATTCAATATTTCCTGTCAGAGGGTACAATTGTAATGACAGCAACACAGATGTTCCCCTGCTATAGATCCATCTATTAAAATTTCCAAGTAGAGATGAGATGAAATTCAAAAACACATCCAAAATAAGACTATTCATAAAAATATGCTATTTCCAAAAAGTATTTCCAAGAAAAATCCAGATTTCACAAATGTATGTGTAATGCAAATAATTATGGCTTTACTCCTGTTACATTAGGTCACTGCAAATCATTTTCACAGTGCTTGGTTAGCACACAATTGATTATGCCGTTGTGAAGTATTTTCTTGGAGGGATTTTCTTTATCAGTTTGTGCTATTTAGATACTCTATTTCCTTCTGTCACAAGATGTTTTTTTTTTTCTGTCACCTACTGGGAAGTACAATGTGTCAAAAAGTGACTGTTGGCTAGAATATGAATATTTTTTTATTATGCAGAATCTTAAAGAATCTTAAATAATGTGTTTTTATCATTGCTATCATGCTTTAGCTTGTCCACTTATTGTGTTTTCTAGTATGGATTTTCAAACCATTTGTATAGAATACAAATAATACTATAAGCAAAGCTTTTGGTTTTTTTATCTCTCAACAATTTTAGCGCAGTCAGAAGTTCAAAATATTTTCAACAGAAAAGTACTTTTCTTTAGGATTCTTCAGGTCTTTATACTTAAATAAAACACTGATGGCTATTAAGTGTTCTGCAAAAAGTATAGGAGACTACCTGTTGCATCCTGGAGTTTGGGTTTAGATTAGGGTTTTTAATTTATGTTAAAATAAGTCAAGTTCTGTAATCCCGCGTTTCCCCCGTGTTGGTCCCCCCCCGCGGTTTCTGGCCCCACGCTGCCTGCTGCTGGATCTTCCCCGTCTGCCGCTCCTGTAACCACCCCCTCGTCCAGCCCTGAGAAACCCCGTGCCTGCCACCCCAATCCACACGATCCCGCTCAGCCCGAGGCTCAGTGCCCGCCCCTGTTGCTGGCGTCACTGCCACGGCAGCTGCCCTTATTGGACAGCAGGCCGTGGATCCTCTCGCCCCGCCCCTCCATAAAACCCTATCCCACTGGCACCCAGGCACCATTTTCTCCCATGCTAGTGCCGGGAGCAGTCGCGTCTTTCCATCGAACCGCGCCACGTGACCAATAAACCGTTCCTGCCAAGCACGGAGTAAATGGACAAATTCCTTACCTCTTTGCCGGATCCCTAGCGCACGGTAACAGCGGCTGGCCAGCCCACGCGCCCAAGACACCCTGGAGCCATGTCCAGGGACCCGTGGCAGCAAACCCCGGCAGCACGTGGAAGCTACGCCACAGCCGGGCTCCCAAGAGCCGCGTGCAGCCGGGGAGAGCGAAAACCCACACCGCAACTACCTAAATCCTTTTTCCTCTTAATATCATAACTCGCAATCATGATAAAAATATTTTGGGTTTTTGTTTTGGTTTTTTGCCCTTTTTTTAATGTGGTTGTATTTACTAAATGTTGTCCTAGAAGATAACATACTTGGATTAATGCAGATTTTTTGCTTTTTAAAAAAATTGCTAGCGGATCATATATTAACAAACTCTTACCATTGATTAAATGTAGGAATGTAAACATCAAGATCATGTACAGCTTTCAAAATACAAAAAAAAAACCACCCCTCTATTTAAAAGTAAATAGTTTCTACTGCTGTGGAAATTGCTTATTTATTGAATTCCAGACTTAAAGAACAGAATCACTTCTTCAAAATACAATGTATTTACTTGCTTAAGATTGGCATTAAGGATTGGCTTAAGAATATAAGTGAAATACTACTCAGTTTTAAAGTGTGAGTAACTTCACATAAATTTACTTCATTTATGCAAGTCAGATATTATATTTTTTCTTCTGACATAATTTAAATACTCTAAATCAACTTTTGGATACACTTAACTGATTCCAGGGAATACATTAGGACTCAAATTTTAATACTTTGAGTCACATTAGAGTCTATCAATTAGATGCCTGAGTAACCAAAAATAGATGGCAAGGATATATCCCTGAATATCAATTCCTCTCAATATGAAGAAATGAAAATATAACTTTTTTTTTTTAAAACTTTGCTGAATAAAAGAAAAAAAAAGTTCAGACTTTAGAATCTGAAAAATATTAGCACGCATTAAGGACTATCAGCAATGTATTAGATAGACATTACACAAAAATGCATATTCATGAAATGAGGATATTACACTAATAAAATGAAGTAATAATATACTTAATAAAGCTTAGAACGAACTCCCTAGACTACAAATTTGAGTCATTCTCCAGGTAAAGGTATTTAGCATGTAGTGACACAAAGCATGCTTACCTAGCTCCCATTATTCCACAGTGAAGTTAATAGTACTGGTTCTCTACCTTATTGAGGCCAAAAAAACTCCAAAAGTCATTCAAACTACTCTTCGGCAAAGCATTCTGATACTGAATACAAACACAATACCAGACAAGAATTCCTATGAGTAAATATAAGTCTTAATGAAATTCACAATTAATTCATCTACTATTGGAAGAATAACACTAGGATGGGATTAGTGTGAATAAGACAAGAATCATAATCATAGAATGACTTGGATTGTAAGGGACCTTAAAGGCCATTTTATTCCGACTCTTTCCCTCCCATAAGAAGCGACACCTTTTGCTAGACAAGGTTATTCAGAGTCCATCCAGTCAGGCTTTGAACACTTCCAGGAGTGGGGCATTCACAACTTCTCAAGGCAACTGGTTCCAGTGCCTCACCACCATCAATGAAGAATTTCTTCCTAATATCTAATCTAAATGTACTCTCTTCTACCTTAATACCATTCCTCCTTGCCCTGTCACTCCATGCTCTTGTAAATAGTCTCTCTCCATCTTTGTTGTATGTGAATATTTACAATATCATGCTATTCTGGCAATTATTTCAAGGTCATCTTTACTATCAAGACTCATCATTGTTAAAGTGAACTCTACTGAAGTGCTTTTGATACTCTTCATTCCTGTATCTCAGAGTGAAGAGCTGGATAACTTATAATATTCCATAAGTGCCTGCAAGGGTTCCACTCTGAAAGAATTTCATAAACTCCTCTGATCAGGAGGTCACTTGCAAATACATGAAAATATTTAGGTATGCATCTCATGCTTCTGTTTTATACTTGTCTGTACAGGACTTAGAAGTAGAGGAAGACAGGGTGGGTGTTAGTTTATCCACCCTCTCACCCTCAGTTTCTGGTGACCGGGGGGGAATCACTCTTATCTTAGTACAACATGGTGCAATGTCTTCTGTCCAGCCCTTAGGAAGTCTGAGAAACTTGCAGAGAAGTGATGGTGGAACACTGGAAACCCAAATGGTAACCAGGCTCCAGCCGGTTAAGTAGGGAGCAATAATGTTTCCCAAAATAAAGCAACTTTTTTTTTTTTCTATGATTATTATGCAACTCTTTAGTCAATGATGTATTTACTACAGTGATCCAACTCAGATCTATTTAAATCAAGTATATGAAGTGTTATTAGTTAGGAATAAAATAGAACCACAACAGCTTCACACACAGCTGAACTAGACATGGTGAATCTCCTTTGTTTGATTCCCTAAAAATGAGTTCATATTCTACCTCTAATTTAGATCACAAATTTGGTAGCAATCAGGTGTGAATAAAGGATGTAGAAAATTATCCATCATCTAGTCTCACAATCTGGACTTCTCTGAGCCTTTATAGCAGCAAACAGTTTTAATACTTTTATAATGAATGCTAGAGTTTTTCACACAATTCCACACAAATGGAGAAGGTAGGTTATCAAGATCTTATGGTCTCCTGATGAGATCACAGGCATAATATGTCAGAAAACTACAGTCAAGTCCAGCTCCACCTGAATTGAGGCATACGTTTTCACCCCAGATCACTTCAAATCATGCATCTTTATCTCATCCCACTTTAAATCCTTAGTTTTTTACCATACATTTTTGCTTTCTTGATGAAAGTTTCATTAAACCATTTTTTCCACTGCAGATTTTGGCTGCCATGAAATAATATTTAGACATGAATTCTATGGACAGAAATGTGCTGACCTGAAAAGCACGTCAACAGGAATCAGTCTACTTTTCCCTTTGCAGTTTACTGATGATGTGGTAATTTCTGCCTGTATAGGGAGGTAAAACCCTTATGGAAGCTCTTTTGTTTAATTTCTCTTGATCACCAAGTTCTTCCATCCTGATCCCTTGACCTTATGGCACTTAAATATGGATATTTTTTCAAATCTCACTCACATAGACTTTTGTCATGCTTAGCTTTCCATTTTACCTCTAATCCCATCACTACACAGCACCAAAAAATGTTTTATTCTTACATTAGAGCACCCAAATATGTTTCAACATCTGAAGCTTTCTTGTTATATTCCCCTGAGCTTTTCCCAAAGATGCTTTGTACAATAATGCTTCCCCATAAATAACTTCCAGCACATTTTAAATTTGTATATATTTACACATATGTTTACTGCCATCTTATCAATTTAAAAACTATTTATAACCTGCCTTACCCATAGTCCTGACAGGCCTCTAACTCTGACATGAGTCAGGTGACTAGTACCTGTTGCCACAGAGACCACTATCAGTAATCACGAATTCCTCCCATGTTACTAATGGAACTTCAACTCTTTTCCTCTTTCCTATTTAGTCTCTTATCATATTTTATCTACAGCTCTGACTGGAGTTCTTTTGGGGAAGGAACACGTTTGTTCTCTGCCTACCCAGTACATGGTATAATGAAGCCTTTTTTTGAATTTGACTTTTCCATCAGTGCAAATAGTAATAATGATGCACCTAATTTCCAGTTGCTGATGGATGACTGCCTAATTCCAAATCATACCCAGGCACTCATGAAGGTGCTTGATCGCCCAGGCCCAAAATGGGGTCTCAGGTGGGATGACATAACATGCAATGATTCTGCCTGACCACCAGCACCAGAGATTCAAAAATTATTATTCAAAAATGTTATTTGAAGAAGCTTTAGAATGCACTCACACCTTACACTGCCACTTATTCCCTGTTTCAGTAGGAACTGGAGAGAAACAGTGAATGATCTTGCTTTAGTTTGTCATAAAAGTAGTTGAGCGTCAACCGTGGAACCATACTGAAGACCCTCCTTTAGGGCTAGCCTATAACTCTTGTTTGCAGAAATGTTTTTCTATATTTATTGCAACATTTTTCTAGGTATAATTTAAAGAATTTCTTGCATTTGCCCAGAAGTTTTACATGTTCAATTTTGTAGCAGAAACTCCTAAGAGACTTCTGGACATGTTGGAGATATCCGCTGTACATGTAGTTATCTAATCCACAATTCATTCATAAGGATTTCAATGTTAATTGGAAAATCAGATTATTAGCCTTATTTCGGTCTTGGACCTATCCAAGAAAGCAATGTTTCTCATAAAATCTGGAGTGGCTAAACCCCATAAGCCAATGATAAAAGTACTAGGTGTCAAGTTACATGTTAGCACAGCAGTTCTGCTGTTCACAGTGCCCAGTGATACAGACCACACATGTGTTGTGCTGAAATAGACACAGAAAGAATCTTCTGATTAGAAACAACAGTTGTAAACTTACATCTTTCGGTTATAATAAGATATAGGCAAAGAGAGAGAAACTGAATTAAATCTTCACATAGAAAAGCACTGATCAATACACAACATTGTAGATGCATTTTTCTCTATTCCTTTCATCAGTGTTTGGCCAAACTCCCATAGATCTCCCAGTAGTTATTAGATAAAACAATCGTCTGCCTTTTCACCACTCTTACAGTTAGAGGTATCACCTTAAATAAGCTGGAATTGAACATGACATTTAATGTCAAGCTCAGCACTGCTAATGCGTTCACAGTTGTCTGTAGAACAACCTGTAGCATGACCCCTCTCTGACCTATGTGAGCTGTGAATCCTTCTTGGTGTCCTAATCCATATTTCTTGCCCAGACATTCTACACCACTGATACTGAGTATCTTTTTTTGCTCCATTTCATCCCCTAAGCAAGTTGTTAGTGCCATTTCCTCAACACTACTACCGCTTCCTCCAGTACTTAACACATCCACAACTGCAATCTCATGTGAGGATGTAACAGTCAAAGCTTTTTTCAATGAGTAGTGTTGTTTGTTTTTTTTTTTTTTTTTTAATTTATGAGGGGAATTAAAGAAATTTTATGCCCTTACCCATGAATGCTTAAAAAAATTATGAACACATTTTTGTCTGGCAATAGCAAAGAGGGTCCTTAAAGTACATGAATTAAGGCATCATCAAGGCAGGGAAAGGCAAGTAGAAGACACTGAATGGCAACAGCTTTACAATTTCTGTTTCACCAGGGCAAAA
Source organism: Vidua macroura (assembly GCF_024509145.1). NCBI lineage: Eukaryota > Metazoa > Chordata > Aves > Passeriformes > Viduidae > Vidua > Vidua macroura. Next base: position 42,157,172 of record NC_071576.1, on the reverse strand, counting down.
GAAAAAAAAAAAAAAGCCTTTTTAAAAGATTTATTGACATAGGATGTATTTGTATTGAATTATAAATTTATAATCTACTGCACTGCAGATGGTGATGGTAACAAGGGGAAACTGCAAAGCGCTCTGTTGAAAGCCTGTCACAGAAAAGCTGGTTTGGGTTACTTGGTTTACTCATAGTTCACCATCCTTAAATATCAGTGCCCTGGAAATTTTTTTTACTATATATAGATCTGCAGTAATGATGAAGTTCAAAGAAACCCATTAGAGTTCATTAAAAATAACACTAACTTTGGGGAGAAGGAATAGAATTCTATTCCCATTTCCAAGACACAAATGCAAGACAGAAGACAGAAAAGACAGCTTGAGACTTTTTACAAACTGTGCACAGAAGGATGAGTTAGAGTCCGAGCAGGTAAGATCCCAGCCAGTGATGCTGTTTCATAGCTTTAAAAAAGGTGAAAATCTCTTGGGATAACAGGCTGACTTGTTGACAAGTCCAATGTTCATCACAGGGATATTAACATAACAACTGGGGTGTCTGGTTGTCACTTCTTCACGCAAGGGATATTTGAGATGGCTCTGTTGAAACCAGTATAAAGACCTCAAGAAATGTGGGTAGTCATTGCAAATAGTTGTTTGCATGATTTTCTGTTTCTCTAGGCATGAGTGTCTTAGTAAACACAGTTTATAGACAGAAAACAAATTGCTAAAAATATACACATGCCTTGGCCAATAGCAAAATATACACAGAAAACCTGATGAAACAATTCTCACTTACAGATGGCAGCAAACAAGAAGCCAGCACTTTCTATTAGACCTTTAGAGGGGGATTATTTTTTTTACTCTATTTAAATACTATTTGGGGTCTTACCTCTGATTTAGTGCTTGGCTTGCCTGTGGAATTAAATTAAACAGATTTCACACTATTCTCTTGTGTTCTGATGTCCCATGAACAAACAAAAAAATTTGATTAATCAAGATAATGTATTAACTCCACCAAAGACAAAACCTTACTCTTATGCAACTATTTTAGTGCTTATATTGCCACAATTAACCACCAAGAGCTTTAAACAGAAAATGAATAGCTACAGCAAAATCCCAGCATAGCTATAATATTCTTTGTTCTGCTGTAGGTTAAAACTCAGCTTGAAGGGATAATGAAATGAGGTTTACACAAAAATGGTGGCTCATTTTTTTTTCTTTCCCTTGTCATTATCAGAAGTGTTAGATGGATAACTTAGAATAGAAAGGACAAAAACTGGTTTTTCCAAATTATAATGGCAGACTGATTTCATCTGGACTCCAGTGGAAGCCAGACTTCTGACTGCAGATATCTCTTGCACAGTGGTTCACAGGGGCATCACAGAGAAACCTAGAAGGCCAAATTTGGTCTTTGATGGAATGGATATTTATTACTTTTAGAAATAAAGGATATGATGCTTATGACTTACTGGAGTCTGTATCTTATCCGGGAGTAAGAGTCAAAACTTTTTAAAAGCCTGAAATAAAACATAAAAGTTGCCATAATTGATGGTGTACCAAAGCTTTCATCTAAGCTTACCATGGAATAAAATGGGAAGCCTGAATTTCAATACCTTCAATTAAGCAGGACTCTGACTTTTGCGAAAGCTAGGGACAACTGCGGCGTGGGTTTTCGCTCTCCCCGGCTGCACGCGGCTCTTGGGAGCCCGGCTGTGGCGTAGCTTCCACGTGCTGCCAGGGTTTTCTGCCATGGGTTCCCGGACACGGCTCCGTGTCTCGGGAGCGTGGGCTGGCCAGCCGCTGTTACCATGCGCTAGGGATCCGGCAAAGAGGATGGAATTTGTCCATTTACTCCGTGCTTGGCAGGAACGGTTTATTGGTCACACATGGCGCGGTTCGATGGAAAGACGCGACCGCTCCAGGCACTCGCATGGGAGAAAATGGCGCCTGGGTGCCGGCGGGATAGGGTTTTATGGAGGGGCGGGGCGAGAGGATCCACGGCCTGCCGCCCAATAGGGGCAGTTGCCGTGGCGGTGACGCCAGCAACAGTGACCAACCAGAGAACCCCGCAGGGGCTGGCACTGAGCCTCAGCCAGAGTGGGATCGTGTGGATTGGGGTGGCCAGCACGGGGTTTCCCGGGGCCGGACGGCGGGGTGGTTACAGGAGCAGCACAGGGGTAAGATCCGGCAGCAGGCAGCGTAGGGCCAGAAACCGCGGGGGGGACCAACACGGGGGAAACGCGGGATTACAGAACTTGACTTATTTTAACATAAATTAAAAACCCTAATCTAAACCTAAACTCCGGGATGCAACATCTCCCCGCTTAATAAAATATAAAAAGAAAGCAGTGGTGTTGATTCAGTCTGTCAAGCGGTGGCCTCTTCTCCCAGCTTCTTCTGCTGCTGGAACTGCGGTGACTGCTACGCAGGTGGAGAGGGCCTGGAGATGGTACTGGGGCTGGTTCTTCTCAGGGTGTTTAGGGATAGGGAAACTGGGACAACTTTATTACAAACATGGGGATTTGGGACGCACACAGACTGGGGTGGCTGGAAAGTTTTCCTGGGGCTTTGGGGAAAAACATTTTTTGAGGAGATTGTAGGGTCCTTTTTCTTTTGCATCGCCTGCAGTTTGATGCAACCCCCTGATTGGTGGGGTCATCTGCCACACTCAAAGGCACCCTGATGTTTTGAACCACCACCTGCACAATTACTTGATAAATCACAGTGCCCTTTAAGGTGCTGTGGCCTGCCTTACTTTTATCTTCACGCGAGGCATGTGCGCGTTGTTTTTTCAGTTTTTTGGGGGAATGGGGTCTCCCTCCCCCCCTCTCCCCCCTCCCACTGTCCCTGGGGGTGCCCTGCCCAGAAATGGACATTGAACAACAAAATGTCCTCTCTGATCACAGTGGAAGCACTGGCGTCTTGCTGGAGGCTGCTTCGGACCAGCGTTCTTTGGAGGCACGGCATCCAAGGCAGCAGTGTTCATGGATGCCACTTCCAGGACAAACTTGTCCTGAACCTCTGATCCCTCTACATGCCTCTCATCTGTCGGCTCGACCCGTTCCACGGAATCTGGAAAATGCTCAGAGACCCACATCCCCCTGCTTCCCTCCCCCCTGGGTCTCCGGGAACCATGGGACTGCAGAGTCAGGGGCTCTTGTTCCCCCCTCCCTCCTCTTCCCTCCCTCCCGGGTCTCCGGGAACCCTGAGACTGCAGAGGCAGGGGCTCCGATTCCCCCCCCTCTCCTTTTCCCTCCCGCCCAGACGTCTGGGGCCCATGGGAACTTGGAGGTAGGGGTTCCCGTCCCCCCCCCCCGTCTCCTCTTCCCTCCCGCCCGGCTCTCCAGGGCCCATGGGAAGATGGGGATAGGGGTTCCCGCTCCTCCCTCCCCCCTCTTCCCTCCTGCCCGGATCTCCGGGACCCATGGGAAGATGGGGACAGGGTGCGGGCAAAAGGACGGGGGCTGCCTCCCTCAGGCAGCGGGGTGGAGATGGCAGAGCTCTCCCCGGTGGAGGAGGGCAGAGTCGATGACTCAGCAGGGACGACATGCAAAGGACTGGAGGGAACACCCATTCGAGGGAGAACAATGGGTGAGGGAGTAACCTGACCTCCCGAGGGGGCGGCGCCCACACCCACAGGGAGGCAAGTTGGGGTTGGGCCAAAGGCAGGGACACCAGGAACAAAGAACAGAAAGGGGTTGTGGGAAGAAGAGACCCTGCCATGTGGCTGCCCTCCATCTTGGGAAGACAAAGGGATCAACCACGTGGCCTCGGCCTCCTCAGAGGAACAAAGAAAGGGGTTTAAAGAAACAGAACTGCGCGGGGTAGCGCTGAAACTGGGATTTTCAACTGGGAAAAAGGGATTGGAAGGAGGATTTAGGGTCGTGGCCTTAGCGAATCGACCAATCTCGCTAAGGCGGGGATGCCAGGGTGGCTTGGGGGAGCCAGGTGCACGGTCCACGTTTGTGGAGCTGCCCTGCGGCTCAGACTGACGGGGTGCCCCCCCTCGCCCACCCGGGTTAGGGGAAGAAGGGGTAGGAGAAGGGGATGGGGAAACAGATTCAGAAGGAGTAACAGATTTTCTGGATGGTTCTTTTCTTTCCCCAACCGAGTTTCGCACAGGGTCTGATTTTACTACATCTGAGATCAACAAATGGAATTTAGGGAAGCAGTCTTCTATGGAGGGATCCCTATCGATCCCCTCTGGTAGCCTTTTTCCCACTTGCTCCCAAAATTCTGTTTTGCGCGCGTCCTCGGTAGACAGACAGGGGAAAGCAAGGAACAGCCACTGGACGAATTTCTTCACTAAATTTTTTGGGTAGGGGCCCTTCACCGCAAGGATTTCCTTAACTTGGGAATAAAATTCCTTTTGTTGGGCAGATAGCACGGTCCCCATGCTTCTTCCACCCAAACCACCTCACCCCTGGGGCAGTAAAAAAGAAAAAAAAAGCAAAAAAAACCGCAGGCGACTCCAGCGGCTGCTGTTCGTGCTGCACGCAGCACGTCCCAACCTCTGGAACACGGCCAGCCCTCCCCGTATTAGCTGGACACGTTTCCAAGACTAATACTTACCAGACTGAAGTCTCTGCAAAGGAAAGCTGCCACCAGGGTCCGGGAGTCCCGAGAAGTGTCCTTTCTGCTGCCCTCTTGGCTGCGAAAGTTTGCACTTCCTGTCCCACGCAGGGCACACTGTCTGGTCCCCCGTGGGCGACGGAGACTTCACTGACGTACTTTGGAGAGCCCCTGCTCTTGGTTTCCGTCCGGCACGGAGCTGTGATCCGGCACGGACCGCTGCCCGCTCTGGCTTGGCGGCGGCGCTCCCCCCTTGGCGGCGGCGCGGCCCCAGGCTGGCGGCAGCGGCTCCCGGCGCTGTTCCTGGAGCTCCGCAGTGAACCTCCGTCCACGCGATCAGCTCAGCGCTGGCCTCGGCCCCACGTTGGGGCGCCAATTGCGGCGTGGGTTTTGGCTCTCCCCGGCTGCACGCGGCTCATGGGAGCCTGGCTGTGGCGTAGCTTCCATGTGCTGCCGGGGTTTGCTGCCGCGGGTTCCCGGACACGGCTCCGTGTCTTGGGCGTGTGGGCTGGCCAGCCTCTGTTACCGTGCGCTAGGGACCCGGCAAAGAGGTAAGGAATTTATCCATTTACTCCGTGCTTGGCAGGAACGGTTTATTGGTCACACATGGCGCGGTTCGATGGAAAGACGCGACCGCTCCAGGCACTCGCATGGGAGAAAATGGTGCCTGGGTGCCGGCAGGATAGGGCTTTATGGAGGGGCGGGGCGAGAGGATCCACGGCCTGCCACCCAATAGGGGCGGCTGCCATGGCGGTGATGCCAGCAACAGCGACCAACCAGAGAACCCCGCAGGGGCTGGCACTGAGCCTCAGCCAGAGCGGGATCATGTGGATTGGGGTGGCCAGCACGGGGTTTCCCGGGGCCGGACGGCGGGGTGGTTACAGGAGCGGCACAGGGGTAAGATCCGGCAGCAGGCAGCGTGGGGCCAGAAACCGCGGGGGGGAACAAGACGGGAGAAACGCGGGATTACAGAACTTGACTTATTTTAACATAAATTAAAAACCCTAATCTAAACCCAAACTCCAGGATGCAACAGACAACTTACTTATTTGTGTTTCCTGTTTTTACCAGCATCTTACATGTTTCCTCAATTTAAGACAAATGCTATTTTTCAAGAAACTTGCTTCTTGTAAACATTCTGTTTTGCCCTTAGTCACAGCAAGTTATTGAATATATTTGTTAGATAATTTGGTCCAGTTCAGCATATTCCTGAAGGCCACTGGTTTGAAGCAATTATTTTCTCACTTTTCTCAATTCCTTATTTATTTTGTGTCTCACGGACTTTTCTTCAAGTCATTCTGTTCTGTTTTTAAAAGAACTTCACCTTTTTCTAAGTCCCTTCTCTGCAATCGTTCTAACATCATTGCTAAATATACCACCAGTAACTGGATGAATTCTAACATTGGGTTTTTTTAAAAACCAGCATCAAGGTACTTTATAATATTATTTTATTTACAAGTTATGATGGGAGCAGCCTACAAGAAAGATGGAGAGAGCTGGTTCTCAAGGGTATGTAGTTTAAAGACAAGAAGGAATGGCTTTAAAATAAAAGAGGGAGGGTTTAGATTAGATATGAGGAAGAAATTCTTCACTCTGAGGGTGGTGAAGCACAGAAACAGGTTGCCCAGAGAAGCAGTGGATGCTCCATCCCCAGAAATGCTCAAGGACAATTTGGATGAGTCTCTGAACAACTAGGCAGAGTAGAAGGCGTCCCTGCCCATGGCGGGGAGGGTGGAACTAGATGATCTTTAAAGGTCCCTTCCAACCTAAACCATTCTAAGATTCTACAACTGTAAGATTCTAAACCAAACAGCAGAGCATAACTGTGGTACATATGATTTCTGAATTTCTAGCATATGAAGCATCCAGTATTAGAATAAGCGGTCACACTGGAAATTAGCAACAGCAAACTATGACACCTATCAGAAAACTTGGACTGCAAATGATCATTTCAGAAGCTATTTTTAAGCAGGCTCAACACTCAATACACCACCACTTCCCCTCCACCTCCTGAGAGACAGAGAAAATGAGATGTCAGCAATCAACACAGATTCATGCAGCATCTGACAGCATTTATGTTAATAGCACTTTCTTGTCCCACGGTCCAAAGAAATACGCTGTCAAAGCTCCACATGCAACTGGGACGTCTCACTATGGTTGTCTCATCCTCAGATGAGAATCTCCTGACAAAAGTTTGAACATACAATTAAGCTTCCTTGATTTCTAGTGATTTCCAGTGATTTCAATGTTTGAGGAATCTATGATCCAAACTGAAGTCAGAGTAAAGATTAGTTTGCTGAAACTTTTTTGAGCCAGTTGGACATACGATGTCTAAAATTTCCTAACAGCTGATCATGATGCATTTAAGAAGGTGTTGATACCATTCTGCTTCACTGAGCATTAACCATTATATTTCTAGCCTCCTCAAAAGAAATTTGTTTTCATGAAAGATATTTTAAGCCAACATCAAAAGATGAACAGACAAGGAAAATATTTCTACTTACTTCAAAGTCTGCACTTAAATGCCATAATTAGATGTCCAGATTATTGCAGAATTATTTCTGCTTACCTTGTACAATGGTACCAATTTTTTTAGCCAGGAAGCAAATTTCTCTGCAGTCAATCAACACACAAATGCCTCCGTTATATTAAATATAGGAAGCAAGGTGACTTATGTTAAGCAATTCCTCTACAGTGTGTGACTTTAAATACTACAGTACATTTTTCTTAAGAGAAGGAAAGATAATGATTGTGAGATCTGGTCTTTTTTTTTTTTTTATTTGGACACTATGTTAATTTGGGACAAGAGGAGATATATTCATGTGAAAGTCAGCTGTTAATTTTTATTTCAAAATATACAATAAATGTTTGAAAAACATAGGCACTTTTCAGATTCAGATTACAAATAGTTCTTATTTTGAAAGCATTTTCTATAGGAATTTGCCTGCATTCAAGTTCTGAAAAGACAAGAAACATCTGGAAAGCAAAGTGAAAAAAGTCAAGGCTGGTTTTATTTTGATTTTCAGTTTGTTAAGAGGACCAAAATCAGGAGTACTGAGTAATTCTGATTTGCAATTCTATTTAGATTCTATATCCCAGAAAGTGCAGACCCTTTTACTGTCAGAATCTCCTACAAGAACACTGTGTCATGCACCTGACATACCAAATCAGTGTTTACACTAACATTAGGAAGTTGTTTTAAATGTTTACTTCAGGATACTGTTATGCTAAAATTATGTCATATGTCTATATGTAAATGAGTGCATTGATGTTTGTCACCCCTGTAACAGGCAGCTGCTTCACTTTTCAGGTCTAGGGGCTATTTCTAGGGACTCGTGAATCTTAACAGTACTGGATCACCTTGTTACAGAGGAACTACAAGAACTGGATGAGAATTTATTTTTTCCCCGTACTAATATATTACTTTTCTTACTTCAAAAGAATTTTAAACAGACAGTCAGGAATTTCTCAACAGTCTCAGCTGGGGATAGCTAAAATATTACATTTTGCAATCTTGATCTTATTTTTTGAGATAAATTTTCCAGTACTTCAAATTAAAATCTGCTATTTAGAAAGAAAATAATTTTGAAACAAGACATTTCAACACTTTTAGAAACCTTTCCCTTTCCATTCTATATATTATTTCAAGTTGATTGATTAAACAAAACTATTTCTGGTGTAAAGAATTTAGTTTCAGCAAACAAAAAAACAAAGTTTTGGCAAAGATGCAAAATGGGAGCAATTTTCTACTTTTAAGAACAATCTTCTCACCCCTAAGAAAATAAATTGTGCATTCTACTTATCCATATGAAACCAGCAGTATCAGGGGTTGTTTCTAAGGAAATTTCCATTCACCGTATGATGTACCAAGATGAACCTCTTAAGACTCGTTCATATTGCAGATGGCCACAACCAATACTGTTCTTCGAAAGTTATTTTGAAACTTAGAATGCATAGGCACAAAATTATGAGGGAGTTTTAAACAATTAAGAGTACAGACACTACACTTAACAACAGAAGTAGGGCTGCATCTGTAAGATTGCTCCATACTAGTTGCATTTTGAAAAGATCAGACCCTGGGTTTAGAAATTAAAGCATTTATTAAATTGTTTATTAAAGTGCTTATTCAACATGTTCAGCATCTTCCAGATGATGTGTCCACTAGTAGAACTGATGACTGACAATATCCAGGATGTCTGTATGTCTGTGTCTACTGGGCAAATGCACTGAGTCAGCCTGATAGAATATATTCCGTTAGTTACTCACCTAGAAAAGATTTATTCTAGTGACTAAAAAAATAGCCACTTTTGCATTTTTTTGAGACACCAATCCCTATTATTATGCTATTCTGGATGCTGTCTCACAGTAAGATTCTAAGTAAATAGAGTAGGATTCCCTACCAGATTCCATGAGGAGTAAGACTGCTGGAAGCATGAAGGTTTTGTGTATGTTTGCCTTTCATCTGAGTTTTGCCTTAAAATATAAGAGGACAGGAGGTAGGCTAATGAATTTCTTTAAGATTTATGTAACTAAATAAGCCCACTTCACTCCATGCAAATTCCCAGTGACTGCTGAACTACTCACTAATGAATACAAGTATAGGTAATTACATGACAAGTTGCTTGAGTCTAAACTGTCTGCTACAACAGTTAGTGACAACATGGCCAATGGGAGCATTAACCACGTTTTCCTCTGCCATCCCAAAAGGAAAGGTCTTTCAAAATTGCTGTGTCCTTTTGCACATTAATGACTTCCTACACTCCATACATTTGCAAACTATGGTAGGTTGTGATATAGCAAAAGAGCAGTAAAGATGCTATATATAGTAGTGTAGAATCTCTTTCTCAAGTAAATAGTTTATGTGTAGTACTAAATAAAGTGACAATAAATTTATAAACACACTATGTATGATTGGAACAAGGAGTAGAAGATACTGCAAAGTTACATACATTTGTTTTTTTTCTCATTACACCTTAGATCTACTAGGGTTTTGAACAAAAAAGAGGAACAGTTTGACTTCCTATACAAGAATACACAACCTTGGAAGTTGTTTAAAAAAAAGAAAACTATAAGCTTTTAAAATCATTAACACCTAGAATAAAAAAGCTGACTTTTACCAGAGGAGAACAAAGTATGAAAATACTTAAAATATTACTTCATTTCCAGTAAGAATTGCCAGGGTCCATGAGGCCTCATTGAGCTCTGACAGGAAGACAAGCAGAGAGAGAGGGAAGCCTTTTGGAAGGTTAGTCTAAGATCCTCATATAAATGGTCAGAAACCTATAGAAAATGTAGAAGAGGTTAAAATATACATTTTTCTAAATAGTTTTATGTTAAACAAACATAGTTTTGCCATGATTAAATTATTTTATTATAGAGTATCACAGTCTTAATTCAAGGGGGGCAATTGTAAAGTGAGAACTCAAATCAGACCTGCTGAATGATCTAAGCTGAAGAACACAACTGTATTCTGTGAACTGTTTCCACCACACACACCAGATATTATCAGAGTGCTCAACTTGAGACTTTACAGATATAATGAAAATATCTACTACAAGACTGCATGCAGTTTATGAACTTAGCTATCCCAGGAAAACTAAGTGAAATAATTCTGTACTATTCTACTAATTCATTAAGTGACTGCTGAACCCATGAATGAAATGAATGCAAAAAAAGCAAAAGTCTCAAAACTCTAACTCACTCCCTTACATTCTCTTTTTCAGTTTTCTGTTACATAAACTGCCTTTTGTTTTGGGTTTAGATTATTCTGGTGGTTTTGAGCAGCTAATAGGAGAGCTTGTGTAAGATAAAAGAAGGAACCAAGCACATCTGTATTTATTTGCCTGAACTAAATTAAAGCAGTTTAATTTCTGCTGGTTTTTTTCCCCTCAACTCAGTATATTTATAAGGCAACACAGAAATGGCCTCTAACAGTTTACCCTGTTTTTTCAGGGAGATGAATAAGATACAAAAGGCCACTGTCTCAGTAGACCACTCAGATTTCATTAGTGAAAAGGACAGTCCTGTACAAAGAGCTGCCCTTACATAAACTTCAGCCATTTATGTTGGTAGCAGAAACTTTCCAAATGCTGAGAATAGATTACAAGAGTACCAGTAGTGATCTGAGCCCATGTGGAGAGTGTTTACAGTTTACATTTCACTTTCTCTGCACTAGAGGCACAACACAGATGCAGGGAAAAACAGCAGCTTTGCTATCCCACGTGTCTTTGCAATCAGCCTTATAATTGATTTACTTGCAATTTCCTTGTAAACTTCTTCAGAAATCATTGATCCATTTTGCAAGCATTTCTTCAAGTGTAACATATACAACCTGAATACCAAAGAGCATTTGAATTCTAAAACCATGGCAAGAATTTTCTACTTACACTATTATTCATATAGACAGAAACACACAGACCATGAAGCCACTGCTGAAATGAGTTGACTTGCTCAAAACTTTAATGCCAGCCTGAACCATAAATATATTGTTTAGAGAAATTCAATGCCACAGAAGTGCATGACAAGTGCTTTATACTTTCTTTAGGTGACCCCTGTTTTATCTGTAAATAGTTGTAATCTCAGTGCCACACTGATCTTTGTGTTAGGCTTAAGTGAATATTTGGTAAATAAAGCTAGTCAATAAAGATCTTTTTGATAGCAATTGTGAAAAACTCCAAGTGCATCAGACTACAATAATTTTCTTCAGTACTGATTAAATCAATAACAGCTAAATCATTTGGATATGAAAGATTATTTGGGGCAGGTAAACCTTGTATTGAAAGGTATCACACAGGATTAGCTATATTAATTTCAAATAAGTCAAAAACACAAAGAAGAGGAAAATTATAAGAGAAATGCTTAAAAAACAGTGAACAAGAAATTTAAATACTAGTTCTTTGGATGAGTAAAAAATGTAACAGCTACAAAGTAAATTTCTTGCTAGGATTCTAATGATATCCTGCAAAAACTGATTTTTTTCCTACAAACAAATAATATTGAAGCTTAAACAAAACCACTGAGTACTGCACACAAATAAATCTACCAAGATAGCCAGTATTTCAGATCAATATGCTGATAATTTTTATGGAGTCCATCACAGTCATGAATATACTTTTAAGTTATTATATTACCCTTTTATATATCAAAATGAGGCTACCTTTAATTTCCATGTGGTCCTTCAGTTTTATCCAAATTCTGCAGTGCACAGTCCTGTCTTCTAAGATTGAATTACTATGACAAAACAAAGTTTTAGTTTGCTTGCTTTGCCCTTGCTTAAAAAAAAAAAAATTGTTCTTACCAATGAAGATGACATTGAAAAAAAACCCTACAGACCCATAAAACTAATTGGATACCGATCACCTATTATGTCTCTAGCTGAATCAGATTTAGATAGCCTCAAAATTAAAAGTTTTTAAGCTATGCATAAACTTAAAATGCAGTAGAAGTCCTGATATGGAATGACTTAATACCACCAACGACAGATTAATGTTAAAAACAAACTTTTTTTTTTTTTTTTTTGAAGCATGGAGGATGGAAAGCACATCAATTAGATGATTTCTTCATGAGGAAAACCACAGACCTATGGCAGTGAGATACACCATTACCTGGTTACTTGACAAGGGCACTAATCACCCTGTACACATTTTCTGTCAGTAAAGGATGTAAACCATTCTTCTTGCTTATTACACATCATCTAGTAATCAAAAATTCACAGACTGTAACATCAACCCCTTTGCTAATTAAACTCAGGCCCTGCTGATGGGAGCTGACATTACCCTCTGCACAATTAATTTTTATGCTACTGCGTGAGGAAGTCAAAGAAAATATTTTCTGAACTTCCTGCCCCACAGCCCTAGGTTTCATCTGGAAAAAGTTCTGTCTGAGGTACATGATTACTAGCATAGTCAATTCAAGTGCTGGCAACCTTAACTTTTTTATCTAACTGGATTAAAAATGCTTAGGCTATGGCACAGAAATCTCATACATGAAATCACCAGAAACACTCTTTTAATAGTGGATATCTTACAGTGATTTCACATTTAGAGCTGGCAGTGCCAATGTTATTCCCTGATGAGAAAAGTGACATGGTACAAAGCCATGGGATATAAGATTTTTACCCATCATCTTTCTTTTTTTTTTTTTTTTTTTTTTTTTACTTTTCACTTTAGATGTACAACAGGTGCTTGTAGGAAAACCACTACTCTAACTTAATCATATCTCACTGAGATAAAATGCTAAGAGGCAGCTCTGGGGGGAGAATGACAAAACACATTTGCATAGTTTGCACTACAGATTTTATTTAATTTAGGAAGAAAGGCCTGTCAGGCTTACTGCATTGTCAAAAGCTGTAAATATAAAAGTGCCTTCAGTATTTCCTCAAGTGCTAAGATAAAGGTCCTTTGGATTCAGAGATTAACTTGGACTGATGAAATCAGTCTTCATAGCCTTTCAAGCTGATCTTTGGAGGGTAAATATGGTATGGGTAAACTATATAATCTTGAAATGAGTTTCAGTTACTTCACTGGAAGAAAATCTCATTCAGCTCTGGACTTCCCAAGTACAACCAAAAAAGTCTTGTTTGTGAATTCTAAAATAAATATGCACACACAATATTAATATTTTTGCCCTTCAATGAAAAGTCCTAAATGCTAACAAAAAACACTAGATTACCACCAATACCTTCTTCCACATCTATAATGTATCACAATGTATTGCATGCATATAACACACATATGAAATAGTTCATTCAGTGTTTTCTCCTACCTTGATTGATCCAAGTATCTCACTTCAATAAGTATTCAAAGAGCTTTCTAGAATAGGCACATGATTTAATCATCAAATTATCTAATTGCTTTTTGAACAAACAGATTAACAGGGCTACTATCCAGATCTGACGCATGATTCCTAGACTCACTAAAAATTACATCAAAGAAGAAATGGAGTAAAGAAAACAGCTTCAGAAGGAAGGCCAAAAATTATGAAGGGTGTTTACCTCATATGGGAAAGGATGGATTATGGTCTCCTTTTCTTGTACATACTCCCAGAGTATTCTTACACAAAGGCAGGCACCAAAAATGAAGTGAAACAAGAAGGGGCTGCTAGCTCTCTACTAGAAACCCAAAACTTCTTCATCTGTGGAGCAAAGAAAAGTGTCCTTTTGTGCAGCTGTCAGGTGGATCTAAATCCTATGTTAAAATACATAATCTGACTTTAATTAAAAGTATTTCAGGAGTAAAAATGCTTGTTTACAGCTTAAAACTTGTTTTAGTGGCATTTCTATATACAATAAGCTTTTCAGCTAAGCAATGAATAAACTCAACTTCGCGAATTTCCTTCCATTTCAAATAAGTTTCAAAAGCCTAGTCGAGACATGTCCTTTGTTCTAGCAATTCAATTTAAAAGAAATTTTAATGTTACCAAAATCATATTGTTAAGGACGCTTTTTTTAAATCTGCATACTTTTTGTGCTAATGGAAAACCCATTACTTTTTTCATCTGACACTTGTAGAGGTTTCATTTTGAACATAACAAACAATGAAAAGCTGAAGCTCACTTTTTCTCTTGTTTTAAATCTGTGAGAAACAGACACAGATGCATGAACTATAAACCATGAAGATAAGTGGCTCTACAGCTCAGAAACTAGAGATGAAAGACCCAAAATGTGCTACACTCATGTTCTAATCTCAATATTTGCATTTGTCTTCTTATGATATTTTCTAAGGGAACATTTCAGCTACTAAAAAACCGTAATAAACAGAAGTGTAATAAACTGTGAAATTTGTGCTCTTGAACTTTGAAAATCTTTATCCAAAACCATGCAGTCAACACTTCCAACTAATGTTATGAAGTATGATTCTTACAGTACCTGCTCTCTCAAATACAGCATTGGCATGATACCATTCTGATGAGCAAAGCAATACTTGTGTGATGAACACACATGCATTCACGAGGTGCTTTCAGATGTATTTAGTTATTTAAATATGTAGCTATCTAATGAAAATCAGTATCTACACTAGTCTTCAATTTCCAACCAAGTATTTTGCTGATTTCATCATTGACCATTTTAACACTTTCTTATTTAGGTATTGGCTGTATCAGAGGAACTTCAGAAGCATTTTAGGACTAATTATTTGAAAGAAGAAAGGAAGGAATCAGAAACATTCTCCTTCTAAAGGCATTTTAAAATCCAAGCCATACTAAACTGACACAACATGCAGTCTGAAAAACACCATTACTGCCTCTTCTACAGTATTTCAACTTCAGGATACATCATACCCTAGCTTTTGGTGATGGAAAACCTTCAATCTATCCTTCCAAACTTAATATTGAACATTACAGAAAATACAATTATCTTAATTGTACCAAATTAGAAAGGATACTCAGTGATAATTTCACCAGTAAGAGTCTTATCTCTTTTGCAAAGAAAAAAAATCAAACAGCAAAAACTTAGAATATTAAAACACCATAAATAGCTTTGAGGTGTCTGACCAAATGTGTGGCAGCCAGGACAGCCACTGGACAACTGAGAAATTTTAAGATCTTATCTGATTTAGGAAGGTGTGTATCTTTAACATACATCTTACCACACATACTGTGCCATGAATATATATGACATATATATTATAAACAAAGTCTGTTTTTCTAGAACAAGATAATTTGCCATTTATGGTCATTGTGAAGGTAAGAGCAGTACCCTTGATTTGTTAAGGCTATCCTAGACTACGTGTTAGAAACCTTGTACCAAGTGCAAAGAGATCTCAACTCAGTCAGTAGTTGTATAATGCACTTCAAGTAGAAAGGGAGAGCAAGACAAGTCCTGGCTGCAGAATACCCAAGGGCCTTGCCATGAGATCCACTCTGACAAGAGCAAGGAAATCCCAGCAAGTGCTTCCACCAACAAGTGACTACACTTTCAAGAATTCTTTCCCCCAGTTTTGTAATCATTCTACCAGAAGGATAGGAAAGCAAAGTTTTAGCATTTCTATTACCCACCAGATTTCCATTTCTCCATCCACATTCTAGAGCTGGATTTGACACTAGCTAATACAGGTCTTATAAATAGTAATGAGAATGACAGGATTCTTTCCAATACTCTATCCAGGAACTTACTCCCAGTGACATTCTCCAAACCTGAATAAAACAATTGCCTACCTGGCTTGGATACACTTGTGCAAGACCAACAATTTGTGGAAATGGTATTTAGTACTGGCTGGTCTCATGCCTGGTGTGGTAAGCCAAAATTATCTCCACAGTAAAGCATTCCTTAAAACAGTCAGACTCAACACACAGAGAACAGATTGAACACAGCAGCAGAGAGCATGACAGCAGTCAGTGATCTGACTTTAGTCCATACTTGTCCCTTTTTCCAGTAACTGCCATTTGCACACTGATTGTGACCCCGTGGTCACAGAAAGTACTACGTGAAAATTTGGTTCCACAAGACATGCTACTATTTATGGGTATTTTCAAAGACTACTTACAAGTCAGTTGCCAATTTGCAGCCCAGTTCCCAAAATTAGAACATCTTCCAAGATCGGTTTTGTTTTCAATCAAATTCTAAGTGTCTTAATACAGTCCCACTTACTTTCTGTGGCTACTTTCAGAACTGAACTTTTCCTTTCTGCTTATGTATTATGTCTGGTGTGGTAGAGATGACTCCACTCAAATATAAATAATGGTTTCACAATATTGTAAAAAGAGTTCCAAAATATGCCTATATTTTAAACTCTGTGTTTTCTTAGTCTGCATTTGACCATCATGTCACAAAGAATGAGGCAGCTTTCACAGACAGTAATTCTATAATTCCTCATCACAGATCTGAATGCAGAATGATCATCTAACAAGGGTTAGCTGCTCCCTAATGACGAGGAGACAGAAGCCACATGAGATAAAAAGCTTAGCAAGGCAGAGCACCATCACAGAGGTAGCAGAGTTAATGGTCAAGTCCAACCAAGAGTGCAAATCAGCAGGGAGATGCATAGCCATAGGGCAGGTCCCAGATCAAACCAGGAAAGCAATCTGTGGGTCAGAAGCAATTACAGGTCATTAGGGTGAGATATTATCCAGAGGTCAGTGAGCAGGTTCAGAGGCACAGGTCAAAATAGGATGCCAGTCCATGGGTTAGGACCCAGAACAACAGGATCTGTGCCTGGGCATACAAATGGCTGGGCCAGCCAGCAACCAACACTGCCAGCACAGCTCAGACAGAGGCTGAAGTCTCCAGACTGAGCCAGCACAGAGCTCTTTGGTTTACAGACAGAGATATGGATGGAGGCCACAGCTGAGGCTGCTCTGGGCCATTAGAGATATTAGTACACTCAAGGCCCTAACATGGATGATCTTGGCCACCTGCTTGTAATTTGGAGATTGCCTAACAATCTGTGGTGATTACACAGTTATGTGGACAATGCAAAAGAGATACTCCAAACTTGGCAACCCTCACTGGGAGAACTTCCCTAGCAATTCTTATCTTTATCACTCAAACAAGAGGGCAAAATTCAATTTGAGCCAAAAGCAGGATTTTTTTTTTTTAAGTTTAATATGAAGCACCCTCAAGATATAGTTTTAGATGTTCTAAGATAGCACACAAAACGAGATTAATAGAATTCAGATAAGCATTAGACTTAATAGGCTTAATGAGAACATGTGAAATAGAATAATTTTAGAGAGAGATAAATGCTCAAGCTCCAAGGCATATTTCTACCAGGAAATGAGAGAAGCTAAAAAGTTCATTCCATTATGATTCACTTTTCAGAATAGTCATGATGAGAAATGAACACTTGAAAAACAAAAACAGACAGCCCTCTTCAATTTTTAAAGGAGCAACTTATATGCAATACAAACTGTTCTCATACTGGAGCACTTTTAAAGTTCCCCTCTCCTACTTACTATTATAACTTTGGATGCTTTTCAGATAGTGCAAATACATAAACTCTACTATTCAGATGCCTAATTTCATAGATTGTCCAAGAGGCAAGAACTTCTCTTGGTGGATCTAGCATTCAGCCTGTGTCTAATTTCCCCATTTGTACAATAGCATTAATAACATCTTTCTAGTTCACAGTATAATGGATATTTTAACACTTGCAATAGATGAAGATACTAAAAAAGTTAGGGCAGATGACAAATAAGGGTTGGATTAGGATTCACTAAAACACATGCAGACCACCAATGATCAAGTTTCAGGCATCAGCTTACCCTCCCCTGACCACCTACAAAACAGAAAATCTCATAATTTTCAGCAAGGATTTAAGGTTCGGAAATCATAAAATATTCAACCTTAGGAAGACACAAGTGTCTGGGAATGACACTATGTTCAGTGGGAACATTCATCTGCTGGAGGTAGGAAGATTTTGCAGAGGGATGTGGAAAGGCTGGATAGATAGGCCAAGACCTATGAATGTATGAAGCTTAACAAGACAGAGTGTTGGGTCCTGAACTTCAGCCACAACAACCCCAGGCACCACTACAGGCTTGCAGAAGAGTGGCTGAAAAGATGCCCAGTACAAAAGGACCTGGGGGTGCTGAATGTGAGCCAGTGTGTACCCAGGTGGACAAGATGGCCAGTGGCATCCTGGCTTGTAGCAAGAATATTGTGACCAGCAGGACCAGGGTGTACTTGGCACTGGCGATGCTCTACCTCAAATCCTTTGTTCAGTTTTGGGCCCCTCACTAGGTGCCTCACACTCTGGTGCTGGAGTGTGTCCAAAGAGCAACTGAGCTGACGAAGGGTTTGGAGCACAAATCTCATGAGGAGCAGCTGAGGGAGCTGGGGTTGTTTAGACTGTAGAAAAGGAGGCTCAGAGGAGACCTTATCACTCTTTATAAGTCCCAGAAAGAAGGCTGTAATCAGGTAGGGATTGGTCTCTTTTGTCAGGCAGCTAATAACAGGAAAGAGGTCATAGCCTCAAGTGGCACCAGGGGAGGCTTATGTTGGACATCAGGAGGAATATCTTCACAGAATGTGTTGTTAAGCACTGGAGTGGGCTGCCCAGGGAGATGGTGGAGTCACCATCCTTGGAGGTATTAAAGAAATTAATAGACATGGCATTTAGTGTTATTGTCTAGTTAACAAGGTGGAGATACATCAGAGGTTGGGCTTGTTGATTTTAGAGGTCTTTTCCAATCTAAAAGATTAATGTGATTGATTCTGTGTGTGATTAGGCTGTGAAATGCCTTGAGAAATTAGTCTTTATCCTGTGTTGACTTCATCAACATCCTACATAGATAGCCTTTTAGTCAGTTCCTTGACTTATTTCATGATGAAGACTCCTGCAGGAATATACCTCACTCTTCCCTGGCACACTTCTCATAAGCTGCTAAAACACATAGTTCTGATGATTAGATTTTGTCTGCCATCAGATTTTATTTATGTTTTCATACTTGGAGGTATGCTTTCTCAAAGCCAACCTCTTAGCTATAAGAAACAAGAATAATATTCTTTTTTGCAATGCATTAGCACAAAGCGCCCCTTAATGGCCTGACAGCATGCACACTAAAATGATGGTCTTATTTGCATAATGTGGATAAGCAGGAAGTGCATGGAGACAGATGGGTGAATATTAATTAATGTTTGTAAGTGTCGTGGTTTGACATGGAAGTGATTTTTTTTTTCCAGGAAGTTGGGTCAAACCAATCAGTGGTCAGGTTTGGATATTGGCACCTGGAGTGACCACTGAAAGTATGGACCTCTGAGAACACAGGGGTTAAAAGCAAGAACTCCCAGGAGAACTGTCTCTTTTGGTTCCGGGCGTCAGAGAGTGCAGACTCTCCCCTGCCCGGCCTTAGGCTGGGTGGGGGAGGGGAAGCCACGCGGCCTTGTCCAGGTAGGCCGAGGGGGCTGAAGATCTGGAACCGAGCCAGCTCCTGCGGATGGAAGGGTGGAGAGAAGCGGAGATGCCTTTTCCCCCCCCCCACCACAGAGGGAGGGTGACAGAGAGCCTGGTGGCACCTGGAAATTTGCCGGCAGAGGAGAAGGAGAAAGGGGAGGGGATGATGCCCAGCGTGGGAGATGGGAGGCTGGACTGAGATATCAGCTGTCCAGGGAGTCTGAACTTTTAACCCTTTACAGGAAATGAGGGCTTTGTAAAATATCACTCCTCCTTGATTTGTAATGGAAGAGAGACAGTCCGGGACCTGAGATGTTAGAAGAAGAAATATTTAGGTGGGAGGAGATGATGAAGTAGCTTATGGCTAGACTTTTCTTGTTAGCCATAGACTGAACCAAAATCTCCTGCAATTGAGACTGCATTTTAGGGGGATGCAGTGGTGACCCAAGGAGACCTGCTTCAGCTTCTAACAGCACAGGAATGGCAAGAACAGAAGAAAGCTGAGGAGGGAATGGTGATGCCCTCTGTCTTCGGGAAAGAAGATGATCTCTGTTCTTGGACCCTTGGCCCCACGGGAAAATGGGGGGGACTGTAGTCCCAAGATGAGAAGCTGAACTGTTGTATCTTTCGGTCCGTGGCAAAGCATCCTTAAAGGAGCCCTATGAGCAGTCTGTCCATGCACGGTGGTGAGAGCACTGTGACATGGAAAGGAGAGTGTCACACTGGCAGATTTTCTCCGGGTGGTTGCCATGTGTGACAGGGAAACACAGGCAATAGCAACTGTGTTTCCTGGGGGGTCTGTGGTGCAAGAGAGACTTCTCTCTCCCTTGATAGCTTGAGTATTAATTATCTGAAGGGTGGTAATTTGATCAGGAATCCCGGGTGATGTTTCATGGTGGGTGTTTTTGGAATTGGGAGGAGGAGGGGTGTTTTAAAAGGTCTTTATCCTGGATTTAGCTTATGTGTTTTCTGTAGTAGTAGTAGTTTAATAAAGTTTTTTTTTCCCTTTGTTATTAAGCTTGGGCCTGCTCTGCTCTGTTCCTGATAACATCTGACAGCATTTATTTAGGGAAGATGCATTTTCATGGGGGCGCTGGCATTGCACCAGTGTCAAACCATGACAGTAAGGCTGAGGAAAATAAGCAATTTCAAATTTGCAATACCCTCTTCCCAAACAACCTTGTCTTATTTACATTATAATATAATACTAGAAGACAGAATGTACTAAATGCATAAGGGACTACAAGTTTTATGTTAAGTATTTCTTGAAAGATAAGGACAGGAAGATGCTCAGCTAAGACTGTTCCAGCTCAGCTCCTCCAGACACTAGCAGAGGGCAAAAGTAATTTCTCACATGCTAGAAACATAACCACAAAACTATGTTATTTAAACTTGCCGTTAGGTGGAGATCCCAACCAAAACTCACCAAATAATAGAACTCTAATGCTATTACTGAAAATCAGATCTGGTTGCTGATGAGACACCATAGATGGATTTATGAATATTAAAGGTTAGGATGTCAATATAAAGACTTATTGTCCATGGTTTCCATGTATTCTATCATTCTGACAAACAGCTACCACTAATGTGAAGCTCTTTCTCACTGTCAAATTAAGCACAGCAGCTGTGATGCTCAATGTGTGTCATATGTTATCTCAGAACAGAGCTGATCAGGTACAACCAAACATCACATCTACTCCAGCTCTGAAAACTGGGGTGTATGTCCCTTGCACATAACCAGCACGTTATTGAATATATCATGTAAAGAATGTGGCTGCACTTCCCCAACAAAGTCAGTCCATATGCTGAAAGACTACACTAATTATGTCCATAAAGGGCAGCTACTGTGCTAGTGTATGCACTAGATATTGGCACACTAATGTTCTGTTTTTAGTACTGCATTCTTGTAAAATTTTTTTGATAAGCCTTCATCAAATAACTATTCATCATACTTCAGTATGAAAAGGGCAGCTTTTGCATTATTTGAAGATGATGGCAATATAATAAGTTAGATGAAAGAACAGCCTTGAAATGAGAATAAATTTTTCACAATTTTCAGGCTTCATTTCTTTTTTAAAATTGTATAACTGTATAAAAAAGCTATATCACTGATATACAATACAATAGGATGTTATTTTATTCACACCCAATAGCAACTCAGTGGACCTGTTCACATTTAGATGACTAAAGTCTAAAGTCCCATAAATTTTGCTGTGAAATAATTCACAATGTGCCTGCAATGACTCTGAAAAGTTGATAACCCGGAATTGTCCCTTCCAACTCAGCATATTCTATGATTCTGTGATTAAGAGTCCACATCATTTCCACCGTACAAACCTTCCATTGCTACTAAAAAGGTAAAATCAAGCCTTAAAAAAGAAATGGAAAAAAAAAAAAAAAAAAGGAAAATATAATAAGAGGGAAAAAGAAGGAAAAAAACTAAAAGCAGAAAAGGAGGAAAAAAAAAAGACCAAGACAGAGAGAAAGAAGAAGGACGATAAAAGTTTCCATAGTGTTTTAGTTAGGTAGATCCTTAATCTCAGGGAAATTGAGAGATTTCTATTGAATAGGCAGCAACCATTTTAAAAATTGGAATTTTATCTGTATGCCATGTTTACTGCTCTTGATAAAAAAATGACATACAAAATTTTTTAGAAATGTTTTTTCTTTCTTTTCAACTATGATCATCAGTTTTTCATTATGCTAGAACTGTAATTTCTCTTTAAAATAATAAAGAATTTTTTTCCTGGCAAGAATTTCTAGACATGTAAAAATTATATATGTGTGTGTGCATGAATTCATGCCTGCTATAAGTAAATAACCTACAGGCATATACTCAAGGTTCAGTTAGAAATAAATCAAGAAAAATATTTAGACACGAAGCACAATAGATTACCTGAAATCTCATTAAAGTCTTTATTGAAGTGGAAAACATTGTCAAGCTTCATCCCCCACTTTAATCAAGATGCAGATGAGGGAGAGCTCCTAGACACCTGCACGGCTTCCCATTCTACACAACAGTCTGTCCCCCACACTCCTGGGAAACACGGAGAGCTGGTTACCCAGAACTGTGCACCAAGACAACATGGTCCCTGTGAAATGGCACAAAAATATTTGCCTGGGATCTCTTGAAAGTTCATTGACCTGAAGGTGATTTCATGACACACTTTCAATTTAAGCCTACAGAGGTTCCCAACAGAAAATGGTGACACAAAACTGGATGGTGAAACAACAAATGCCACTAGTTTAAACACCCAGATTTTCCTGGGTTCCAAGTCCATGAGTGCTGTTTCACAGTACAAAATTTCAGATAGAAATGTCAGTTTAAGGAAAGACAAATAGATTTTTTAAAAAATTTCCTAACACTAAGCATCTTTAAGCTTTGAAACACATAAAACTTTTATTTGACTGAATCAAATACTAATTTATGTATCATTTCTTATCTTGGATTCCCTAGTGCCATTTTGCTATCTACAGTATTATGGTAGTCATCCTCACTTCATTCACATGTTCTCAGGCGGAGAAGTCTTTTTAAAATTGGTAGTCTTCACCTTTAGCTGTGTTTAATCCTTCCTTAAACACACGCCTTCCCTCCCTTTTTTTTTTTTTTTTTTTTTTCTCCTTTGGGCTACCTCACAAAACTTTCTCTATTGGACTTTTAAAGCCTTACATCAACAACTCATCTCCATTTTTTGCAAGACGCTCCCACTCCCTTAAAACAGTAATTCTTTGAACCTAGTCTGAATTAAAAGAGTTGACATATAGCCATGGTTTTTTTTCCATTTAGACAACAGGCTTCCAAACTCCAGATCATGTAACCTGTTAAATGTTTTCTGAAGACAAGACATAAGGAGCAAAAATATGACAAAATAATAAAAGAGGATTGACATATAATCACAGCAATAATTCACAGACTATTCAGAGATTGACTCCCAAATCTATACCTCAATATAGAGAAAGGATGATGCAGACATTTTTGTACTTTTGGTTTATATGGAGGAAGGAAAAAAAACCCAAAAAAAAACCAGCAAAACAATCTCAGACTGTTGAAAGCTGTTGCTCTTATTGTACATGCCAAGACTTAATTAGACTATATCCAATTTTAAGACTCTCAGAAGATAACAGCTAAGCTATATAGCTCCCTAGCGTAGCTGGTTAGTGTTAAAATGGAATCAAATACTGATCACCCCAGAAGTACTAGTGGTCAGGTTTTTAGGAGAACTGTTTCTAATAACAGAGAAAAGTTAGAGATTTTACATAGTGGGCAGAAAAACTAGAGAGAAGAGTGGAGGTGGAAAAGCAAAAGCATTAGAGATAGGAATAAATTCAAAATTGTTCTGTAGTCGCTGGAGCACAAATGCAGCTCCCATAATATCAGGAAGATTATCAGGCATTTGTCTGTCTCAAATATTAAAAATAGCATGTAAAATAATGTTTTGATTTGCCTTTGAAGACACTGCAGTAAAATAGATCCCCTAGCAGCTGTAGCACCTGTGCGTATAAATCACAAGATGCCCAGTAAAATTAGGATTTTAAATTAAACTGGAACAGTTCAGAAAAGAACAGTCAAGTCAGCTCTGAGCTGTTTTAATCTGCATGGATAGCATGAGGGAAGAAGAGGGAGGGGGAATAAAAAAGATTTATCCAAACCACACAGAGAGGAGCTGCTTTTTCCTTTGTATGCCTTGATAGTAAACTTAGAAGATCTTGTTTAGCAGTACTGCTATACACTTCATAACAATTGAATGTGGGTGCCCATTTTAAGCCTTCATTCAGATTGCTCCCTATGAGATTAACAGAGATGCTGGAGAGTTTGAGCTCATCAGCTGACGAAATAGCTTGAAATGAGAACTGCTGGATCACGTTTCAGTATTTATCACAAGTGCTGGACAATCACATATGTAAATTTATAAATGTGAACTCAACTCAGAATTTGAGAGTGTTCAGAATTATACTATAGCCAAGCATAGTTTAGTGGTCTGATATCTCTCAGATGCATCTCTTAAACAAACACAGGTAAAGTTGAAAAAAAAGAACATGCACTGCTAACAGGGTTTTGAAGACGAGCTTTTTAACATATAGAAAATATGAGAAGGTCCTGAGCTGAAAGTTGCAACAGGAAGAAAAAAGTTATTTTCCATAATACTCCCCAATATATGCTTAGTCTGCAGATTCCAGTGTTAGCACAACTTGCACGTGCCTTTTAGAAGAGGTTGCATCATCTGCTTTCTCCTGACAGAGGCAATCTAAGCATTCCACTTTGTTCCAGTCCAGAGCTGAGTGCATATTTATAGGTAAAATAATAAATTTTACACAACAGCCTTTAGGTACCCTCAAGGAATAAAAGGTTGTATGCAAAAGTAAAGAATTGTTAGCTTGTTTGGAATGAGCTAAGATAGATAATAACTGGTCCTATTAAGAGAAAGAGATGTGAAAAACCGAGAGACTTTGGAATATGAGTTCTAATGCTTCTGCTATTACAGCCTTTTATGGTTAAATCACTACTGCTTGATGAAGCATTTACTCCTAAATCACACTGCTGAAGACACTAATGAAGCAGGAGACCTGGTGGAGTTAAATCAACATTTTTAACTTTCAAAAGTTATCTTTATTATTAATTATGACACAGAAAGTATAATACCTAATACAAAACTATCCAGAATAATGCAAAATTTTGTCATTTGAATGACAGTGAGGTAAAGAAACATTAGGAAAATCTCTCTTTGTCTATGACTAGTCTATTTGCGTGATAGCAAATTTAATCATTCATCCATTCCAAAATCAGCTGTCTCAATTTATAACCTAATTGAGAAGGCTGGTCCTGAGAAAGATCTTATTTATGTAAAATTGTTAAAATGAAAGGTTTTTAAAGCTTCTGTTCATGTACACACACAAAATTGTTATTAATTTTGTGAATTTTTCAAAGAATTGACAGAAGTTAATGTCCTTGCATTCTAAATCCAACCCAGAAAATTGTCATTTCAAAATCACGAATGAAAATATTCACCAGTAATAATAACTGAAATTAGTATTTATTTTTCCAGCTACTGTAACTCTTATCTCATTTAATAGCTGATACCACAAAAATACAAACACCTGGGAAATCATGTCTGTTACACAGCATTAACAATTTACGACCACAGTAGATCAGAATGGGAGCACGGTTTCCTACACTCATGATTACATATATAATTTTTAATACTTCTATACATTGAGGCACATGGTATATGTTAAATACTTAGAACAGAACTGTTGCGATCAGTTTAAAAGTTTTGCATCCCTAGAAAATTAAAATAGTCTGAAACTTGAAGTTAGAAATTATACCAAGTCAATCAAACACTCTTTTAACACAGAGATATCTTTGCTATATTTTAACATGTTCTCTCGCTATACTTTGAATATAGAATCGAAAGATGGAATATATTATTTGATTGCTTCTAAATTTTGAGGACGATCCAATGAAGAGCTCACACCAAAACAAAAAAAATTAAATTACCTATAAAAGATTCTAGAGCAGTTCTATATAATAAATGTTAATAATACAAATGAGAAAATGCAGAAAGTATCAATATATTTGATTTGTTGTGTGATAACAGTTATTTTATTAATGTACTCTTCTCTGAATTTTAGGTGTCACTTGGAATACTCTGCATATTCTCTTCTACAGTCCTAATTATTAGGTATTTTTCACATATGGGAAACTTGCATTCACTCCCATGACTGTGACACTAAGGAAAACCAATAAATACCCCAAGATTTTCAATATGAGAGATTTCACAAGATACAGTATGACTGACAGAAAGCAAATACTTATCCTGACTAGACCAGATTTTCTGCAGCCTTATGTCCCTGAAGTAGTGAAAAAGCAGCATATACAAGGCCAAAAAAACACTACAAAGTAGATGCTACCACACTGTCCCCAGTCCTACTCTTCCCCCCTACACTGATGTTTATCCATTCACACTTCAGTACCTAAACATCCTCTGCTCATGACACCCTTTACAAACCTAGAGTAAACTCAATTTTTGCATTAAATGGGATGGAGAGAAATGCTCTCTGCCTTTTAAGTGAGCAATGAAATTATAAATTAATGGCAAAATCCAAAAGCATTGCAGCCAAAATGATCATCGTCCATGACCAAAGCCTCCCACTTTCACTACATCTCCTCAGCTTGACAAATTGCTTTCTCTGCATAAGTCACCTAAAGATTTAATTTTGGTTGGAACATTCAGTTAACATTCAAGTCCTTTATTCATCTCCCCATCCCCTCCTGATTAAAATATTACCTTTTTTTGGTTTCAAGACTACTCATTTGTGTGAGCATGCTACTTAAATGTCAGGTTCATGACCCCTTCAGGTTACAGCAACTCTATGGAAACTCCAGCACATCTTCTAGTTGTGGTGCAGTGCAAGGATCTCATACACAGCTTTTACCTTAGACCATTCTCAACTCCTTACATGACCCTATGAGAGCTTCTTGAAGACATTTCTAAGTCCAAATAATGGCTGCCTACAAGATTACAAAACCCAAAGTACTCACATTCCTTTTAAGCAAGAAGAATTCTCAGGGAGAAGAGAAATTCAGCTCTTATACACAAATATTATTGAAGACCAAGAATATCTAGACCATGAAATTATCAAAGCACAAGTCTTTGCACATACAGCAGCTGTTACTATTTGTATATGTAAATTATAAAAAAGGGCTCCACAAAGTGTAGACTCCAAAAGAGGCCCATATGTGAGTCATATGTGAAGTCATATAAGGAACAGCTGAGGTCACTTGGTCTGTTCAGCCTGGAGGAGACTGACAGAAGACCTCATCACAGTCTATGACTTCTTTGTGAAAGGAAGAGGAGGGAGACATTAATCTCTATCTGGTGACTGGTTCTGATAGGAACCAAGGGAACAGCATGAAGCTGAGTCACGAGAGGTTCAAGTTGGATATTAGGAAAAGGTTTTTCACTCAGAGGATGGTTGGGCACTGGAGCACGCTCCCCAAGGAAGCCATGTCAGCATCAAATCTATCAGAATTTATGAAAGATTTGGACAACGCACTCAGGCACATGATGCAGTTCTTGGTGTTGTCCTGTGTAGGACCAGGTGTTAGACTCAATGATCCTTGTAGGTCCCTTCCAACTCAGAATATTATTCTATGATTCCAAGCACAATTGTTATGTGCTTTGTCTACTGGCATGAGTTGGTCCTGAGAACACCCATGAAGAGCCACAGATGTTCTGAAAGTGAAATAGCTTGTCTGAGCTCTACAGCTTTTCATCTTTCTCTGTGGTTCTTGAAAGAAAATTTCTCACATATCAGAGTTCTTCCTTTCAAGCTGGCCCTTTACATGGGTTCTTACAACTGCCATTTTACTTTGTACAGACAAAAGGGAAACAACCTATTTTGACTTCATTCAATACTTTTTTTCCCAGTGAAGCATTAATACTGCAGAAAGATCTCCCAGCAGCTTGTAAATCCACATATACTAAAATATCAATCCTCCATTGGGAAGAAAAAGAGGCATTTTTGTCAGAATTATTTCTCAGTGATTTCTGTAGTTCTTTGCTAAGGTTGTTTAGCCATCCATGTGTAACACAGCAAGAGAATTCCACAACTATAATGAGCCACAGAAAAAGAACAGAAGACATTAAAGACAATTGTAATATCATATCCTATGATTAATGATTGCAAGGAATTCCTTTCATACAGTATCCATATCACCCTAGAAAATGGAACTATATATCCCCAGCAATGAGGAGAAAAAAAGAAATCCTCAAAATACCATCACAATTTAGAAAAAGGACAGAACAAAAAAAGACAGCTGTACTAGCATACTAACCTGATAGCCATATTAACTTGAATGGATGAGATTAAATTTCATTCTGATCCTAAATATGGAGAATAACTTAAACCTAAATTTACACCAGCAAAACCTAAGGATACACCAACAAAACAGGAGAATTTAACTCCAGTAGAACTTGCTACCATATTACCTTCCCTTGAGTTTTATCTCTAGTAATTTAAAAAGTGAATTTTGCAACTGCAACAGAGAAAGGAGAAAGAAAAAACAAAACAAAACAAAACCAAACCAAAAAAAAAAAAAAAAAACCAACAAAAAAAAAACAAAAAAAAAAAACCACCACAACAAACCACCTTCTTGACCTCAATAAATGAATAAATGACCAGGAAACTGAAGTTTAAAATTAACACAAATAAAAGTGCAAATTAGAGGCTGCCAAGACTACTTTCAACATCGTTTAGATACAATGGAACATCAGATATCAATAGGTTCCTACTTATGACAGGAATTTTTGGACATATTTACATAACCCTTATTTCAAACCTCGCCTTAAAACCATTAGTTTCTCTGACTCTATTTAGAAATAATTTCAGAACCACACTTCATGACTTATTGCAGACTATCTTCAGTTTATGATTGGTTAATAACTTATACAGTTTTAATTTTGTCTTTTAACATAGTTATTCTCCCTCTCTGATATGTTTAGAGAAAACCATCTTCTCTCAACTTCAGCTGGACTGCACTGCACAGACCATGTTGTCTCACATTCTCTAAACTGCCGTATCGCTCTCCCTACTCTGAACATACTTGAAATCACATTATTTCTTCTTAATTCAAGCATCTGATATGTCACACTACATATTGCCAATTAAAAATTACTCCAGTATTCCTCTAAGGCAGCTAATAATTCCCCGTGAATGCCTTCTAGAACCTGCTTTGTCATTTCCCTGCTACTTAACAGTGTCAGCAGATAGTCATTCTCTGACCAATATGTTCAGATTTCCTCCTTCTCCCACCACCTCCAACTGGTAAATCCCCAGATTATACCTAAATTCCTAGTAGAGGTGTCCTCATGCCAGATTTTATTATTAGATTTCAATCTAGAGCAATTATTCAGAACAAGATCTCTCCCTGGTTTTCACTGTTGAATGATATCATCAATCTGTGCCTAATTACAGCTCTCACACTTTTGAGTGCAGCTTTGTCTAAGAAATAATTTATTGTATTAAAAAGATATGCAGTCATAGCTTTACCTCTACTTCTGAATCAGAAAAAAAAGGTACAGGTTTTATGCTTATTGCCATTATTTATCTGCCCTTTACTAACAAATCAGTATTCTTTTTTACTAGAGCTATTTGCACATCCATATATATGTATTCGCCTATACTTATATATATTTTGAAATGCACAGCACATCAACACATACAGACCTTAAAATCTGAAGATGGAACACAGTATCTGTTTAACACCTTCCTATAAAACTTTTAAAAAGTGTCTCCAAATGATATTTTGAAATTGAAATTACTGGAGAGGAAAGAATGCTTTCTAGCATTAAAATGTGTTAGAAATTTTAACAAAGAAAAAATGCATAAAGTATTTTTAAACAGCATAAAATACTGTTTTTGCCTTACTCTGTCTGTAATCAATGTATTTTTAGTTCATTTAAGTACCTGGGGAATTATTAGGAAGTCATCAAAATATTCTGTATCATTCAACAATTATTAGATCAGCCTCAAGCTAGAACATTCAATAAACATTTTCATAACATTTCCAATAGAAATTAATGCACACAGTATATATATGGAAAATGCTGAAACAAAAATAAAATGCCAAAAGCAGCAGTTCTTTTCTAAATTGCTATTGGGATTAATGACCTTTTTTCTATGAAGAAAAATCCTTTCAAAAGTAATCAGTTCTACAGACTATTTAACAGAAATACATTTGGAATGACTGGGAGCTAATCAATCAGTCTGAGTGCACAGAAAAATGACATACTACATGAATTTGACACAGATGACATCACTTTGTGAGCAAAAACATTCAATGGGCTTAGTCCAGCTGATGAGATTGGAGGACTGGTTGCTTTTCTATCTCTTGCACATGTCCAAAGCAGGACTGTATTCTTATGACATTTACAGAAGAGCCACTGTAAGTTCTTTATTCAGAAGTACACAGGCATGAAAACTAAATTTCCAGAACTGTTATATGCATAGTCTGAAAAATCTATGGTTATTTTGTAGCAGATTTCCTGTGCACTTCACATCCTCTCCTAACAAATGAGGCTCATAATAGATAATTTATTATTACTCTCGAGAGTCTTACCAAACAGGGTATGATGTTTGAATCAAAGTGGGGTGCTGAACATGTGCCAAGGAAGGCAGCAAAAGAACTACTTAATCATTTCAGCACTTCAGCCTTCTATTATGATTGCATTGGCACCTTTCCTAATGTATAAGTGAATTTAATCTGCAGCAGTGCTATATGGAAGGTACGCTGTATGAACCTTGAATTTTAATGTCAAACATTCTGGATAATTTTCCACACACTATATGAAAATTAGTGAAGTTCACACACTTGGCTGCCTCCAAATCTGAAAATGTCACAGATCTGCACGAAGAGTTGAGCAATTCTGAAAATTAATGACTGTCACATATGGCCATAAGATATTCCTAGTGAGTTAGTGATTTTAGGTTAGTGACTTCAGCAATGGAAGATGTTTAACTCTGCAAACCTGCACTTTTTCCTTTCAAAGTTAGCTAACACCCAACGCTCTAGAGAATAAATACAGCATAACTACAAATGCAAGATTATTCCACCTTCCCTTACTTAATTTTTCACTGTTTTTCAACAAAATGACCAATGGAACATTAAGTCTTGAGGCCATTGGCTTAACTCTCACTTTCCTCTGTATCACCTGTTTCAGCTTTACCCTCTCTTTTTATGTAGACTGGAAAAGCCTGGGAGGGTAAGGGAAAAATTAGCACTTCAAAAGTTGTAATACAATTATGTGGTTGTAATCACTCTCATTTTACCATCTCCATAATTTTCTTTCTATCCCTCTGCCCCCATCACATTCTTCCTTATATCCTCTGCCAAGCTGTCTCACTCCTGTGTATCATAATCATTGTTAGGTTATCATCTATGTTAAGGTACATGACAGTCCTATTAATAGAAAATATTTAATAATACTTTAGATAACACTGAAAATGCATAGAGGACCAAGCTTTCTATCCTAGCACCCTAGCTCACATCATCCTAAATTTAATAAGAGTTATTAACAGGTAAGCTGGTGTAATAGCAAATAAATAGAAAACCAGATAAAACGAAGTCTTCTGTAAATAAATGGTTTCACTTCAGCCCAGATCAACAACTTCACCATTGTTTCAGTCTCCAGCAGCCCCATCACCACAGCCCCTCTGCCCACACCACATAGGTGAGTTATGTACAGTCCTCTCAAGCTGCCACACAACCAGTTTTGCAAAACAGTTCATCTCCGCAGTTTGCAGTGGACTGCAGCACCTAGGAACCCTCTCTTGGCTGGAGGCTGCAGATAGATCTCCAGAAATGGAAGATCAGAGGAGTAACTTATCAATCTTAGTTCCCAAGGCAAGGCTTTCACTAGCAACTCCCCAAAACAGAATGACATACACAGCAGAGGTACATCCCTCCTGTAATTCTTTTCATCCTAACAAAATTCAATCCTGAGAGATGACTCAACTTGCATAGAAGATAAAAGGTATGATGCTTGAGCTACCTTATGACCTGATGACCTGTTAAGATCCAGCCTGATGGGTCAGTTGTATCATTTTACAAGCACATCTTTAAAAATTTCATCAGGAAGAAAATAATTAAAAATTGAAAGATTTTTATTTGGGCTGGTTTCTTTCTTCTTTTCTTTCTTTTTTTTTTTTTTTTTTTTTTTTTTTTCCTGCATGGAAAAACCAGCATTTTAACAAAAGAAGCCAGTACTGAAATATGTGTCTATGTCTGTAGAAAAAAAAAGAAAATCATAGGTTATCAGCTTGGATATGCCACGCTTCATCTGATCATTGCTAGATGTGAGCAATGAAAACAGAGTTAATGTTCCATAGAGAAAGCAGAAGTGACAGTAATGCCCAGGAATGGACTTTTACATAAAGAACTCACTGGAAAAGCTCAAATGTCAAGTGTAACAGAAGTTTACATTACTTCAGGTTTTTGACTTATGGCCCATGCTTCCTTTTTTCTTATCCATACAAACATATGCAGTAACACAACTCAAAATCTGGTTAAGCATAGCACTTTGTTTTTAATTGCTATCTGCAGAGTGAATAATCAGGACTCCCAGTGTGTGTGAAAATTCCTTGGAGAAAATAACTCTTATTCTCTCACCTTCATAGGCAGTATGTGCCTCGAGGATGGACAGATCACAGCACAGGCAAAATTCAATTGGACCTGATATTGTTAATGCTCCTTGCCTGAACTAGAAAGGGGGCAAATTCCAAAGTAGTTTTCTAGCCTTTGCCTACTCCCTACCGGAAAAGAATTTGTATTTAAAGTTTCAGCAGATCCCCACAGCAAAGCTTGTACTCAGTTTCCCCAAACATTTTATGGGTATTACCCTGCCTGTCCCATCTGTCCTAATGCACTATCTCTTTATGAAATGCATTAATTAAAATACTGGGATCTGTAAACAACATGGCCGATCATAACACAGAAAATATATCTGAAAGCAAGCATGTTTTCATAATTAAACTAGAACAAGAAAAAGGAAAAGAAAACCCAAAAAAAATCCACAAAAAAAGGAACACAAAAAACAAAACCAGGATTCTTCATAAGCTGAATTATATCTGCTTACACACACAGAGCTCTGTAACTGTGGCTAAGGTGGTGGGCTCACAGGCTTTAAAATATAGCAGAATTTAATCCTTCTTTTATAAATGCCTATGACCTATTAGAAATCACGGGCCTGATTTTCAGAGATACTGAGCCTGTCTCTTCCATTTACTTTACCCTGAGATGTGTGTGCTCAGTCAATGCTCCTAGAAATCAAAGTCCAGTAACTTTACATTATATTAATGGCCAGATTCTCTGCCTTCAAATAAAGTACACTGATTTATATTGGCTGAGGCTATTTCTCATGCTATATTTCTGGATACTGCAGCTTCTCTGCTTACAGTAAAATAGAAATAAGATAAATAAAAAAATACAGAAATAAGACAGATAAATGAGATAAATTAAACAATAGATTAAAATAGACATATTAGACTATCACAGGACTGCTCCCTCCCACAGACTCCTCTCCATCCTCTCCTGGAGATCATGCTGCTGGCCTTCTTCATTTGCCTCTGGCAAGCTGCCACTGCCAACTCCTTCTTACTCCCTGGTTCCCAAATGCAGTCAGCCTGACTGGATACAAGCTGACTTCAGGACATTTAAAGCCTTTGCATTGAAATTCTCAGTTCCTTGATTTAGACACACATATGCAGACTGACAGTAAACAGAATCAGCTAAATCAGCTATACTGTATCACAAAATTTATTACTTGACTTCATGATACTGAAATATCAGATTTTCAGAGGTCACTGTTCATATAAATCTTCATAATATTCAGCCAGCTTACATGAGAAGAATGCTTCCCTGTCTCCCACGGTTTGCATATACACACTAATTTTTCATTTTGGAGTTACACACCTGTGGCAAGCACATCTACAACACACACCCAGTTGGTACTTAGTAGTTTTACCTTTTGGCCTATGAAAATTTGCCTCAGAGTGATATAGCATGGTGTGGAAACAATTAAGATTGTCCACTCAATATCTACCAGAGGTTTTCCAGCATCTCATAATAAACTGACATGATTGAATGATTGCAAGAGACCATTAAGGACATGCAATTTTGATGCAATGTACTTGGATCTCAGACTAAGAGTTTAGGAAATTCCCCACAGTATCACAAGGGATATTATGCTGTACACATGACCTCCTGTAAAACTCATTTCTCTATTTGCATTTAATTAATTAATTAAAATAAATTTAGTTTAAAAAAAAGGTGTTAAAGGCGTTTAATATTTAATTCTGGAAAGATGAAATGTCAGTTGTGTAAGTAGGAATCCTTAATCCTAGTTCTAGGATGAAGTGAGACAGATGCAGACACAAACTCCTATGCCAAGAAAAGCTGTTTCTCCTGCAATT
This sequence comes from Vidua macroura, assembly GCF_024509145.1. NCBI lineage: Eukaryota > Metazoa > Chordata > Aves > Passeriformes > Viduidae > Vidua > Vidua macroura. The sequence goes on along the minus strand of NC_071576.1, from coordinate 42,122,820 downwards.
CAGAACATGAGTGAGCTTGTGCACTGGTGTGAGATTTGTTTTGATTGGTCACACATTCACTTATTCCACTAGATTGGTTCTGCAGGGGCCCAGAGGAGCTGTGTGTGGCAGTGACACATGGAGCTCCTCCGTAAAAAGAATACTTTTCAATTGCATATCTATGTTTCAATGAAGGAGAAAGAGAAGATGCAGTGTTTTCTGTTTTCCCCTACTTTACATTACTTGTCAAAAGAAAAAAATCTCACTTTGTCAAATCTATAAATCCTTTCCCCCTTAACTGTAAAGAAAGAAGATACAGAATTAGAACAATTCCATAACCAACAAACCAAGTCTGAATTCTCTATCTTTTCTCTGTTAGACTCATCTCTCTCATCCATGAAGAAGGAGAGTCCTCAACTTTCAGAGAGGTACCTGCCTCAACATGCTGACACACTCATGTTGCCCAGCCCTTCTAGAAATGGCTGCTGGTTGTTACAGATTTTAGTTTCCAGTCACCACACTTCCCACTTGAGCTGCTAAAAGGACCTTCAAACAATATTAGTAAGCAGCAGCTGGACATCAGAATAGTTTTAATTTTTTGCTATGCAGATCTTATACCTGCCATCATGCACCAACAATGTATCTACCTCACTTATTTAACACCTAGCTTCTATGTCCAATTTCTCTTCATTTTCTCATTTAACAGGATTTCACTCCCCTACAGTGAATGTTTATATACATAAGGATTTAAATTGGCTGAATTAACTGAGCTAATTTCTGTTTGGTACCACCTATCTAATTTACCTCACACAGTTGTAAAATGAAACTCTGTATTTCAACTATGTAAATAAAAACAAAGAAAAAAAATCCACAAACATTAAAACATAATGTTGATTCAATTCCCTCAGCGTTATATAAACAGACAAGGATTTTACTTATAGGCTATGTGAAATTATAAAATTACTTGCTAATGGATTTAAAATTTTATTCCCATGTTAAAGGCTTGGGACCCAAATTCACCTTAAAAAATGACTTAACCCTTTTTTAGGTCTGCAGAGCGGGTGATTTTAACAACTTGAATCTCCAGACTTGAGAAGTATCTCTTCTCAGCATGGATATACTTATTATTATACTTATATAGCCATGTGAGTTTTAGCAGTTGGTTTTTAGTGCTGTTTCAGTTGATGATTCATTTATTCTGTAGGTAGAAATAAGTATAGCTAATGATATCACAGAAACATTCTGACAGCTTTGATGTGAATACAATCCCTATATTAAGAGCAGTGTGTGGAGGAGTAAAGGGTGGGATGTTCTCACTTGTAATTTGAAATAAGTTTGGTGGATCTCAGCACAGTGCATAGCAGACTGATGTTCAGAAAAATCACCAGTCACACTAAAATGGGCACCATTCTTAGCAACAGCAGCAAAAAATAACGATTAAATGGGCACAGTAATATCAAAACAGACTTGCCATGCATTTGCTGAAAGGAAAGTGTCTTCAGAAATTTGATGTCAATCTAATCTGTACAATGACATCATGGTCAAGCCAACATCCTTAATGACAAATAATTTTAATTCTAAGTATATATAAGTAATAAATTTTCAGATGGCTTAAATCTGACCTGCTATATTGACTTCAGGAAAGTTGTGCTATTTTCCAGAAAGTTTTCAAAAATATTAGTAGTTACCTTCCACCTAAATATTTTATTTCTTCTTGTATAGCTATGCTAATTTAATGGTGTTTTTGTCTCAGAGGAAAACCCCTAAGAACCTGTTATGGTCCTCCACCCATGAACTACTCTGCTAATGCCAGTTTTCTAAGGTACGCTGTATACACCTTGCAGATCTCTGACATAGGAAGATTTTGGCACTGGTCATACCTGGATCAGAAATTTTGTGATCTTCTTTTTAGAATAAAATAAAAAAATACATTTTATGTAACCGCTCTCATCCACCACAAAATAAGTGAGCAGCACAGTGGCTGTATGAAAACTCCTCATATCTGAATGGAAAGGAGACTAAAGTTAGAAAACAGCATTACAGTTTTACTCTCCACACTCTTCAAAAAACCCAGTAAAAACATGAAAATTTTAATGTGATGCAAATATTTAATAAATTAATAGTATTAAAGCAAATTTCCTATGGATGAAGAAATCTTCTAAGCTCTCTCTGGAATGACAGGAATGGGAATAGGTCTGAAGACACCTTAGTCAATTGAAACAGACACACTGATCAGCCCCAGACAAGAGGCGCCTACCCCCTCTCTCTCTGCCTCACATTTGGATCCACTCTGATAGCATGACATCTAAAAGCCATTACCACAGTCCACAGCATGACAAAACTTGCAGTTTTGTTATCTTCCTTTCATGATTTGTCTTTTCCTCAGAACACTCTGATTCCCTATTATTCTAAATTTAGGAACCTTTCAACTGCCAATGAATTGCATAAAGATCTAGTGACACTGGACTAAACTTGCCCTTGATAGGAGACTAACCTGCATTTGTGATTGAAAAGAAGAAGAAGAAAAAAAATGGCAAAGCCTGCAGTTTTAGGGAAGTGTAATGAACCTAAATCTTGCTTTGTAAAATCATTTAGGAAGCACAGGTTGTTTATTAAGCTAAGGTTCCATAAAGACAATCCTTAATTTACATCTATTAAATTTTTACATATCTAACAAAAAAGAGCATGCAAATGCAAAAGCTGAACAAAAGCATCCATTTCTTCCCCATGATCCCACTTGCTTGTTACACTGAAACGAGTTCTAATGTTAAAAAGCCGCACACAGCTTCCCAGTAATTAGTCAGTTTCACAGTCAGTCTTTAATTCCTTGTATCACCAGAGGCTAAAGGATTGAAGGTAGCCTAATTCAATGAAAGGGCAATTCCTCAGAGCACTAAAAAGATAATAATTACAGAATACTGGCTTGAACTAGGTCCACACACTGTCTACATGCACCTCATGTATCTATTGTGAAGGACAAATGACAGAGTGAGGAGCTGGATGCCATATGATCAAATGTGAGTGAATACAGTGCTGAATTTCACAAAATCACAGTGAAATTACTTTCCTTCACTCTTCTCTCCACTGTGCTATTTTATTTTTTTTTATTGTTTTGTTATATAAGGTATGCACTTTGCTAGATCTATAGCTCTGTATAATTGTGGGAATAATCTCATGAGTGATTTTCCCAGTCATACTGGCAGTAACCCAGAAAAAGCACTACAGCAAACATTATGGCTTTAACTTCCTTATTTATTTTCACAAAGGCTTGTACAAAACCAAAGTTCTTATGGCCCAAATCTGTAAGTCTACAAGAATCTGAGAATTTCTTATTAATGAAATTGCTAAAGAAACATAGATTTATCTAATGCCATCAACTATTGTTAACAAAGAATTCTAACTGTACGGAGCAAGCTCTCATTTCTCAAGAAATAGGAGGAACCAGATTAATAACAATACTAAAATATAACAGAGCACTGTATTTTGACATTAGCATGAAATGCAAGACTATATTCTGAGGATTTCTCAAGTAATCTGGTACAGATTATTTAGACATAAATATAGTGGATTAAAACTTTACATCAGGAAACAGGACAAATAGATTAGTGGACACTAAAATATTTCTATAAAGTTAGAGTCCAGTATTTTTTCAGGCATATACATTTCACAGCATTCAAGTCAGTAATTTGTTATTTTTAAATTCAATTTCTTGCTGTTATCCATATGTCTAAAAAGAAAACCCTGTAAATTTCATATATGAGTCCCATAGTGCAAAAATTCATCATAAAGCCTGATGGATGGGTGGATAGTTAAACTGTAGTTTAGTGAATTCAAGTTAGTTAAATAATATAGAAAGAGTGAGTTTTGAAATGAAGGTATTCACAAGCTTATCTATCATAAATCATTAAATTTCCCAAATCAATGCAGTTTATATAAAAAGTAGAAACACAAAAATCTCTATCAGCAGTGAATGATGAACAATGATACTAATTCTGGTGGCAGCCATGCTAAGAAGTTGTTCCTGTAGCGCAGGTACAGATATGAGCTGCATCATGCTAATTTTTTTTAAATACAGATGAACTGGACAGTAAATGCTGACCAACAAGAACACAGCAACATGGCAGACAAAGTACAGGAAGCTACCAATCTAGAGAACAATGGATCTCTGTACACCAGCAGTTTGCACATCAAAGAAAACCATTCCATGTACCATGAAAAGAAAAGCTGTAATGAGACTTTGTGAACAAGTCAGCTATAAAGACATTTGTGACAAATTGATTGAAAACATAAAGGCTGGTCTGGGAGAAAAACCTGTATGGAAAAACATCAAGAGGCAACTTCACTCTAATAAGAAAGAAAAAAAAAGAAAAAGCTGTATTTTCAAATGCAGTCTAATATATTTGGTAAGGTAGGGGCAATTTTTTTCCAAACAGAAACAAGCATGTTTGATAGAGAGACACAATACAGTAACTGAATTCCAAATAAAGGTTAGTATAGCTAATTAAAAAATTTCCAGCATTATTATTACATGCAGTCTTCAAACTATTTTTTTCCATAAATCTCAGCATATCACAAACATTTTCATATTTCTCTAATAGTCGCATGGGTTACACATTAAAATATATTTCTGAAGTCAATTACAACAGAGAAATAAGTGGGGCAGTAAGTGTTAGATTGCAAAGACATAATTGAAAATCTGAATTTCTCCATGTGCAAAATAGTTAATAGTCATCCTAACTCCTGCTATACTTTCTTCTGTTTACATGCCTTAACACTTATCCAGCTACATCAATAAAATGGCTTAATTTCTATTCCCTTTTTTCTGAACATAGTCCTAAAAGTCAAGTACATGCCAGTTGCACTTGGAGCTAACTTGTTGGCAAAAATAACTTTTGCCATATGAATATCCATCATTCAGAAGCTGGAGTGATCACCAATAACATTAAAAATGTAACAAGATAATTATTTTCATAATTCTCTGTATAACATTAATAGAACAATCTAGAAGGAAAAAAGTGAGCTTCCAGTTACTTCAGTCAATCACTTATCACTAAAAACTTCCTTAAATATATGTTAATTTGAAATATACTTTTATATAGTATATGAAATATACAGAAATTTATTTTATTTATCCATAACCATATCCATATATAAAAATACTGGAACTGATTCCCTGAAATGCTTACTGCCTTAGCTTCTACTGACTTTGGATTTTCAGGAAATCAACACAGCTGGAAATCAGGTCAATGGCTCTGCATAACCACTTAAGACTAATATATCCTCCTAGAAGAAACAGGCATTGGCTCAGGGTAGGAAGAAGTTTTTTCTCTACTTCGCTCACAAGCACTTATACTCCCAAATCCAAATTGAATAGGTTTTTTTACAATTAAAGAAATACATGAGCCTACTGAGGTTTTATTGACCCAGTAGGCTCTAAAAAAATCCTTGATGCTTTCTTGGCACTTGCTATCACCTGTGACCTTTATTTTCTAAGAAGGATTATCATTACTATCTTGCATTCTACAGCTCCCTACAGGATATCACCAGCCATATGTCAGCCTTGCTCAGGGGGTTCTCATATACAACTCAAACAATTTTACACCTATTTCTAGTGTTCACTGAAAATTATGCCCATTTCTTTCTGAATTAATTCCTATTGTTTCAATTGAATGTGGCCTTCTAACATACAGTTAAACACACAATAGTTTATATAAAAGACAGAGACCTGCTGGTATCAGTAATTTAAGAGCACTTAATTTTCATTAAATTGCACATATGAAGCCAGATTTGTGAATCAGGACAGCAGAGGATAATATTTTTAAGGACCTTTCTAGCCTTGCAACTAATCATTTGATCATATACCATTTTGTGTGATGTTCCTATGATAATGCACTTAACCATGAAGCTTTGATCTTCCCTTATACCCTCTACTTTGCTCATTAATTCACCTTCACAGTCTATAATACTGTCTCATATGCCATGACAGACACTCATATTCTTTATATTTATTTCAGTAATCTTCACTCCCATGATGTGGGAAATTTTCAGTCCTGAGTCTCTAAGTTCTGGTATCCCATGATTTTGCAGCAGTGGAAATATGAAGGGTTGTGGGTAAAAAAAAAAAAAAAGAATGAATAAATAAAAAAGATGTATATATGAAAGAGAAAGAAGTTATCCATTCAAGTGGTTTGGATCTCAAATTGTAAAACATCTATGTGCAGACCAATAAGAGAAACAAAAGTCATAAGTGTATTTTGCTACTTAATTATGTTACATTCCAAGATGGTGCCAGTTATAATATCTACATTGAAACACATGGCTATCTTTTTATGGGTTTGATTTGTTTTTTTAAACTGTGGTGAGGGAGTTATGAATTAATGAAATGAGGTATTATTAAGAACTGTAAAAGCTCTAAACTTAGTAAATTCAGTAACTTTAGCAGTACTGATCATTTTCCGAAGCAATGTTATTTGTTTCCTGGCAAATGGAAACTTGAGAGGAGTCTTCCATAATAACAATGTCATGTCCTTCCACAGGGAATTTAGGCTGTAGCAGATTCTAAGTACAATGTTTGATCAGCAACATAAGTAAGAACTACCTGGGATGGCAACAGGAAGAGTGAAGAGGAACGGTCATTTAAGTCCCAAAGTTATTGTCACAACATAGGCAATGTAGTGCACAGTATAGTCCAGGCAATGCAGCCCACACCTTGAATCAGAAGTAGAGCTGGCCACAAACCTAATATGCCTTAGGGAACACACAATACCCACAGATTTACCCTAAATATTTCAGACACTCTAGGAAATGAAAAACATGAATCTTGTCTATTTTAATTGAAATTGTGCTCAAATTTTTACTTGTGAAAATGTCCTCTTTGACTACATTAAAAATACAATATAAAGAAAATAAGATGGATGTAAAATACTGCTGCTTATAATATTTCCATCACTCTAATTACTTTCTTCCAAAATAATTAATTTTAGTATTTACAAGACATTCTATAATCCAACATACTTTTACATATTGAGATGCATTTCTGTTGTCTTTTAAATATAACTCTTATACCTCGATTTTTAATTTAAAATTATATGAAGTTAAAAGTTCAAATTCCCTGGAACATCTCAGAATTCCTCTGCTTTCACATTTCATTATAATTCAAATACAGTCTAAGTTTTTTAGAGATTTTAAAACCATATTGAGAGACATGGATTCAGTGGCAAATGATATGTCTGAGAAGGAAGAAAACTCATGGGAAAAGTTTTAACCATAAATATAGGATATCTTGAGGACCAGGATAAAGTTTTACTGTTCTCGAACATTACTAAGAAAGTGAGAGTTCAAGAGAACATAATCCCGCAATCACATCAGTGAAATGTGCCAGTGAGCCAGCCCCTGAACATAAAGCAAATTCACCTTTCTGCAAATGAACAGTAAGAAGCAGGTGTCATCATCTACTGGCTGTAAGAATTTAAACTATCTTCTAAAATGCCTTCACCTGCTGATGGCAGGTCAGTTCCTTGAGGACTAACTGAGCATTTTCAGCAAGTTCTTCACATTCTAGAATAACAACTGGAATAACATTCCTCATGAATGTCACATAAGGTGACACAAAAGTGTTTCAAATATTTTAAAATATATTTGCTTTAGCTTTTTGCTTTTGACATTTGGACTTCTGTATTTCTGCTGTTTTTGCCAGCCCCCTTTGGTCATACAGTATTTACTTTCTTCCTGCTTCTAAGTATGAGCAGCTAAAGAGTACCAGTAACCACTAATAGTGAAGTTTTTAACATTCTCACCTAAGAATAGAGGCTCTTACTAAAATAGCTTTTGCTTTGAAATTTAGCTAGTTAGAAAACTTTATGCAGGAAGGACTATTGTCCAAGAAGTCGAGGATATATGAATTTATGATTGCAAGGCTACCATTTCACAGATTTTTCAAGCATCAGCCTTTAAGCATAGTACATTCATGGTCAATCTGATCCTTTGGAGCATATTAAAGCCTAAATATTGACAATATTTTTCATACTTTATAGCAGAGGATTTTGAGGACTATATGATCTGGATTACAAAGTCACAAAGTTGCAAAGTACTGAGCCATTATTTTCAATTGCTGTTTTGTACATGAAGCCTGCAGAACCTTCAAGCATTGTATCTGCTTTTCTGACAAGTGCATTGGTTCTCATCTTTTTCCTGGGGAAAAGCTCCAAGGAAATTTTGCTGATGCAGATGACAAACTGTGAGAGGACAAAGGTTCAGCAGAGCCAATTCATTACCCAACATGAGTATGAAATTTTGGAAATAAATGCTATTGATACATCAACTGTTGATGGTTTATAACAGCCATTATTTGGAATGTTTGCCTTATCTTCTCTCAGAAAAGGTTAGTTGTCTAAGACTTTGAGATGCATTCTGGAATTTGACCCATAATAACACAATTACTAAGGCATTTCTATTTATCTCCTAAGTGATGGAAGGTATAGTTCAGCCTAAGGGCTGTCTGAGACATATTTGAAAAGATTTGCTCTGTTGTAAATAAATTGTAGAGTGGCCAAGTCATTCAGAAAGCAGATTAGTTTTACATAAGCTCATTGCTATTCAAAAGATAGGAAAATTTTCAAGTTTATCACCTTGCAATTCCTCAAGGTACATCAGCTGAAGAAGATAGTTACTTTTTGCTGTTAAGACTTTTATAAAGGAATAGTTGCTAAAGTACATATAATGTACCTGATTTTTTTTGCATTAAAATCTGTCATAAATTCCAATTTCTGTTTCCATCACAATAAAATACATTTAAACACAGACATTATTTAAAGCTAAGCCACTCATGAAAAAAATGGCAATATCATAACAAATGTATTTAATGCACTGTATTTTAAATGCTATAGGCTTGTGCAATTTACGTCCAATATTAAATAATAAGTTTTGTTTATCCTGGAGAACCTGCACACCTACCATATGAGATGGAGAGAGAAAATAAATAGATTACTGCTGTAATACATCCCTGCATATCATGGCAAGCTGCAGTGGGTTGACCCTGGCTTGATACCAGCTGTCCCTGAAACCTTCCTATCACTCCCCTCCTCAGCTGGACAGGTGGATCTGCTCCACTGCAGGCTCCAGGGAAATCTCTGCTCTGCCTCCTGGAGCACCTCCTCCTTCTCATTCTTCACTGACTTTAGTGCCCTGCTGAGCTCTTTCCTTCATGTATTCTCTCGTCACTGCTGCTGCCCGTTGTGCAGGTGGGTTTTTTAATCCCTTTCTTAAAACTGTTATCTCAGAGGCACTACCACCATGGCTGCGGGGTCAGTGGCGGGTCCATCCTGGAGCCTCATGGCAGCAGCTCCATCAGACACAGCGGGAGGCTCTGGCAGCTTCCCACAGAAACCACTCCTGTAGCCCTCCAGCTACTAAAACCTCACCGTGCAACCTCAATACACAGGCCTGGGAATTTCTAAGTTTATTCAGAAGATAACAGTATGGGTAATTAGATAATATAAACACAATATATGCCATTTGTGCTTCCTCAAGCATTATAAAAATCTATATATTTCAAGCAGAGGTTTGTAGAATGTTAATTTAAATCCATACAGAACAATTCTCTTCTGCAGTGCAAGAAAGCAATCCCAGAATGTATTTTAAAAAATATTTTTGTAAATATAAGGCTGACAGTGATAATACTTATACACAGACATATGATTTGAGTAATTTTATGCAGTAGCCAAAAAACTTCCTGGTATGACTATTCAGCAAAAAACACACACAAAAAACCCTCACTGAAACAGAAAAACCAAAACCAACCAACCAGAAATACCCACCAAACAACAAAAACCTGAAGCTCTAAGACATACAAAAATAAATGAGCAGAATTCCACCCTGCAGGTGGTATATAGATTTGAGATAGGAATTCTCACAGACAAGTGGCAGTAATAGAACACATACCTATAGTGATATGTTAGTTTTAACTCTTTTTTTCGTACAGGGAAGAGAACAAAGGACTAACAACAGGTCTACATCCACAATGCTTTCACATTTATTTTGAATATTTACTTTCTATGTTTTCTATTTTGCCTTTAAATTAATACCAACCAATGAAAATGAATTCTAATTTAGCTCATCACCATCATTACAAGTTCTCCAATTGTATTGTACCAACACACCAAAAACTTTCTAGAAACACCTCTCAGCAGTCTCCAAAACATGACAGTCATCACTGCCCAGTAATCTCTATTAGCGTTATTAGAAGAGATAGTAACATTCTACTATGAGGCATACTAAAACCTGCTCTTTAGTAAAATGATTTTCTATACATTTGTAAATACTAAAAAGAAAACAAATTATTGTTCAGAAGAAAACAATGCTATTGATTTTTACAGACTCTCCTTTAGGAGGAAAGAAAGATAATTGAAAAAAAAATCCTGATATTTTTATATCATTATCTCTAATTTTGTTAGGATTGGCCTTTTTTTTTATCTTGAAAGCTTTTTTTTAAGATCTGGATGGTTATGGAACTCAAAATACAAAATAATTCTCACTTAATAGCATGATTGTGTGTAGGATAAAGTCTCAAAAAGTGCTAGTACAAGGAAAAAAAATCAAAACTGATTCTTAACCTCCAAAAGGTTTCAAAATCAATTTAGCTATATGAAAAATGAAAATGTAAAATTCCCATTCCACTGCTGATAGCCATCAGAATTCCCTTTTCATGATCGTGACTGCACAAAAAAAAGGCAACAAAGCAAAAAATCAGGTTGAAAAATGTTCTGTACCCTACATTTCTCTCATGATTCCGTATTCCTCTGTACAAATACAAAATACAGGACTGTGCTCCCTTCAGTACACTTATGTTCTAATAAAAAGTTCCATGCTTATTGCGCCCCAAATCGCTTGGAATGCACACAGACTTCTCTGAATGTTAATGATTAATGCTTAGCTCTACATTATACATCAAGCACAAACAAATGACTACAAGACTGACATAGATGAGTCACAATATATTCATTCCCTATAATTTCTGTCTGCTATCGGTGGAGAACCTACAGTTCCAAACTTAAGTCATTTTGACATCTGTTGTAAACACTGATAACCAATCACCCATTTATACACTTTTTTTCTTATAAAATCTTGTGTGGATATTGAAAAGTTATAAATGAACATGCAAGAACAAAGTTTGGGAAGAAGGTAATAGCAGGCCTTAATAGATACACAGTATTAATGAATGAAAGAATGGAAGCAAAGTAATTTTCAATTTACCTGTCCTTAGTAATTCATGGCACTGTTAATTGTCCTTCATGTCAAAGTGATGTGTATTTATTTTCTCAAAAGGTATGCTGTGTCTTAGGATATGTCCGTATTAACAATCTCCATTGCACATTCCTTTATTTTCTGGCAACCTGTGCATGTTAAAGGGGGGAAAAAAAAGCATTTCATGTTGTGGTGTGTCTCATACTGACAGAGCATGAGATTATCATGTGCTTTAGAATGAACATAAAAATCTTGTTAATAATTATAAAACAAAAACACCTATAAAGTGCAAGCAGTTGAAATTTCTTAGGCAGACCTCCTAAAACATACCATCTATAAAACAAAGAAAATATAGAGAATTCATCTGGTTTTAACTTGAAGTTATATTCTGTTCTGCTTCTCTTAATCAACAATAATTTTAATAATAATGTAGAATCTGCTTTTGAGACACCACAAAGTGGGTAGTCTATGCTACAGTCATTATCTCATTTACCAGACAAATATTTGCCAATTTACACCAGAACTCAATGGCAAAGAGAAATCATTATCCTTGTCTGAACTGCATACATTGAAATGCAGCTAGTTATTTTATTGTGGGTTGGGTTTTTCCAGTGTTTATAGCATTTTATAGCATTTGGCAGGAACTGTACGTTCAAGGCCAAATGTACAATGCTAGGGAGCACCTGGGAACTTGAGAATTCTCTGTGCACAAAGTCTCTCTGACAGTAGAGCTACTTCCTGACAGGAACTATATGCCAGGTATCATCACCATGACATACATAAATCTTCCCTACTAGCTGCCAATCTGAACAGTATTTTTTTTTTTTATCCCCTAGGACAAGCTTTTCATCATATTGATCCACTGCAGTTTTATATATGTGTGACAGTCATTAATGGTTACTTATATATTTTGTTAATCTGGAGCTACTTCATAGTAGCTACAGGAGCTACTACTTTATAGTAGTAGTTACTCTACGGAGGAAAACAAAATTCTAAGGCAGGTGTGTACTGTGTTAATTTTGCACAATGTAGCTATCCAAATACCTGGAAATGTAATTTCTCCTTTGAAGTAAAAAAGCATCTGGCAGTAAACAGAATTATCTCTAATTCATCAACAGATCGCAGACATATTTTACAAATTCATGCCAAACATGAAATACTTCCATAGAAAATACGAAATCACTTGAATACCAGAGGGCTCATTTCTTCTGTGTTCAGAGGCAATGTGTGAAGGAAAACTCAGAGATGAAAATACAGTAACATTCCTTAATTTGAGATATTGTAATATTTGCAGTTTCTCCTATGTATCATATCAGCTACATATATAATACTTCTGAATTACTAAAATGGATGTATCTAGTTAACATGCAATGTGGATTTAAAATAAATGTTTTGAACACTTCTATCTTGTTTTATCCTAAGAGTGATTTTCTGTCCCAAAGACAAATTATCACTTGCCTTTATTAGCTTATTGTGATCCAGTGGGTTTATTAATTAACTGTAAATTTTCTCTGCTGATTACTTTCTATGTATATAAGACAGATTAGCTTTGGTACTTAGAAAAGCAAAATCATAATTTAAAACTTAACTGGAGGGCACTAATAGTTTCTTATCATCAGAAAGAATTTCTATTTGGGCACAGATGTTAAAAATACATTCTTTTTCATATTTATGAAATATAAAAATAGAAATAGAAACACGGAATCTTATACAAAAAATATAATAATACAACATATAGGAAATAGAATATAAAAGTAAAAAATTGTCATTCTTAAAAGCAGGAAAGAAATGCTTTAGACGTACACCTACACCACTGATATATTATTCATCTTCCATAATAAATGAGAATAATCAGGGGACAAAAATAGATACAAGAGAGAAAAACCCATCAGACACATTCACAGTCACAGATTATACCGCAGCTTAATTTACTATTATATAAGGGAAAACTAAAAAAATCACAGCTGTTCTGAATCAGTGGGATCATTTGAAAACTTCTTTGTAGGAAGAGATTTTTCTCCTGTGCTGTATGCAGATCAGAATTTGGCTCAATTGTACCATTACAATTTTGAGAACCACTCTGTCAAAAACCAGAAGGTACATATCATCTTGTAAATTTTTATTACAAATTACTAGATTTTAAATTAACCTCAAATATTTTGCCTGCCATTAATAGTTTATCCTTGCCAAGGATGACACGAACTACCTTTGGCAACAGTAGACAAAGGGATCAGATGACATTCCAGTCTGCAAACTAGATCACACACTTTTCTTCTTTGTACAGAGGCAGTGAAGATTATTCTATAATTACAGATGTAACAACCACCTCATAGTAAGCTGTTAAGGTAATTGTTCAATTAAAAAAAAGTCTTAATCTGTTTTGTTTTGTTTTTTTTTTTAATATATTACAGAATCAATTAGCACCAAATATTAATCCAACTTTACCAGCAATTAGCTGAGGTATTTCAATAACCACAGAGAGCTCACACTCACATATGCCCTGTGTATGCTGATAACTACCATCAGTCAGTTCCTTTTCTGCTCTCAAACACAGTTCAGGGAAAAGGATGTTGGAGCAGCAGTGACACAGTGACTCTGACTGCAGAGGTTCTGTTTCTAATTCACCCATATGTTTAAAATGGGTCACCAAGGATGGGAACAGGCATTATTCTTAGACAAGCACTGAGCATAAGGATTTTTCTTTTCTTTCTTTTCTTGTTTTCTTTTGGCCTATGTTTTCCACCTGGACAATGACAATAGTAATTAATTTAGACAGAACTATTTCTAAAATGCATATAACAATGATAACAACCTCATACAGATGTTTTCATAATAAAAGTAATAACAGCACTAATCAATAATTTTATTGTTAAACAAGTATTATAATTGCCACTGAGGAACTGCCTGGAGTGTAAATACAATTACACATGATGATTAATTACTGAAAAATTTTCCTTTTGTGTTTGAGATTCACTGAGAATCTTTGAGGTTGGAAGGGATCTGTGAAGCTTATCTAATCCAAGGATTCAAAGGCATGGAATGTTTTGAGGATGGGCTGAAGTATTGGTTTATTTCTCATCCTGCCTCTAACATCACAGAATACTATTTCCTGATCATGTTCCTACCACACAACAGCCGCTGAAGAAAAGACTGATCTTTCATCTGCTAGTAGCACAATATTTTGTTGTTAAAACATTCTACTATAGTTTAGCAACCTGTTATTGCCTCAAAACTTTAAAATAATTTTTTACTCTTTAATTTCAAATTCTGATTCAGTTTTCCTTTCTGGTAGTTTGTCAGTGTACATATCACTACATCCCATTTTCTCTTTTAAAAGTACTATTTCTCAGTCTGATGTGATTTCTCTGTTTCCACAGCAAGGTTTGCATGGTTATGAAAGGGCAAATTCTCTCATCTCTCACCATATTGTATTTAAATAAAGCCTTACTTTCACAGTCCTTCTTGTCCCTCACAGAAACTGCAAGGAACTGATGGTTCCATGCTGAAAAGAATCTGACTCCCAAATAGATTAAGACAACATACCACATTGTAGAAGTCTTGGCTGAATGTATACTTGGAATTTTATGGAAGTGACTCAATTGTTCCTACTAAAACAATAAATCATACAATTTGTTGGCATACTCTGAATGTGACAAAATGTGCACATCTATTTCTCTTACTTATCACCTAGGAAAAATAAATTAAAATGTGTTCGATATTTGAGAGACTTCTGGGACACTTAGTGAAGTTGATTCAGAACTCAACCATAATGTTTTAAAAAAGGATTACTGTTTTCTTTCTTGAACAACATTCATGTATCACACAGAAAAATTCCTTGCATGCATGAACCACCATACAGCTTTTGGACATATAGTTTCCACCCATGTAAAATGTATTAATTAAAGACAGGTTGATAAACCATTCCTTTACCACTGCATAGGGAATAAGCCACACTCTAGGCACTTTTTATAACGATATTTTCTTATTCTGTCATTGCTTTGAACTGCCTGGTTTCTTTTGACAGGGTATTTCTCCATTCCCAATGATAATTTCATTTCTCCCCTCCATAAAAACTTCTCTATTTCTTCATTCCTAACAAAACAAAAAGTGTGAGCAACACAACAGAAAGTAACCTTTACTGCCATGAACCACCATTTTTCAACCCATTCCCTAGTGTCTGGCTTTGAACAGAGTCAGTAACACCTGTGCAGAATTAATACTACACAAAGCACATAGCAAGCAAATCAGAATAGAAAAGCTTTATACCCATCTTACTCACACAGGTATGGAAGATTACATATGCTTCAAAACAGAATGAAAATATCTATAACTTAATTATGGGGATATTCAATCACAGCCCAGGATGCGTTTGTGTCCAGAAGATAACAGGAGGAGAGCCTCCCCCTCATACTTGCAAAGGAAGCTGCACGGTTCAAAAAAAAAACCATGAAGGAGCACCACCAGCTGATTCAGAGTGCCCTCTCCCAGGCACAAAAGGTTTCCTGAGAGAAAAGTCTTCTCACATCATGTTCAAATGTGTCCCTTCAACTCATAAATGTAGCAGGAACAGCTTGAGGTGCAATAGGTTTGAGATAGACTGGGAAATGGGATGGTGCAGTGGAAGTTTTACTGGTTGTAAAGCTTTTAAATGAAGACTTATGTATTCAGTTTGTATGAAATTTCAGTGTAAATACTACTGATATTTTAAGCCTCTGTGTAAACATTCCTAACTTTAACACTGCATTATATTGATTTAAGTCATTTTTAGCTAGCTTAAACTAAATCAAGATATGACACATTCTGGAACATGAATGTCTACACTGGGGCTTACATAGAAAGAACTGAAGCTATGAGTCATTACCGGGTTTCAGCACAAATTATATCTGGACTTAAGTCATCTTCATATATTCTGTATGAGAGTATCTGTATAATAGCATCTGTAAAAGATGCTATTCAGTGAGAAAGTCAATATAGAATTTCCTTACCATAAAGAAGAGAACCAGCTTCAGGACACAGGGAATAACCATATCATAATTAGTATTTATGTATACAGATACTGAAACTATTTTTCAAACCATGATTGGCAAATTTCAATGATTTAATTTATCAAGACAGAACAGTATTTAGAGTTAATCAAAAAAGTAAATACTGCGAAACAAGAAAAAAAAATATATTTACATTGCTTTAAAAAAACCTTTCATGTTTATTTATCAGCAACTGAAAAATATACATCACAGAGTTTTATTTGTATACTCCCAGAATTCACAGACATCTAAAAACCCTAGTCCATACTTAATTAAGGTCAAAAAAGGACTATCTTCTTCTCATAAATATCCTATTCTCATATCCTATTATCTATAAATATAACATGATTGCTATAAAAATAAGCAACATCTTACAATCAGATTAGCCTGAGTTTATGAAATTAGTATTATATATTACAAATACCTTGGAAATGCAATTTGAGTCTCATAGTAGGAAGATATTGTAAAAAGTACTTATTATCCCTTCCTTACAGTGTGCTAAGAATTAAAGAAAAGCTGATACACATACTGCAATTTATGAATCTAAGACAGGTTCTTATCCCTGAGAAAGTCAAAATAAACCATGTCATCATTATTACTTAAATATGACTGAAATAAAAAATTAAACAAGCAAGGAAACAGAAAAACACCTGAAAACCTATAACAAACTTTTACAGAAATTTATATTTCTTATTGTTCTTTGCAGGTTTACAGATTAAGTTCTTGATATTTTCTAGTAAAATTAATCCATATGTACTAGAAATAGCATAGCTCAAGCAAATATCAGTCTATACCTCAATTTTCTCAAAAAAACTTTGATCCAAACAGAGGTTTCTAACTGGATATCTTATCTTCTCTAGGACCCTTTCACAGGCAGCATTATATGGAGAGTTGTCATGGAGTTCTGTTTACGTTCAGTATAATTTCATTTATTTCATTATATGCAGTTCAGAATGCTATATAAAGGCACTTCTTGTAAATACTGCCTTAGGTCATTTTACCCTGCAGAGATTAATTTCAATTAAAAGACATTTTTCACATCATAAAATTACAACAAACATTTTGGTGAAAGAGCCAAATTGTTTTTTTTTAATAGGATTTATTTATTTCAGAAATAAGGCATGCCTGTAGGTACATACTAAAGTAAATGGAAGACAAAAGTTTGGCTTTTTTCCAGAGAACCTACTGATTTGCAATTCCTTCCATCTCTGCCCAGATCCATCTATGAATAGAACCTCCCCCCTCTAAGTGTGTGAAAACACATATATGCCCTCCTTTAATAAATTTAAAAGATAAAATAAAAGTTAACAGAACAATAAAAAAATTTAAAAATATTTTAAAATACACAAACCATAGCATCTAATACAATAGTTTCATAAAGGAGAGAGGAAAGTTTCTATCACTCTTTTGTCCATGATTTTCCCTATGTGTGAATTATTATTTCAACAGCTTGCAAGCTATTAATCATAAGTTATGACCTATTATTATGGAACAGATGAACTAAAGTGTTCTGGTTTTGGCTGGGATAGAGTTACTTCTTTTCACAGTACCTCTATGGGGTTGGGTTTGGATTTCTGCTGGAAGGTTTTGACAACACAGGGATGTTTTTGTTACTGCTGAGTAGTGCTTACATAGAGTCAAGGGCTTTTCTGCTCCTTATCCCACCTCACCAGTGAGGATCTGTACACAAGAGGCTGGGAGGGGACACAGGACAGCTGTCCCCAGCTGATCAAAGGGACATTCCATACCATATGGCATCATGTACATTAGGGTAGAAGGAAGGGGCTGGCTGGGGAACATGATCAGAGTGATGGCATTTGTCTTCCCCAGTAAGCTTTATGTATATAGAACCCCGGAAAGTGATGACTGAATTCCTTGTCTTGGTTTACTTGCATTCATGATTTTTGCTTTATCTATTAAACTGTCTTTATGCCAGCCCACAAGTACTGTCGCTGTTGGGATTCTCTGCCCACCCCACTGCAGCATGCAGGGTGAGGGAGGTGGTGAGCAGCACTGTGGTGCTTGGCTGCTGGCTGGGGTTAAACCACACTATGAGGATTACACATAACTGCCCTTGGAAAAATGAACCTGAGAAAAAATCAGCACACACTGCATCAATCACTGCAGCAATCTGCAGAAAATGAGCACACATTGACCAATGAGTGGAATAATCACTTTGTTGACAATCTCAGTGAAGTTCAACCTCTGCAACTAAATGGATAGAGAGATAAAATAAAGACATGATAAAAATAATCTATCTGTTTTTGTTGCTTTATATGATCATCTCCCATTAGTCACATGCATGCCCAGGTGGCATGGATCAAGGATCATATGACACTTCTGATCACTAGTTTCTTTGCCCTTCTGTCCACAGATAATATGAACATATTCTACTCATCAGAAAAGTATTTATACTTTGTAAAATGTTAAAACACCTTATTGTAATATTTGATATTGTTCACCCCTCTTTACTTCTTAATTAAATTCAGGAGAAGTCAGCAAATCCACAGTGGACTTATGGTCCCAATTTATACTTGCAAATATTTTAAGGTCCCATGAGTATTATATAACCACTGACACACCACTTGCACATGACTTTTCTAAATGCATACATTGCATAAGAAGGAAAACAAAAGAAAAATAAATCACTATCTGAGATGGATGCAAAGATGCAAATCAAGAAAGTAATACACACCCATTCAGAGACTAGATGGAAAGAGACAAAGATTACTTTCTCCCTGCTGAAGTAAACTTGAATTACCCTCAAAGTTAACCTTGGTAGGGCATTAGAAATTTTATGAACTGTATTAAAACATAACAATTTTTAAAGATAAAAGCAGACAATTTTATTATTTTTTAAAATCCATAACAAAAATCAATAATGCAGTAAGATGATCTTTAAATCACTGCACTATTGAAAAAACAAGTGTGCAGATGTGTTTATAACAGTGGAAAGCAAAAGAGTTGCATAAAGGGATAAAAAATTTAACTATATATTGCTTCTTTGTATAGCGTCCATTAATCAGGCATGTAGGTGTCAGAGATATTTGGCATTGAAGTGGCTGGGCTGTGCAGTCTGGATATCCAGCACTATTGTATGATGCCAAGAAATAAGATTATTCTATCCTCTTCATTCAGACTTTTTAGGAATTAAGTAGATTTACCTGGAAAACCGTAATTTTCTTTTGTAATAATTGCTATAATTTCTGATTTGAACATAGCAAAAGCCAAAGTCTCAGGAAAATAAAGAGGAAAAGAAGGAAGATCAAAGATTTTTATACAATTTACTAGCACAGACATATCTACATACACACACATAAATGTGCACATATATACAAATATATAAACATTTAGACATATATGCACATATATATATACAAATATATTATTCCATTTGATTACAGATTAATAAATATTAAAGTTATTCAAAAGCAGTGGGGGACATACTCCCGTGACCTGCAGATATGGGAATTTTCAAAAAAAAATCATGAGATAAAAGTAATCCAAGACACAGATATATGTGAAATGTAATACAAAGCAATGTAATTTGACTGAAAGTACATTATCCATCCCTACCTTGACAAATATTTTAAACAAGAAAATACCTGGGGTTTATTCATACTTATTAAGACTGATCGGTTTATTTGTGTTTATTCAAATATCTGAAAATGGAGAAAATAAACTGGTTGACATTTACTGGTATATCTGAAGTCCTTCACTTACTGAGTAAAAAGGATTTACAATAAATAGTGCAGTCTCATAAATTGTATATGGAAGGACTAAGGTGAAAAGTTTAATGCTAGTAGAAGTTACTGGATAACCAAGAAAACATGACCATAATGACTCAATTGGTATTGTTCCACTTTTAATGCAGCTCTACAAAACCTAATCTGGACTTCAGTAGATCACAATGCATGTGCAAGGAATATTAATTCAAGCTGTAGAAGATAACAGGATGATCATCAAAAGAACAGAGTCCAATCTTATAAGAGGAATGGGAAAATGCTTAGCTCATTCACTCTAGAAAAATGAAGGTTAAAAGAAGATACAATTACAGTCTATAAAGGTATTGGCTTGTTAAAATTAGAAAGACAGAGAGAACTTTTAGTGTAAAGGGCAGTGTCATAAAATCAAATGTGCATACTCTAATGCATTTCTTAATAAAAACAGAAAATACTTTTGAACATTAAGATGGTGCATTTTCTGTAATAGACTTACTCTCTGAGAAGTGGGGACAACTGTCTTTTCAAATTTACAGTCAACAAAATTCAGGGAATTTTGATTCTTAAGATAGGCTGAATTGATTTTAAGAAAGGAAACACATGATGTGGTGGTGGTGTAGAAGAGAGACTCAGTGTCAGTAAGGTGTATTACAACAATAAAATCAATTTTAATTGATTTTAGTCTCTGGTCAGCTGTATTCTCACACAGGAATCATCTTGACCATATTCACATACTAATTCTCCATAAGTAATTTCCAAAACTACACATTTCTTCAGTTTGAAAATCAGTCAGTGATATAAGCCACTTAGCATATTCTATTATGATGCCCACAATTACCCTTAAAATACAGTATTTGCTTTGAAAATTAAAAATCTTTGTGACACTTACCTTTCAGAAGAAAAACAATGGTGGTACTTTAGGCATATAAAAAATATAAAAGGTCTCAAAACCAGGCAGAAATCCATGCAAAAATTGAGTTCTACAATTATTCCTACTTGTATAGCTGTTTACTTCAGTAGCTCCTACCATTAATCATTCCTCATCACCCCAGCATTACTGACGGATTTGTTATGGGTGGATACAATGATATGCATGCACATTGAGTAGGTGTTGCAATATTCCAGACATTTTCTTTTACTGATTACACAAAAAACAGTGAACGTTGAACACAGAAACAAATTCTTGCTAAATTTGTTTATTGAGGCTTTTTTTTTTTCTCTTCTTTTTTTCTTATAAATGTTTCAAAGTAGCGGCGCAGCTCAATAGGAGAAACTCCAACACAAAGTAAAAAAGACAGCAAGATTAGCATGCACAACAAATGGGCTGAGGGGCAAAAACAGACTGGAGTTGGAAACCTTTTCAGATCTGCAGTGAAAACTTGGTGAGCACTAGATATAGACAAGCCATGGTATCAACTTTCAATGACTTACTGATATATCCCTCTAAATATTTCTCCTCAAATATAATTGTGAAGGCCATATTAGTAACTTCTCAGAGATAATATACAAATAGAGGTCCTATTTCCTTTCCTCTCATGGAATTATTTTATATTCTGTATCAGGAATTCATCTTATTGATTTTGCAAAACTAAATACCTACTCCTGTCTGAATCCAACACCCAAAGGAAAAAGAACTTTTGATTTATATAATTGGGAAGAGAATATAAAAACTTTCTTTGGGAAAAAATACTCCAAGTTAAATGAAAACACATATATTAAATTGAATGAGAAAAAACTCACTTTTAAACATTAATGAGATTTAACACCAAGGCATAGCAACACTGTCAAACACCTCTATTTCTTATGCCTTCATAAGATTTCTTGATTTCTTGATTTCTTCACCTATATAGGGCATGTATCTTATTTAAATACCACAATGGAAAGAGTTGTCTGAAGCAGATTACCCAAAAATACAGTATATTCACTTTCTGAATATATTGATTGCTGTAGGCAAAAAAGAGTTGATGAAGTCTCTTAAAACTTTTCATGCCATGGAAGACTACAGGAAAATAAGAATGTGAGCTAGAATGATAGAATGGCAGAGTCTGTAGACCTCCAAGGAATGAAACAGGCTGAGGTGTTAAAAAGTCCTGCTGTGTCAAGGATAGCTGAATTAAAGTTTTCTCACTGCCCCAACAAATACTGCAACAACAGTCCCTGGAAACTTTGCATTATAAGACCACCATCTCCAGTTATTTGATAACAAAAAGCCAAAAGCAATAAGAAAAATCTGTCTTTGCCAGTACAGAAATTAAAGATAAAAATAACCGGGATCAGATCTATTGTTTATAATTTATAACCCTGTTTGGGGAAAACTAACATAACTTATAGATACAATTCTTGAAATTCCAATAACAAAATATAATTGCATGTTTGTTTTTCCTCCTAAAGGTAGCTAGGAAACTAGGGAAACTAGGGAAAATAAAGGGTGCTACCTTTTTTCCATGCAAGTTTCTCATCTATTTTTCTCTCAGAATGACTCCCAGGAAATTAGAGAGTACAGATACCATCATAAAGAAAGAGTATGTTATAAACACCTGTGTAACAGCTGAATCATAAATTTGTTCCATTTCCTTAGTACTGGTTTGAAATACTCATTCCCATTAGATGCTTCTATTTAGTTTCTGGAGGACACATTCATGACACAATATCAATATCAGATACCTTTCTCTGATAGATAATCATAGACCTCTTCACTAGCAGAAATATGCTTATTCTTTTGATGGGCTTTTACTGTGCTAACCTTAAATCTGCAGTCCTCTCCTCTTGCTCTCAGAATTTCTGAAATGACCATGTACCTGCCCTTAACAAGAATTCTCTACAGAATGAAGTGAAAGTCAAACCAATTTTGTATTTTAAATTTACTCTGCCTGCTGAATCAGCTAAGAGATATGATAGGAACAGTTTGGAATTAGTTTTTTGATATTAATGCCTGACACATACAGTGGGACAGGGCATGGCAACTCTACATGATTTTAAACATCTAATTAATAGCAAGTTGTCATAGGTATATTACAAAAAGTTAAAAAAAATGATAGAAATACTATATCAAGAGGAAGCTTAAATTATGATCAACATAGTAAAGGAAGATAAATACTAAACTGATTAGCATGGTAAATGGATTTTATAATTCTTATTCTAAAATAATCTCCTAAATTTGTAGAGGAATCTAGCTCTAAAATCTAACAATGTCAGATTCTGTATGCTCAGATTTTAACTCATCTGTAGGTATCATACATTGCTGTATGCTGATATGCAATGGACAAACTTTGAAACTTAAAAAAGATGTGGAGAACTTCTACAAGATTTGCACATGAAGAAGGTTTGTGAGGTACAATTTTCTGATGAGAAGAAATAGTAACAATGTGCTAATCAGTAAGAGAAAAGTATTTACTATACTTTATTCTCCATTGCTGTTCTTTAACATATTCCACTGAGGAAAAAAACAAACAACCAATAACAAACTTTTCCACATACTAGTGAGAACACTCATCAGTGTTTAGCATTTTAAATTCTCAGCATCAGTGCTGACAATTTCACTGAGTCAAATATTATGGCTAGATATCTAAATGCTAAATAACTGCATGACTAAATACATCTGTATTCATTAAGGCTAAATCAATGATAATCAAAAATCTTGTTTGTGCAGCAAACAAACTGCTACTAGAATTATGGAGAATTTAGGATCTTAACAAGTACTTCTGTTTTCATACAGCATTACGCATTATCAGTTCTGTTGCAGGACTTGTTTTGAGAGATCAGATATGATGAGTGGAACTGACTCAGACTGAGACATGAATCTGTGTCTGAAATGACAACCACATAGTCTTGCTATATTTTCTTTGGGGGATTTTTTTTTCTTTATATGAAGATAATGAGCAGAATTTAAAGTCTAATTACCTAAACTTGAATCATTAATTTCACATATCTAAAAATACTGCTACAAAATGACACAAAGACAAAAAAGCATAACAATTGCATTTTCAGTGTCACACTGGAACACTTTGGCTAGATCTAACCTATTATCTATTTATTGCACATATCCTTATGTATCACAGAATGACTCACAGAGCTAAAATAATTTTTAAAAATATCTGAATTTCATGCTGGATTGACAGCCCTGGAGAGTAAAATTTTCTCCTCATTGGCAGTGCAGAAACAGTGTCAGTAGACATACTACTAGCTCATTCTCATCACCACCCACTTGGAAGAGACTATTGTTAAAGGCAAAAGATTTCTTAACTTTACATGACAATGCCTGCAGCTTTGAGTCATATATGGCCTCTTTTTAAGACTTGATAAGCATCTGCATTTCAAACTAACTTTCAAAGAAATGAAGGGCAACTTGAATCTGTGGAAAGCGGAAAGACAAAGTGTGCTGAAGTGATGAACTGCAAATTCTAGGATCTTAAATTAGCAGTCACCTTGCAAATAAAAACAAATCCTATGTTTCTTAAATAAGATCACAAAACAAATTCAGTCAAGCAATTGCTGCAACTGTGCTAAAGTCAACACACCATTCAGTTAAGCAAACAATCTGCTATCACTCTCAAAATTGTGGACAGAAATAATTTGAAGAAAAATATCTCTCCTTTATCTCAAGAACAGGAATTGAATTATTACTAAAATTTCCATAGAGAAAGTGCTGTTGTATTTATCTATTTTAAGATTAAACTTTGATTGATATAAGTATTTCAAAAGTATACACCTATATCGACGCAAAGACATATGTCATTACTGTTCTGTGAAAAGGTCTTACTAAGATATCAATTGCT
This sequence comes from Vidua macroura, assembly GCF_024509145.1. Classification (NCBI taxonomy): domain Eukaryota; kingdom Metazoa; phylum Chordata; class Aves; order Passeriformes; family Viduidae; genus Vidua; species Vidua macroura. The sequence continues at coordinate 42,098,079 of NC_071576.1, read as the reverse complement.
CCTGCAAATGTAAAATAATTTAATTATAATCTATATAATCTAAATTGAATAGTTTCTGTTTCAAAGACTCACTTGCATGGTGCTAAGAAGCTTGGTAATTTCAATTAAAAATAATATACAGCTGTTGTGCTTTCTTTCTGAAACATGATACTATCATAAAGTTCTTAGATTATTTTACTGTAGGGCATTATTAGTATCACATATCATACAAAAGAAAAGCTTAAAACAGTCTTAAAGATCTACTTACCTTTTACCATGTTTTTGGACATTCAGTCTCAGAAGAAACATTAATGGAAACACGATAGTTCCTTAGCTATATTCAAAACAAAAGAACTTATGATAAAAAGAAGAAACATGCAATAATTATTAAAAATCAAAAACTGTCAACAGATATATGAATGCCAACAATCCAGAAGAATGTTCCTTCAAAACAAAAATTGAATCTATAATGATTTTCTGGCAGGAGTTGACATTTTTATGACGACTGCTGTACATAAACAGGATTCATTTAACGTCAAAGCACTTTAGCAGCCTAAATTCATTGTGCATCATTTATATAAGACTTTAAGCTAGACTCATATGCCTCACAGAAGAAAACATTTAGCCTTCCTGTAAAAATTATGTCCATATAAGCTTCTGTTCACATGCCTACAGAAATATGGTTTCCTGTGTACAGGTTTGCATTACACTGACAGAGAAGCCTGTGAGACCTTGGTCTCACACCTTGTGGCTGAGCCTCTGAAGCAAAAGAGAAAAAGGCATGAGAATGGAACATTATTAACTCATCAAATACAGCCATGTTGTATTTAAAGTTATACCTTGACTCAGAAAAACTTGAGTCAATATTATGTGTTCATACATAACTTAGTAAGGTCAAACAAGGCCTAACAACATAATGGTACCTGTTTGGCACCTCCAAATTGTAAGTTGGAAGTGCAAGATCATTCCTTTTAGATTACAGATGCCAAGTGCAGCTGACTGGCTGCTTGTGATAGCACTCAAAGGAGTGTCAACAAGAATGCACAGATTTCGCATGAGCAGATTTCTACAATCATCTTCTGAGGTGTCTTCCCCAACTATATGAAGCATAAGTTTAAAACAGCAGTTGAGGTTCCTGAGAAAGGACCGGTGGAATGAATCTTTATTAGAATTGACAAGTATCCAGAATTAAATCTGGTATAGAAAGACCCGAGACCCTATCAGTGTCCTGCTTTCTTGAATTCTGAAGAGCATGCTGGAGGGGCTATTACTAGCAAAACATTGCAAGGAAGGGATAAATGAAAAGTAGTACTTGAAAACCCATGAGACTCTGTTAGTTTGTTATCCATACCTTCCATACCTGAGAGAATTATGAGAGTTTTAGGTTTGGTTTTTTTTTTTTTTTTTGTGTTGGTGGTGGGAGGGGGGCTTTAAGGGCAATGGGACAAGGGAGGGATATTTGTTAGCAACAGAAGGGTTGATTCTCCAATGAAAAAGAAAGAAAATATAAGAGATATTATATTAGATTAATTATGATTAAGACTAATTATGATTAAGAAACCTGCTAGGCAAATGAGACAGAAACACGTCAACATGGTTATTTGAGTCAGAGATGCTCAGAACTGCTTTGGGGCACAGGACTAAAAAAATATTCAGGCCCCAGTCCATGCTTACACTTGAGGGGAAGGACCAAGAGGAAAGGAAAGATATGCACCCATAGAAAAAAAACAAGCTTCATCTGAAACATGCTATTAATCGTTATGGTCATTATTGTTTATGACATGGTCTATTGAATAACTAAAAAACCAAAGATGTCTGGGGTCAAGGTGCATGAGGCATTGTTCTATCACAGCTTCAATGTTTGATTGATAAATGATGTGTAGAGGGAAGAGCACCACCTACTGAATCACATATGCCACTAGTAAATATTTTTTTAGTTATTTTTAAAGTTTTGTCATACAATGGTGCTCAGTTTATTGCAAAAGCCACTAATACAGAAATTATTTTGTTCCAAAACACACATGAAATTTGATCTACTTCAGGTTAGGCAATTCAGTCCACAGCATTTTCTTTATAGTCTTTTCACTTCCTGTTTGTGTCTCTGTTCTTCCTGCATTCAGTTAGCCATTTTTATATGAACAAAAATTCAGATACAATGGATGCTGGTATAACTTTTATTTAGTTTTAACAGTCTATATGACTTTATAAACTTCTCAGAAATATGCATCTGAGGTGTAAGTCAAGGGGGTGGCCTTGCCCAGCCATAAGTTTACAACAAAGGGGAAAAGCTCTAGACTTGCAAGCAAATTTCTCAATATATTAAGAGGAAAGACAGGTCATACTGGAGATACCTATAGCATATACTCCACTTTCACAAGCAATCAGCTGAACTAGCTCTGCAAATGAAGCATGAAACAAAGACTTTTTTTTTTTTTTTTTTTTTTTTTTTTTTTTTTTTTTTTTTTTTTGGGTGGGAATTTGAGCAATGTCATTCATATCCTGGTTTCCTCTCTGTATATCCTTGGATCAGTCCTCTGTGAAACTGTTGACCAAGCACATTATTAATGCAATGTTTGTAAGGAGGATGTTTAGGGACACATGGAGTCCTGGCAGTTGTTTTTCACAAGCTTAGGGAAAAATATTTCTGGATGGATTCCAAAAGTAGGGCTTAAAGCTTTTTTTTTTTTTTTTTTATTTTTTCATGCAGACACATTAGAGTCAACACATTAGAAGGAAGAGCATTACACTGTGACAATCAGGTCATGGCTGGATGAGAGACTGAAGAGTTTTGCATCCTCCTACAAACTCAGGGGTTCGTTTCCCAATCATGTCCCCTTCAGACACTTCTTTCAGTTCCTGGTAATGGTTCAAAGTTGAGAGGGAAGAGTATGCTAACAACTATTGTGGAAACACTCAATGGATGAGATGCGTAGAGTTCAAAATGAAACAAAAGGAAAGAAAAGGAAAAGATCAATACATCTGGCAACCTTGTCACTGCACCTGTTATGGTACTCTGGAAATCAAGAAGGGAAACATTCAAAACAGAAGTTTCATCCTAGTCAGCCCAAATGCAAATCTCTGTTTATAAGTATATATATTCTTTTCTACTATAACCTAAGTTTGTGTCCATATTACTTTTCTCTGACTTTTCAAGAGCCTAAAATGTTTGTGGAATCCCGCCTCTAAAAATTAGGTTAGGTCTTGGCAAAAGTGTCACCTTTATATTGGTTAAATGAGTTACAAAATGTACATTAAAAAAAAAAAAAAAGATATGCACATCATCTTTGAACAAGCAGCATACATATTAAGTATGTACCCAAATAAAATCACTATTATTAATTTAAAATGCAGTTAACCAGAGTTATTGCTGAAAAGTCTCAGGAATGAACACCTAGAGACTTAAGAGGAAATGTTAGGCCTCGTTAGTTCAACAGTAACACTACTATTGACTTAATGGAATCAAGACCACTTCAGGTTTGAGCTGTAGATCTGACCCTGAAATCAAAAAATAGATCTTTATTTCTCTTGGGAAGAGTTCATTCTTCTGTGAGTCCATACTAGTTTTGACTAGTGCATAACATTGGCTAGGACTTTTAAGAAACCCATTCATTTACAGGAAGGAGCTGTGATAAACTACATAGCCTATAGTCAAGTGAGACATGAAAGGTAAAGCTGCAGAGGTAAAATAGAGAAGAAAAGAGCTATGAGGCAGCTTAAGATTCAAGAGAAAAAACACTGCTGTGATAAAAATTATAAATAACTAAGGGGAAATTAGAGCTAGAACATGGCAATACAGGAACATCACAGACCATCCTATTCCAAAGAGCAGCAGCAGCTGACCCTGACACATCCCTAACTGCCTCATCGAGGGTGATGAAGCATGTTAGTGGTCAGCCTAAGCTTATTGCTAATTCTAGTTAACCCTTCATGTCTCAGTCAACAAATTACTGCATTTTACTTTTAAATGGAGCCCTGCTCGCCCTCTTTTTCTGTAGAGCAAAAGCCATCCAGACTGGTCCAGAGAGTGAGACACAATCTTCAGTGGACCTTTACCTGTTCTCTTGTCACAAATTATACCAGTCTCTCCATGTCGTGCCTCAAATGGCAAATGCTTTAATCGCCCATAATTCTATCATAAATCCATCCCAATTTTTTACAGTAACTGCACTATAAGAGTAATTAAGTTGTTGTAGAATAAATACCTAATGAAACTGATTTCTATTATTTGAGCCCATACAAGCTCAATGGTGCAACACCAAACGTACAAGAATAACAATGTAAAAATCTAAGGCATTTTCCCACTACTACATTGTTTATTTTCCTTTTGGCTTGAATTACTAGAGGGAAACTTGGAAAGGAGGAACAACAATGGATGTTTGCTTTTACTCTAAAACATATAACTTAATAATATTTTTTTTAAGTGTGAGTCTCTATACTTTCCATGTTGTTCTTCCTTTTCACTGAAACTAACAAAAGACATTATGAAAACTCAAATATTAATCACTTATTTGGACAAAACACATATTTAAATGGTCAGTAATTCTATTCTACCATCAAAAGGCAAAGGCTTACAATTTTCTTTCATATAATACCATTTAAACTGTGAGAATGTCATCATGCTCTTTAAAGGGCAGGAGAGAAAGGGCTGGGGAGAAGCACATAATTCCAGTGTTATATCCCAGCACTGAAATGGGTTGCTGCCAACTGTAAACATATTTATTTCATGTCTTGTTATAAGAGAAGACGAAGGCCAGTTATTACATACATTTATAGTACTATACAAATGTTGGCAGTGTTTTATAGTGCTGTCACATTCAGAAAAGCAGTAACAGAAAATACGACATTTCATACAATTGCTCCTTTCCTACCTACAGAGAAATATCTCAACGACTTTTAACACTAATTTTCTGATTCTCTGAACTTTGCATAGCAAATACCAGTACTGGAGAGTAAAGTCTGATGTACTAAGCTTCCTCTCCCGAAATCATCCACACTATTGTGAACCAAGTTGTGAAAATAGCTCTGTGAGCAGAATAGTGGAATGGGGGCTGGCAGGGAGTAGTGAACATCAACAAAGCATGGTCTGATAACTCCAAGTGATGAAACATTAGTACTTCCACAATACATAGAACAGAGATAAGAACTACACAATGATTCCTGAATTTGAACACTCATTTAAAATTTCAATCAAAATATATGAAAATGTCTAGCAGTATTTTACAGAGATTCTAGTTAAGTATAAACAATGTCCTTTTGTTTCTTTCCCCAACCTCAAATAGTAACCTAAATTAACAAGGCATAGGAACCTTCACAGGAGTTTGACCAATTCTACAAATGATGGAAATGCACACAAATCATCTGTGTAGCTCTTGATCACCATTTAAGGCAAATATACAGAAAAAGAAAACTGTGCTGATTTTGGCTGGGGCAGAGTTAATTTTCTTCCACATGGTTGATATGGGGTTGTGTTTTGGATTTGTCCTGAGCAGAGGGTTGGTAATACAGAGATGTTTTTGTTATTGCTGAGTGGCACTTGCACAGTTTCAAGGCCTTTTCTGCTTCTCCCCAAAAAGGAGGCTGGGGATACATAAGAAGCTGGGAGGGGACACACCTGGGACAGCTGACTCCAACTGACCACAGGGATATTCCAGATCATTTGGTGTCATGCTCAGCATATAAATCTGGGGAAAGAGGAAGGTAGTGAGGGGACATTTAGAGTGATAGTGTTTGTTTTCCCCAGTAACTATTGCGTATGATGAGGCCCTGGCTTTCATGGGTATAGGTGAACACCTGCCCACAAGAACAGTGAATTAATTCCTTGTTTTGCTTTGCTTGGAGGAGAGCTTCTGCTTTACCTCTTAAATTGTCTTTATCTCAACCCACAAGTTTATTCTCTTTTGCTCTTCTAAATCTCTCCCACATCCCCTTGTGCAAGGCTTTGTTGCCAGCTGGAGCTGAACCACAACCCAAACAAGCAAAAAACCCCAAACAACAACAACGAAAAACCCAACCAAGAGAAAACAAGCAAGCACAAATGCCTGATGTTAATGACCATTGACCACAACTACTCACTTCTAAATGAATCTGCTATTTAAGGAATGCATGTTTTTTGTGCTGGAGGCTTCAGGTTTTATTAAATATAACAACAGAAAAATCTGTAGCATCCCTGATTATATGATGTAATGTCACATAAATCCCAAGTAAAATACGTATTATAAACTACTTAGTACCTTCACAGACCAACACACTTCAGGATGATTTGAAAATTCCCTACAGAAATTTTTTAATGAAATCAGTGTTTCTTTTATTCAGCCTACATAAATCATTTGTTATTAATAATTTGGAAACTACAAATCTACCTCCTTTCTGCCAGGATCAATTTCCACTAATTCTGCTCTAGGAACAATAATTATGTTACTACATCTATATATAATGCATAGTCCAGACTGTACTCTAATGGACAGCCTCTCATTAATGGGAAAAACAAAATATTGCATCAGTCAAAGGAAGAGGTAGCCTCTAACTTGCCTCTCTCATGTAATACTGGACAAAAATGCTTCATAAGAAAAATCCTATGCTCCACAAGGATTTGGGTTTTTTCTCTCGAGTGATTTAGAGGTACATACTGTATAGAAATAACATTTCACCATCAAAAAAATCTTATTCTTGACATGAATTAATATTATTAAAATTCAATAAAATAATTTGGACCTTTTAGCAGATTGGCACTTTTCAGGGTCAAATATTCTGCTAAAAAAAACTAGAAAATTATTCATGAATGTGAGCAAAACCATTTTTTGAATAACAGCATTACCATGCTTTTGTGAGCAAAAGTAACGTGATGCTTTCTCAACAACATAATTATTTTATTTAGTTAGGATTAATTTTAATTTAGTTCTTTTAACTTGAGAGTTACTGTACTTTCTGCAGGCCACATAAACACTTTAAGACAATGAGAGCCTATACAACTTTTCTTGTCTTTCTTCCAAGGTAACAGTGAATTCAATTGCAATAAAAGCAAATCCATACCACACACGGTCAGAATTGTGCCATTTCTTTCATTAACTCATCCTCTCAGAAAAGTTGTGATGGTGGGCTACTCCCTTCACTCTGCAATGTGGAGTTTCATTTCATGCAAACTTGCATCTCACATCAAATTTCTCATCAAGCATATATGATTCATAATTTTGATTACCATTTTAATAGTCACCAGCTCTCTGTAAAAATTGCTGTGCCAACAGCAGGATAAACCAGTTAGTTATACTAAAAAATTATATTAGTTATACTAAAAAAGTTAGCAGTTAGTTATGCTAAAAATTTTATTCATTATTTTGAAATCTGTTTCATCATCCTGTTTCTGACTCATCTGTTTATACCATCAGGAGGTAATTCACTAACATTACCAGATGTAAAGATTGTACAGGCTTCATTTTTCATTTGGACCCTCCCCCATTCTTTCTATGAAATAGGTTTGCATACATTGCATCATCTCTTCCACTTATGTTCTCCTTTCTTTCTGCCCTTCATACTTCTCAAATTTCTTTTTCAGTTTGAATAGAGTGACTTTTCCAGCCTTTTTAAGTAGAGCTCAAATACAGTCCCACTTGAGCATGAGTTCAATATCTTACAACTTTGGAAAGCTGGCAGTCCAACTCTGCACAAAGGTTATTGTCTTTTATGAAAATTGCACTGCTATTCTTGCTTAATAACATCTCAACAAAAAATAACCCTGGGAAGACATAATAAAATATTGTACATCAAAAAAAAATGTTTAGCAGCAGCAAAGTGATTTTTTCTTAATGAACAATGTGTAACCAAAATGCATAATTTCATTATTATTGAATGTAAGGGACTTTATGACTTTCATTAGTACTGTTTTAGCAAGTGCAACTCGCTGCAAAGTATTTTCAGAAACCTGCTATTCTTTACAAGTTTTCTTTCATATAATTCACTTTAAAACCAATCAAGTAAATTGCAACAAAAATCCTCTTTTTTTTCTTCTTCTTTTTTGATATAGGCAGGTGAGTAAAAAGAAAAATCAAAAGCAAGCCACATACATGATACATACAACTCAGCAATGAATAATATTGCTATTGATGTCCCAATTAAAAATACTCACTTGTAAGCAAACACTGATAAAAGACTGCAGGACATAAACTGTGCCAAACTATTCATACATTGTATTTGACATTATAGTCACCAGTCAATTGGCAATAGGAAGGAAAAAAAAAAAAAAGGAAAGAGGGAAAGAAGGAAAGGAACAACTAACAAATTTTTATGAAGGTCAATTATTTTAATAATAAGACACAAATTGATGGTTAGAGAGGAATTTTAAAACATACCAGAAAAGCCAATGGAGAAATGTGGTTACTAAAGAGTGTTTTCCATGCTTGAAGAAAATGCCAAATCACAAGTTCAATGTCTGACTTAAAAAATATTTTTTTCACAGTTTAATTCAGTTTCCCAGTTTGGATAAAGTGCAAAGTATTTCGACTTAAAGAGATTGAACCCCAACTCTATTTCAATCCAAGGCAAAGCTTCCACAGAGAACAATATTTCTGTCAAGTTTAAATATTATGAAAGACCTTAATCAAGCTTTCTTCTTCAGAGCATTCTGTTTGTTTTACGGGGAGACTAAGAACTGTCTTCTGAAGTCTGTCTTGCAAAATATAAGTACAGACCATTGAAATGTTTCAATGTTTGTGCAAGTAGGAAAGAAGCACATTCAAGATCGAAATTGCCAGTTGTTAAAAGTCTTATTTTGTTAGTAGACACTTTAACTTCCAGATTAAATACTCTGCATGACATGAATGTACTCTTTATCTCATTATGTACCTAACTTCATGAAAACATTAGAGTTGCTGTGGATGAATCACTTCTGTTCAGCTGTGACATCAATTAAGTTAGGCTGAGTGGGGCAACAGTTTCTTTGCTTGAGGTTAAAATGGTTGTAAAACACCCATTCAAAATAAAATTTGCAACATTAATGCCATTAGAGACTCCTTTTATTTAGTGCTTCTTTTATTTCAATGTGTAAAACTAATGCAAAAGAAGAGACTGAAGTACTAATGAAAAACATATGGTACAATATTTGTTTGTGGCAGAAGCGATGCTTAATCTCCTATTACTCACTATTACCAGTATATCATACTTGTAAAATGACGTGGATTTTGATGAAAAAACATACCTTTAGAAATGAAATAGCATAATTAATCTAGATCAGAAAAAGTCACTTCAGTCTGCAAATATTCACCTCAGGATTCAATCTTCACAGTGCTAATGATTTTATAGATACCCATACTCACAGATACAATTACATAAACATGTCATGGTACTTAAGTGTGAAACTACTTTTTAATTTAAATCAAAAGAGGTTGAAATCTGGCTTTGATCAAACAATTGCAAAAAGCCCCTACGACTGCGTAACTTTCTGTTTTCCACCCGAACAACTTCCTTGCTACAGCTTTCCACCTAACAACAGAAGTAACATGTAGGTAAGGCTCCTCCGCTGTCACTGCAAACTGCTGCATGGAAGGATATAGAATATTTTAATTAAGAACTGCACAAACTACATTAAACTGCTTCTGAGATTCACTGAAAAATCGGTTCTATGGCCCAAGAGATGAGAGGACAGAGACTGGTCAAAAATACAGTTCAAAGTAGCAACACCTTAACTGAAGTCACTGTTAGTTTCTGCAGCAATCCCTTGGCCATCATCCACTTGTCTTATGAGCTAGTAATAACTTTGGCTGACCATTATACACCATATGATAACGACATACAGCAAAACAATTTAAAAATGTATTAGATTTCACAATCAAATATATTCTTTACATATCTGCTTATTATTTATACTATCTAAATAACAGTGTATAAAAAAATACAATTTGCATGAAACAATTTTAAACAATGATAAATTAATATTATTTAATTTAAATAATTACTGTTAGTTGATAATATTTATAGAAAATTATTTGCACATGATGGAGAGATCCATAGAATAAGCTGAGTAAAAAGGGATCCACAAGGATCATCAGGTCCAACCCCTGGCACTGCACAGGACACCCCAAGAGTCACACCATATGCCTGAGAGCATTGTCTAAACACTTCTGGAACTGTCAGGCTTGGTGCTGTGGCCACTTCCTCGGGAGCTCGTTCAGTGCCCAAACACCCTCTAGGTGAAAAATCTTTTCTTAATATCCAACCTAAACCTCCCCTGACACAGTTTATCTGATCAAAGAGAACAGATTAGAATCTGCCCCTCTCATTTCCCTTGTGAGGAAGGTTCAGGCCACAATGAGGTCTCCCCTCAGTCTCCTTTTCTCCAGGGTGAACAGACTAAGTGATCTCAACCTCCTCATATGTTTTCCCTTCCAGGCACTTCACCATCAATCACCAAGCTACTAGCCACTAAAAATGATCTCTGATAAATAAGGCAAGAACATCAATTACTTGACACCATATCACCTATTGTTAATACTACTTTGCATGGCTTTTTCCCTTCCAGACTGTTTTGGCATTATGCAATATGTTTGATTAATACTTGAGGGATTCAGGCCTGTAAGCAAATGTCATGCAACAAACCCTGCTTTAATTCAGATACAATAAAAGTAATATATTAGACATTGTGTGCAGTAAATAAGTTTCATTCTTAGAAGGTGACACATTGTACTGGTTCTAAGGTTTGATATACAATAATGCAGTTACCAAAGCAAGTGCACATTATGTTTTTTATACAGGTACACTTTAACAAAGTGCTATAATGCCACATGATACAGCGTTTTATTTTAGTCACACTTAAAAACAATGCATTATTAATTACAATACATTTAAGAAACAGCTAAAAATATAACATCACCCAAGAAAAATCACTACAGTCAATAAGCAAGAATTATTTCTACCAGCTTTAAAAATATCTATTATCTCATGAAACACAGTGCACAGAGATATAAAGTTCAGTACAGTTATATACTAATGTGACATATATCTTCAGTATATAGAGGAAATTATAATGCACAAGAGAGCTAGCCAGGAGTGAGTTATATGTCTCTTGATAGACAAAGATTATTTTCACAGAGCTAACATGTATTATAATGATATAAAAATCACAATAGTTCCTATTGCTATGCTGTCTTTTATGTCTGGACCTCAGAGCACTTCACAAGCACTAATTGAAACAACATCCCTGCAAGGTAGATACATTTTATTGTTCAGGTTCTACAAACTGGAAAATAAAATCACAGATAATTAAAAGAGCTTGCCTCAGGTCACAGGGCAAGCCATCAGGTAAACCAGAAATACAACTTTCAAATTGAAGTTCCCAGTTGTAATTCTTCTTTAATCCTATGTGCACAATAGTAACAAAAAAAATAAAACTCCTAACTAAGCACCTACTTCTGTCATTGAAATCAATAGCAATACTGCTGCTTTAATTGGTGGAAGTTCAACTGATCACCAAACAATGACAAAGCTATGTTAACATCTTAGCACATAAGATAGTCTCCAGACAGCTCCTGAAAATCTCCAAAGAGGGAGACTCCACTACATCCTTTTCCAGTACTTTAACCTATACCAGTGCTGTTTCTGATGTTCTTAGGGAACTTCCTGGGTTCCAGTTTGTGCCCCTTGCCTCTGGTCCTCTTAGTGGGCAATGCTGAAAAGAGCATGTCTGTCTTCTTTACAGTCTCCTTTAAGGTATTAATAGGCATTAATACATTTCCCTCCTGAAGTTTGTGTTCTCCAGACTAAACAGTCCCAACTTTCTCAGCCTTGGCTTATTTTAACTTTTTTTTTTTTTTCCTGGGGAAATGGGTGCATGAAAAATCTAAAACTCAAAACTGCAGAGGACTAGACCCCAAATCCAAGGATAAAGGAATTAGGCATATATTTAGAAATAATTAAATGCACAAACAATTCCAATTATCTGAATGTAAACTATTTAGACAATATCAAAGTGACCCCCACTATTTCCACCAATCATTAGATTATCCAATCTAATGTCCTCCAATATTTTACATGACAGCAGAGTAGCTGTCTACCACATATTAAGCAGAAGGTTTATCTTGTTTGTAGAATAGAACAAGTTATTCTTATTTTATAGCCACTTTAAAAAAAATGTTCATAGAAATATTTATTTCAAAGGCTTCTAATGTTTTACTAATATAAATTTGTTTTTGTCTTCTCACAGCCATATTTTCTTTACGTGTTCACTACAAAAATGATAGACATTCTTGTTAAAAAGATAAAAAAATAGGAATATTTTGAATAAAGTTAAAATGGAAGCCTTGTGTATTTTTTGGTTGAGTCATTATTTATCCTGAGAAACAAAACTAATTATTCATACAATCCAGCTTCTGTCTTGAAGCACATGCTTTAATATACCAGTAAACATAGAGTATATCAGATTTTTGTTTTCTAAATAAAATATTTTAGAAGTACTTAAGAGGAAAAATCATCACAAATGTCTTAAAGAGAATGATCATTGTAGCATAAAGGAAATTAGGGAAACAGGGAAGACTAAAACACCTCTGCCTACAGAATCTTTTCCTCTGGTATAATATTGAGCTATTGCAACCTGATTATTCCAATCAGTTCCGATTATTTCAACTCCTACATGTCAAGCATTAGCAGTGCAGAGTATAATGGGAATAGCATACAGCTAAACTCAAGAGACAGAACCAAAAAAAACCACCAAGCTATTTCTTCTCTGCAAGGAAAAGCATTTCCTGTACTGGAAAACACAGTACTGTAAACAGATATGCCCATTAAATCAGTTAGTCAGCAAGGTCCCTTTCAAAAGAGCAACATGGAAAACATCTTCTCAGGTTTTACTTAACTTTCTGTTCAAAGGATGGATGTTGAGCCTCCGGGATCAGCTGGTGACATGAAAATCTATCTTCCAAATCACTCGGGTGTTTTTCAGTAATGAGTTCCCACTTCCCTATCCCTGAAAGGCATGGCAAATAGAGTCATAGATCAAAGCAGCACATAGCCAAGTGAGTACAGCTATGGAAGCTAAAATGCCAAGGGCTGCTGTGTGGTAATGAAAAGGGCCATCACTAAAGATTTACTCTAGAATTCAAAACTGTCACTTTCAATTTGAAACAAGGAATCCATTAGCTTAGTGCACTTTTTATTGTTATTGATTTGCAATCTTTTATTTTCTTTTAATTTCAAACTGTCATTGAATGCACAACTGTTTTTTACTTCACTGAATAAGCCTTGATGATTTTGCTTTCAAATAATTATTCTCAAACCATGTTTTCTTCCTGCATTAGCTTTTTAATGAGTTTCATTTATATAGGTTTCCATTTACCTTAATTATATTTTTGGCAGATTTGCTTTTAGCCATGTCTCACCTTACCACAGTAGTGTTTTGTCACATCCTCTGGTTAAGCCAAAGTGGCCCTGAACAATTACTTCTTCTACTAAAGTGTGTGTGTGGGCTAAAGTGCATGGATGTTTTTATTCATACCTGATTAAAAAAGCCAAACAACCTCCCATTTAACTTAAGTAAATTGCAAGGAAATCAGCTACTTTCCCCCTTGGTAAGGAGAAATTATTCAAAACAATACAACTAAAAGTGGCAGAGGAATTCCAGAACTGCAAGTCCCAAATATAAAAACTATGACAAGGAACTGAGACAAATGTCATACTGAATTATATTTACACAGAACCCTACCAAATAGCAATAACTGATATTTGATCAACGTCTTTGCCCTGGTACAAGCAAAACAATACATATTTTTATCTAAATCCAGTGAAGGCCTCACATGTATACCTAAATTTCAATTAAAAACTAATATAAGGAGGTTATTTGTATTAACTTAAATACATTTGTATTAAATTAAATACATCCTTACAGGCTTCACTGGATCAGGATCATAGCTCCCTGCAAGACTGAAGCCAATGTTGCCAAACCTTAATGTGAAAAATAATCTTAGCATAGTTTGAGATAAAGATACAGACACTTTAAATGGGTTATGACCATTGACTAGCATTAATAATACTAGAATGATATTAATATAATCACAGTATCACAAAATGTGTGGGAGTGACCACAGTAGGTCATCTGGTCCAACCTCCATGCTCCATCAGGGTCATCCTAGAGCACATGGCACAGGATTGTGTCCAGCCATATCTTCAGTGAGAGGGACTCCACAGCCTCTCTGGGCAATCCATTCCAGTGCTCAGTCACCTGCACAGTAAAGAAGCTCTTCCTCATGTTCACTTGGAACTTCCTGTGCATCACTTTCTGCCCACTGTCTCTTGTCGCATTGCTTGGCATCACCGAGAATGCTGGCCCCCATCCTCTTGACATCCTCCCTTCAGATACTGATAGACACTGATGAGGTCCCCTCTCAGTCTTTTGTTCTTGAGACTGAACAGGCCCAGGTCCCTCAACCTTCCCTTGTAAGAGAGATGCTCCAGTCCCTAAACCACTTTTGTTGCCCTTCACTGAACTTGGCTTAGGAAGTTTTGTGTTTCTCTCTAGTTCTGAGGAGCCCAGAACTGGACACACAACTCCAGATGTGCCTCACCAGGGCTGAGTAGAGGGGCAGGATCATTTTCCTCAACCTGCTGGCAATGCTGTTCTAAATGCACCCTGGGATCTCATTGGCCTTCTTGGCCACTGCTGGCCATGGACAGCTTGTTTTCCACCAGGACCCCCAGGTCCTTTTCCACAGAGCTGCTTTCCAAGAGCTCAGCCCCCAGCCTGTGCTGGTGCAGGGGGTTATTCCTCCCCAGGAGCAGGACCTGTACCTGCCTTTGTGGAATGTCAGGTGGCTCTTCCTGCCCATTTCTCCTGTCTGTTGAGGCATTTCTGAAGGGTTGCACACCGCTCTGGGGTATGGGCCACTCCTCCTGGCTTTGAGTCAGCAGGGAACTCTGCCCCTTCCTCCAAGTCAGTGAAGACTTATTTAAACAACAGTGGGCCCCAGTATGGAACCCTGGTGGATGATACCAATGACACGGGTCCCACCATACCCTGTGCTGTTGATTACATCCTTCTGGGATCTGCCACTCAGCCAGTTCTCAATCCACCTCTCTGTCTACTCATCCAGTCCACACTTCCTGAGTTTGCCTACCAGAATGTTGTGAAAGATACTGTCAACAGCTTGGCTGAAGCTGAGACTGACAATATTCACTGGTCTCCCCACACCCATCCAGGTAGTTGTTCCATTGTAGAAGGAATTCAGACTGGTCAAGCATGATTCGCCTTTAATGAATCCATGCTGACTACTCCTGATCATCACCTTGTAATCCCTGTGGTTAGAGATGGCCTCCAGAATGAGCTGATCATTACTTGATCCAGGGATTAAGCTGAGACTGACTGGCCAGTGGTTCCCTGGGTCCTCCTTCTTGCCATTTTTGAAGACTGGGGCAACTTTTGCTTTCTTGCAGTCCTCAAATATGTCTCTCAATCACCATGACCTTTCAAAAATGACCATAAGTGTCCCCATTACAGTGTCCACCAGTTCTCTCAGTACTAATGGATGCATTCCCTTGGGGCCCATAATGGACTTGTGGATGAAAAATTTTCTTGGGTGTCCCCTAACCCAATCCTCTTTGATCAAGGGAAAGTCTTCTAATATTCCTTTACCCTTTTAGGTCAGAGATTCCCGGGGGCTGATCTTGTCATCAAAGACCAATGCAAAGAAGGCTTTCAGTAAGTGTGCCTCCTCTGCATCCTTTGTCACCAGGGCTCCCCGTCCATTTAGTAATGGGTCCACATAATCCTTAGTTTTCCTTTTGTTATTGGTGTTTTTAAAGCAGCCCTTCTTGCTGTCCTTGACACATTTGGCCTGATTTAATTCCAGATGGGCCTTGGGCTTATCCCATTTCTACTTTCTCTGAAAACCTTCCTATATTCATCCTAGTGGCCCCCACCATGTTTCCAACTCCTGTGTATTTCCTCCTCCTACTTGAGGAATGACAGAATTTCTTTATTCACCTATGGAGGTATTTTCCCCCCTTTGCCCAATTTCTTGCTTATTAGGATGCATTGTTCTTAAGCCTGGAGCAATACCAACCTTGAATACCAACCAGCTCTCTTGGACCTCTCTTCCCTGCACAACCTGTTCCCATGTGATTCTTCCAAGAAGATCCCTGAAGAAGTTAAAGTTAGCTCTTTTGAAGTCCACGGTTGCAATCTTACTTGTTTCCCTGCTTCCTCCTCAACCTATAGTGAAGTCCACGATCTCATGGTAACTACAGTTGAGGCTCCTCCCAACCTTTCTAATATTAAATGCTGCTTCTTGTAAATATATTTTATGATATAGTGAGGTATGAATATTTTACCTTTAAAGCTCAACTAACAAATCAAACCCAAAAGCATCTTCCAATTTTGTAGCTCTTTCTGTGTCATCACAATAGGCCTGCAGCACCATCTTTTATTTCGTCATGGCCAGAAATCCAAACAGTTAAGCAGAACCATTTGGATTTGCTTCCAAAGTTCTCTTGTACTGGGTTTCTGTAGCTGAAAGTACTTGGATACAGAAATTCCTGTCAAAAAATGCAAAATACTTAACTGCAGATAACTTAGTTGATCTGCAAATTCTGAAATCCAAGTTCTTCTAATATACAGCTTTTATGTTGATAAGATAGATGCAACCTGACACCTAAAAAATTACCTGGTGCTGACCACAAATAAAACTTCTAGTTTAGACAAAATTTCTGGATTTCTGACCCTGAACAGACATAAAAGTTCTCATCCCTGGAATTGTTCAAGGTTGGACCAGATGACCTCTAAAAGTTCCTTCAAACCCAAACCATTCTAGGATTCTATGAAACTCACTGACATACACTTCAGACTTTAAATATTTTGCTGTGTTCCTATCTTTTACCTTATTTAGAAACTTAACTGAAACATGAATATTCAGGTTCACTTTATAATCCACAAAAGAGAGATGCTTAAGCAGATCTCAAAAAGTGATTTTATAAAATTAATTCTCCCAAAGAAACATGCCATTAGGTCTTTCCTTCAAAAAAGGTAACAGTTATTTTTCTAAAGACAGTGATTCTGTAAAAATACAAATAAACAAAAAAAGCACACCCAAGAAAATATTACAGAAGTACCTGGTTTTGTCAAATAAGTAATGTATCTGTGTTGTAATATAATTCTTATTCAACAGTATACTTTTATTTTCTAGTTATAATCAATTTCCAATAATATTTAGGACTCAGGATGACTGCATTTTTCAATTTCTCTAGCATGAAGATTTTAGCCAATTTTAGATATTTAGGCCACACCAAACTATCCTCTCATTATGTTTACTTTCTTCATGCTCTCTCTCACTTCATTGTAATCTGTATTTTAGATGAGGAACTACATTTGAACATAGATATTTTAATGGCAGCAAATCAAATACAATCAGCTACATAAGTTTTCTTTTTATTTGTTCTCTGGTAAACTAGCATAATTAAGGTAGACAATCTTTCATGAAAATATTCCAATTAGGAGTTAAATGAGGACTGCTGAATTTTTGCACAGAGTTTGCTCATATGATTCATTTGATAAATTATTTTTTCTGTCTTTCGTTTTCAGCACTTCCTTTTAACATATCTAAATCCCAAACAAAAGGAATCTTAGATTAAAAACAATCACTAGGAATGCACATTTTATAAATAACTGAGACAATGAAGTGAAATACATTATACAAAGAATTATTTTACAAAAATATGCATATTACCCTCTAATTTACCAGAAACTATACAAAGAGTGAAATAAAAGGTCCTGTCTCAAAGCATTTGTGTTTTATCAAAGCTGAAAATTGAATTCACTTGTGTGAAAAATTACAAAGGTATAACAAAGCAAGAAAGATGCCTCAATTTTTCCCAAATTAACTTTTTTTCCCTCTCAAGTATTAGTTCAAAATCCCAGACACAGGAAATGCTTGAGATCTCACCTAATCAGAAAACTGAAGATGAATCAAATTACAAAGCTGGCAAAAATCTCAGGCCTTGATACTTCAGCTCTAATCCAACAGAGTTTAAAAAAACCAAAAAGAAACCAACCAAATAAAAAAGTATTAGTTAACTGAGTAAGTTATGCCTCTGTATACTAAGCATGTTCAGGTATCCATTCCTTTGTATGCCAATGATATTTTAATGCACATTCCAGAGCATAAGACCTACATTTAAGATATTTCCTGCCTATGTAAAAAGATACAGTTCAGCAATTCATATGCATTCACTGCTTAGCAAATATACCCCTGATGATTCTCTCTAATGCTTTCCCGTCCTCAAATTTTCTTCTGAATCTCCTCACACTTTATGCCCTTAATATCACGAACAGATTTTCCAGAAATACATCTTCTGCCAGTTATGAAACAGTATTCAAGAAATTCCAACATACTGTAGTAAATTAAAAATATTCGTTCAAAATCCTCAGATATTTGGCTAGTCTTGGATTTACACAACATTAAGTTCAGCATGGACTGGAGACATGGATCCTTCCCCTACAATATGAGAGACTCATGTACCAGATCTTTTGATTCTACAGTCTGGGCAAACCTATGAACCACCTTCAAAGACAGACCAGAAACTAAAATTCATACAGACTCATTAGAAGAGCCTAATTTTATGGAACATTATAGTTTCTGCCCACTAAGGAATCCCTTTCTGTGCCTTAAACTTTTCTAATACACAGATAACCAAATTTTCCTAGCAGATGACCTAAAATTAAATTAGACTAATTGTTTTCTACTTGTAACTTTCTTATTGTTAATGGCCAGGAGTACTGCACATTTCATTTAGACTTGATCCTGTGAAGCAGTTGATACCAAGTGCTTACATGTACAGAAACATTTTTAGAGAACATGTCAACAGTTGGCAAGTCTGCTTTCTACAGAGATTTTACAATTTTCTAAATGCTACCATTACATAAAGAGATTTTATAGTATAGCTATAGTCAACTGCACTACATTCCCTTTTAGAAGATAGTCTGTTCAATGTACATAAGTGTGCCTTCGTGGAGTGTATTTGACTATCACAAATCTGATTTCTACAGCTGCAATTATTTTTCATTCCAACTTACACTAAAATTCATCCATGCAATCTTAGCTGAATTCACAGGAATTCACAGCTCATTACAAATATTTCATAAAACTTTGTTGGTGGAGGAAAAGCTCCTAAAACAAAAAATGACACAAAAGTAACATACATTCTTTTCATCATTCAAGAAATGTGCACTACAATGACATTTTTTTGCTGCACAGACGAATAACAGAACTAATACAGACATCCAAAATAACCATTTTGGCAATTGCTTATGTTTTCTTGTTTCTTGTTAAATACAGAATTTCTGCATCAGCAATAAACCAAGAAGTTTAGACTTTCTTTGCCTTCCAGCACTGGAAGATAAATTTCTTTTCATGACACTGTAACTCTTGTGCTGACAAACACAGAGAAGGCAAGCCATGGAAAAGCCACAGCTCCCAAAGCTCACTGCTTTACGAAGATATGGTTAGGTCTGAACTTAGCATTCTGGGGAGGACAGTGCATGTTAGGTAAAAGAAGGGCACTGGTTTCACACGTTCATCTTACTTTCTCACAGGTCTTCTCAATTACCTCATCTCTATACAATCTTATTCCTTAGGTACAGATCTGAGAAAGAATTCTTTTAAAAAGCATCAATGCTAATGAGATGGGCTCTTAGCAGCTATTTCCACCTGCTCTTATGTGGCTTTCACCTAAAAGAATCTGGAATGTATTTTAGGATCAGAAAGCTCTGCTGTATATGTAATTCCTGTTCCTACCTTGGTGTAGATTGTCCTTAAATGGGTGCTTGTTGTAGGTTGGGTTAGTTTAGTCAGGGATTTTATTAAATGTTAGTTAGGTTGGTTCTCTGTACCCCTATTTTCCCTCACAATGGTTTGCTCCAAGTTGTTTACCACAGGAGCTCTTATCACTCAGACATGTCAATTTTCTCATCTCACACAGTTTTCTCCTTACAAGGTTCTGTCAATCAGGGGTTGTCTTCATGAAAGTTCTGCATCAGTCACCCTACCTATGCATTCCTATTTGTCCCAGAGCACTGTACTCACCACTGTTATGTTCCCATAGGTTGTTATAATCCATGTCACTCCCCTGTCGTATGTCCCCATAGAGCGAGGCAGGTTTCCACCCCTGTCCGCCCACCCACTATTTAATCTAATGCACTCTTTTGTCCCGTCGCCATTTTGCCTTGCATTGCACTGAGGGCAATTCGCTCCGACCACGCATGGGGGAATAAAAATTCTCAGGCTCAGAAGCAAAATGTCCTTCTCTCGTCCCTTTGCTTCCTCTCAGCATGAAGCTACCAAAGCTGCGTTACCCACGCCAGAGCGCCCAGCACTATCAGGGAGGCAAACACCATAACCCTAGAGTGCCTGTTCACATGGCGGCTATGGCCTCTCAAAGGCAGCGCTTTTCGACTGCAAGTAACAGCCGCAAGTGGTATTTCCTATTATTATATCAAAAATCCTATTAACTAAGCAAGATATTTGGCTTTGTCTACTTTTTAATGCATATATCCTGAAAATTAATTTGTTTCAGTTTCAGAAAGCTCTTTAAAAGCCTCCTTAATTTCTCTAATATAAAATGTAAACAAAATGTGTATGTGTTTCTCTCATTACACTGTGTACAATTAAAGTATAAGCAAAATCCTAAGACCTTAATATTTAATGAAGAGTCATGCTTTCACTTCATCCTCTGCAGTAGTTCCTTTTAAATAAATATAATGGAAACATGAGCACATATGACTAGGAATTGGCTCTAGGTAAAGACATTCATATAAATCTTTGATTAGTGATAGCCAGAAGTTTAATTTAAAGGATATTCTTGCTTAGAAGTACTTTGTGTTTCAATAATTGATACAAATAATACAAAAATAGCTAGTCATAAGCAACATATTACAATAAAACTAATTTTTTTTCTTTGAATTGAAACTATTTTTAAGTATATTTAGTAATAGTTAATGTTTATTATTCAAAAATATTAATGTTGTATAAAACATATTTACAGTGATTAAGTTTTAGTGTAACTTAACTATCCATCAACTTGGATAGGTACCATGCCATAGGAAGGCAAAGGGTGCTGCTTGCAGAAGAAGAATAACCATATAAAAACACTCTAAGAGATAAAAGGCTAAATCATATCATTTTACCTGTCAGCTGATCTCTCTAAGTACCATTTTCTGTAAGGATAAGAGATGTGTCATCAGCACAACCATTACTTCCTGCTGTTTCCAGTTTTCATGCAATTTAAGAATTTATTTCAAAAATTCCCCTGACTTTTGAAAAAAAAAAAAAAACAACCCAACCACAAAAACCTCTGAAATTAAACATTTCTCATGCATCCATTAAACCTGACCTGACAAATGAAAAATTTTCATGTTAGAAAAACCCGAACCCATTTAATCTATATTTCATTTCAGCTTGGCTACAAAACAAAGAATTAAATTATGTGAATAAATTATCTGCGTAGGTCAACATGTTATTGAGTCAAAATGTGAACAAATGTAAAATAACCCTCGACTGGGTGCAGTCAATGTGCCAACAGTTGAATATCATAGTATAAAATGCTATTGCATAAAAAAGATTTTGCAGGTGAGGGTCATTTCAATTGAGCTAAATAAACCAGTACTTTATTTTTCAAGAGCAGGAGATAGCTACTTGATAAATTATAATCAAATTTGATAATAACTAATCAAAATTAACAAACAAGTACTTTGCTGCTTGATAGGAAACAAAGCAGGTTTATATTCTGTTAAGATTTTCCCTTTGGGATCTCACACACTTACAAGTGCTGTAAGCATTTGGAAGAAAAGCAAATCCATTTCTAATTTTGATTAATAAACTAACAGACTAGCAAGTTCAATATTTGTTACACTTGCTACCTCTTGAAAGTAATTCCATGAGAACAAGTGGTAAAAAAATTAGACAGACATTTTTGGTTGATTTCAGCCAAATTTTATGAGTTTTTGAAGTACAGAATCCGTAACTTAAGCATAGGAAGAAGTCAAGAAAATATTGCTGGACCTCATAATTTTGAAAACAACTTGTCATATGCAAATTTGATATAAGGTCATGCTGCAAATAACAGCCTGAAAAGATGGCAAAGAGGGTTCAGGAAAAAGATGTTTTCTCCATTCATCTCAATGGAGCTGTTTACTTTATCATCTCTAAAACATAAGAGTCGGTTTTAATAAGTTACTGGAGAAATATGATACAGAAGTCGCAAGCCCATCTTCACACTTCACTGATGTTAAGAATAAGAACCTTGCAGAATACACAGAAACTCGTTTGCACTTAAAATACTGCATTATCTGCAACTTCAAATGGTGAGGGTTGTAAAGGCGGCTTTACTTGAGTAGAATAAATTTTGTATAGGAAAGTCCTGGGGGAGCATAACTCAACTCAGTGCAGCTCTATTTCAGTAACTGCTTCAGAGAGCAGATTAACTATCTTCAGAAACTTGCCTAGTCTGGCTTACAAAAAACTGCTACATCCACTCAGAATCTGGCATACTGTCTGAACATCTGTATTTTTCTGATGTCATAAGGGTATTGGTTGTTATTGAAATGTCAGCATTTCCAATGTGATTTTTTCTTATTTGTTTTTAGATACTCAGAGCCTCTAAAACATTGAATTCCATCACCAGAAAATTAAATATAAGCATCATTATAGCTTATATTTATATGTTTATATTTATTTTTATTTATGAACTTGCTGTCAAACCAGGCCAATTGCATGTATTTTAGTTCTTTTCATTTGAGCACATAAATCTTCTTTATTAGTAGATGCTCAATATAATAAAACAAATAAAAACAAAAATAATAAAACAAATAAAAAAGTTTTATTTTTCTGTTTGGAATAATTATAGATGTATACATTAGATAATCAAGTAAAAATAAAGATTAAGTCAATAGGAAACTTCAAAGCATATAGAAGACTCTCAGTTGAGTTAATCTGTAGAGTTTTTTGTGAATAAGACTCTGAAGAAGTAGTTGAGAAATATTCAGAATATAGTCCTGACCAGAACAGAAGTAGTAAGAACTACCAGGTATTCCTGTTTCTAGGCTCTTCCCTCATTATTTGGATTTTGATGTTAAATTAGTACATTTAAAAACTATAAAATAATCAGTCATTGAAAAAAACTATAGGGGAAAAGCTCCGAAAAGTCTGGGGAAGTTCACTTTCTTTCAGTAAACATGTTGGTTTCCTGCCAAACAGTTAAAAGTCACTGTTCAGTTGTAGAGAAAACTGTTCAGAGTAGAGAGGAAATGATCATCCTCTTGAGTCTTTGCTAGTCAGAGGGAAACTCAGAAATATACAGCTTCATAGTTCACTGATCCCAACACTGAAACACGATCAACAGGAAAAGACATCACAATCTGGATAAATATATACCATCAAGTACCTTGGGGTTTCTTGATGGGTATATATTTCTCTTAGAAAAGGAGGGGGTTTATCTCTGTGGAGATGTGTTGGTGGACAGAAGAAAAGTCAAGACATTCTAATATAATTTAAGCAAAACAGAACAGCAGTATGGACTGGAAATATTCCTTGTTTTAGGGAAGTTTGCACCCTAGGAGCCCTGATGCCCTAAGAAACTGGTTCATGCCATCCCTGATTGTGCTTTCACTCTATACAAGTTTTATTAGAAAACTGCTTTGAGACTGATTTCTTAAAATTAACACTGGCACAGAAAGACTCACAAATGCTAATATATAATATGTCTTTCATTAAAATGAAAATTAATTAAATATAATCACCAAATTCACAAATCATTTTGGAGAAGGTAGATTATTTGAAAAGAGCTTTACATCATTAGTAATGGTGACAAGTCTTATTGTTTTAGCATATTTTGTTATGCTGGGTTTATCTTTAAAACACTACTGTAAGAATGAATCTGTTTTGCAAAATCATAATTTTCATGCTTTTCTTGGGAAACAGATTTTAATGCTGCATGTATAAAAAGGTGAAAGAAAACAAAAAACACCAAACCATTACAAAGAATCCCCCCTACAAAGCCAAACAGCCAAAACAATCACAAAATTTCTATTATCCAAATACTTGGAGATTCAGAAAATAAGAGAATGGAGGTTTTTAGGATCTGATTCAGGGTTTTAAATGCTTTAAATGGTACTAATTCAGTTGAGCACAGACTGTAATGTTCTGCATACTCAAATAAGATCTAAAGAATAAAATGCTATCTTATGCCAGGAAGGAGTTCTTGAAACACTTTAATATATGTTCTGACATGTTTAATTACTGGAATATTTTGCCACTGTATCCTAGAATCAAAAGTGGTTTTTTGCATAAATTATCACAAAGAACATAGTTTATAGTAGCTTATTTTTCAGCAGTGACTTAATTCCTATTACTCTAAGTAAGCTTCATTAAACTAATTGACTTAGCTGGAACCACTCATAGTAGTTAAGGTTAGCAGAACTGCAAGTATTAGATGTACTGGAAAACTTAAGAATAACACAAGTATTTCTGCCTATAGTGAATAAAACTAGTGAGTTATTTGATTTGTGATGCATGAAACTAATAAATTAGCTAAAAACCTCTAACTGGCATAGCTTTTATAATGACAGCTCATACAGAAAAAGAATATCAAGATTTCTATTTTCTGAACTTTCTGAAAAAAATCAGTAAGTGTATTTGTGACAATTCCATTTTCTTATCTAAAACCGCCAAGACAGATATTTCTGCTCAGATCCATTACTTACAAGGAGGAAGGATGGTCTTGTGCTTGTGGTCTACTCATAAATCTCCACAGCTCTATTTCGGACTACTCATGCAAACTTAAGCAAATGACTTCATTACAGGGGGCCTCAGTTTCCTCAAATCCTTTCCATACTAAAACTGCAATTTGCTTCCGCAAATTTGCTGGGTTTGGATGGTTGAACATTATGGAGCAACATCAATATAACACAGCTGCTCAACATATGTACTCTAAATACACAACAGGGTTTTCCAAAGGTCTAAGAGACTAGTAGCTATAATGTAATAAAAAATAAATAATCATAAATAATAAAATAAAATAAATTACAACTGTTAAGGCCTGTCTACTCAAGTTTTGCCTCAGTTACTTCTAAGTAAACAGATGTAACAGTATTTTATTAAATCATAACTTAATTATGAGGATAAATTTACTAACATTGGGCGACACATTCCAGAATATGAAGTGGGAAAGAAATCACAGAAATGTCAGCCCCTTCACTGATAAGCCAATTTTTATGAATAGATTTTCTTTCAAGGTTTAATTTTAATTTCCATTAAATCAGGCTTCAGATTTTCCATCAAAATTCACTACTTTGACATCATCATTTGCTCATGTAGCTGTAAACACAAAATAGACATCACAGTTACGGGATATTTGAAGCATCTGCCATGCACGAGGATAAACAGGAGATGTCAACCAAAATTCTGTAAAGCTCATCTCTGATTCTTCATCAGAGGGATATCTTTGACAATAATAAGCTTCTAAAGAAATGTCATCCCAACCTAGTGACAATTCCCCTGCCATCTGTTACTTTCATTTTGAAGGACTTGTGAGTGCTATCAGTAGGAAATCACTTTTCTTTGTTTGCCAAAACTGCTTTAGATCCTCTGTACATACCTTTATGTCTCCTTCTTCTTGTATGACTAATTTATGATCTGTCTCCTTCAGAGGCAGTTCTAGCCTCATTAAAACTGACTCCTGTTGCCTTGGGTGAGCATGGCTTCAATGGGAAAGCAACAACTGAGTGCACTGGTTGACCTGAAATTTAGTCTTTAACTCCAGCCCAATCAGCTGTCAGAATTTTATCAAAAATGAGACACATTGTACGAAGGGAAAGTTTTATCCACATTACTTAATTAGATATGTTTTAATAAAGACGTGACCTACTGCCTCTCTTCCCACCTGCAAGCACTATAATTAAAGTTTCTCTAACAGAACAGCAAGCTATTTTAGGTCTCTTGCCATTAAAAAAAAAAAAATACAATTCTGCAGGAACTTGAGAAGTGAAAAAGGAAAATATGTCAATCCTAGTACCATGATAAATCTCTATTTTTTTTGTGGATGCACAAACACTTAAAACAGTAAACAAACAAAGGTAGCAGGTATTCTAGAAGTTCTGGTTGGCATCTCGGTCTTTTCCTCTAGTCAGTAGGAACGTTTGTTGTGTAGAAGTGTTGAAAATCAACACACATTTGTTTATTTAGCCACATATGGGTACTCAGGGTCCTTAGCATCAAAACCATCTGGACTTTCACAAGTTGTAAACACATAATGCCTCTTACTTATGTCAATGCATGTAAAAAAATATAAAAATCATACACAAGATTCAGTGACGGTTTGTTGTAAAATGCAGGCAAACCCAATGGGAAGAATGATGATGTCTGACTCCAGTTCAGATGGCTGAATGGTTTCTTTATTATAACTATGCTATAATACATTAATATACTATATAAAGGAGGATACTAAAAACTACATACTACTTTCTCTAACTACCATATCTAACTACCAACAACTCATGACCCTGTTCGCCAGAGTCCAGACACAGGTGGATCCGATTGGCCACCAGTCGCAAACAATCCTCACCAGAATCCAATCAAGCAATCACCCAAGGTAAACAATTCTCCAAGCACATTCCACATGAGAAAAACAAGGAGCAGAAATAGAAATTGTTTTCTCTTTCTTTCTCTCTGTGTACCTCTATGAAAAATCCTGAGAGAGAGAGAAATGTGCTTGTCACGATGTGCATGGATCTGTTTGAACTAACAAAACAACTAACAAGAAAGAAAAAAATACCAAACCTGTAAATGAATATAAATGTTATCTAAATGGAGACAAACTCAACTACCTCATTTTGTACTGTTTCTATTCCAGGAAATAACTACCAGTGAATAATATTAAGAAAATGTAGAATGTTGCAAAACTCGTTTTCCAACTTTGAAAATAACAAAAGAAATAAATTCTCAAAATTTATTTCATTTACCAAATTCAACACATGTTTGATAAATCCTTAAAATGCCACATTGGGAAAATAATCCATTCACAAACACAGACAAAGCAAAATGAATGAGCAACCTTATCCTAAAACTGAGACTCTCTGCTGTTGATTACAGTTGATATGCAGGGGAACTGAATTATGTATATGAGAGTCCACAAGCATAAAGAGTAAAGCAAAAACTGATGTCTCTAGTATAGGAGGCTATTAAGTTTTATTCCAGACAGGCCTTAGTTCTATTCTTAGTGTTATTTGAGGAGACTAAAAGTCAATGTGTTTCAAAGAAAGAGTTTGAACTTCATATCCATTTACTGACACATTATATGAAAGACAATGATGAGATCAAGACAGCCAAAAAAGACATGTTATGAAAAGCCACAGGCAGGTTGATACTCTCAGCACGTTAAAGAAAAAACATTCTGAGTCAGTGAGTGAAGGTGTTTCAAGTAAATGCTGTAAGACAGTGTGCTGAAAGGCTCAGCACAGAGCCAGCACTCACAGCAGCAGTCAATGTGCCCCTTTAAGCAAAACAGTGCCTGCTAACTGAAATACTTCATGGATAGTAAGCTTAAAATCTCACATGTAGAACTGTTGAGACTTCCATCACATTTCTGAGCATAAAACCTACTCTTATCCAGACCAAAAGACGAAAAAATGTATTTCCTATGGTTAAATAATTTCAACTGAACTTACTGACCTGTAAATATCAGTGGAAAATGAATATTGCAGGTCAGAAAGTAACATCAAGTCAGAATAAGCAGGCTTAATGAAAAAAGTAATTATGAAACCTTAAAGCATAGACTAGAAATTGTCTGTGAGACAAAGGAAATTGTATTTTTAGTCTACTCTGCCCCGGAAAACTTTCAACTCAAAATTATCTCTGTAATGGGAAATCACACTTCTAGACAGCAAACAGTGATCTAGAATCTGTACTTTGTGACAGCAAATGAAACAAACAGCTGTTATTCACTTTAGAAAAGACACAACTGAGGGATGTAAAAGACCACTGCAAAGAGATTAAACTACTCTCCATTAAGCATTCTGGGTAGCTCAACAAGAAATATTATGTAATTATCACAGAGACAACACATTTTAGGGTAATTTCTACAAGCAAGTATTAGAAAACATCACTAATGGATCACTAATGTTCTAAAATTCAGTTAGACTATGTTTCAGGAAGTGTACACTGCAGATCTTGTCTTCTAGAGGACAAGGACATACAAAATGTCCAATGATGGGCTGGAGAACTTTCTCATATCCTTCTGTACATTTTGTACATCATTTCCTGATGTTTAAAATCGTATTTAAATGGTAATTTTTGTTTGACTATACATAATTTTTGGTAGTCTCAGATAGTAAGTGAAATTTGGAATCATCAACAGGGCAGATTTTTTCGTCTCTCTTCTTCTCTGTTACTCTACTCTCTTACAAAAGGCCCCTCATTTCTAATGAAATTATACTATTAATTCAGAAAAGTATACATTTCTTTTAACAACCTTATCCCCTGAAAAAAAAAATAGGGCTTTTAAGTAATGGTTTCATTTCTTCACTCTCTGAAAACGGTGTAAGAAATTCAGGATTTCTTACTGGATTTCAGCTTTATTTAATCTTTAGATTTATTTAGTCCAATTATAACAACAAATGGGCTAAAACATTAAATGTAGAGCTTGTGTACAAAATCCTTTGAGATATATATGTGGTGTGGCTGCTTTTATCCTTCCCTGCTAACCTTGCTGTTCTCCATTTCTCATGAAAGAGAAGCACTTTCATTAGTGGACTATTGCTATTATTTTCAGTAATATCCCTGCTAAGTATTTGACAGCATTACAAGAGGAAAGAAACGCAGTCTCTTCTACAAGTAATTAAAACAGTGATATAGCCCCAGTAATGAAGAGCAGTAACATTACCTTTCAAAAGTATTCAGTGGAAACTTATCCAAAGCACTGAACCATCCCTGCAAAAGTTTCTGTCCCATGAAACAGTTGTATGCTCACATGAGTTTATCTCAGAACAATGCTATACAAAGGACAAAATATAGAGCAAAACCAGCACCATTTCAAAGGGTTCTCCCACTCTGAGAACAACATAACCCTCACCTCTGTGTAGCAAAACACACAATAGGAATATTCACACTCAATACCTCCTGGGATAAAACAATTTACTGTGCTAAACAAAGATACTAGTTCAGACTCTGAACTATTTCTGAATACAGTTCAGACTCTGAATGATTCAATCCGTTTTAGAACAGGGAGGTAAAGAGTTATGTGAATTTGTATTTGCATATTTTGTTATATGAGGGAAATCCAGACCTCCAAATATATGCAGAAGACAATAATCATATTGGCTGCAAAAATCTAAATCAAATCAGAATCCAAAATCAACCTTCAGCAAAGCTAACAACTGCTGTATTACACAGCTAGTATAGTCTTTCTTCTTGGTAAAATATATGGTATTGTCGGTATCACAGGTCAAAACAGGCATTCTTTTACTGAGCTGCCTGCTGCACTTGCTTCTACAAGTGGTCCCTTGCAAAGCAATATAAAATCAATCCTTCCAAATAACTGTAGTTAGAATTTTAACCAAATGAAACTGTCAGATATTTTTCTTGTAATTATCCACCTTTTCATTCATCATCTTTCTTGAACATTGGGTTGTCAGCTATGAGTCCCTGAAGTATCTCAATTGCTTTTTAGAGTAGCAACTTGTAGAAACTCACATTTTGGTATTTGATCTAGCCTCCTAGCTATGATTTGTTGTGAGGGGCCATCTTTCATCACCAAGGTTTCCTTTAGTGTGAGGAGTTAGGATGCATGAGTGAAATAACTACAACACAGTAATTCTTTAAAGCAACCTTGAGAATTCACACCTACATACCCTAATAGGAAGACATTGGCATCAGGGTGGTCTCATCTTCTTTACCTATTTTAAAACTCTAAATGACAGTGGTGGGGTGACCCTGACTGCATGACAGGTGCCCAACAAGCTTCTCTATCACTCACCCTCCTCATCTGGACAGGGGACAGTAAATATAACAAAAGACTCATAAGTCAAGCTAAGGACTGGGGAGATCATTCACAATTACCATCATGGGAAAGACAGACTCAACGCAGAGAATTAATTTAATTTATTGCCAATGAAGTCACTACAGGACAGTGAGAAATAAAAACTAAACCTTCAAACACCTTCCTCTCACTGCCTGTTTGTTCCTGGGCTCAGTCTCACTCCCACAATTTTCTCTCCATCCTCCCATGACAACGGCACAGAGGGACAGAGAAGGGGGACTACAGTCAGGTCATCACATGTCACCCCTGATCCTTCCTCCTCAGGGGAAGGAATCCTCACACTCTTCCCCTGCTTCAGCATGGGGTACATCCCATTGGATACAATTCTCCACGAACTTCTCCAACATGACTCCTTCCCACAGGCTGCAGTTCATGCTTTCCTCCACAGGGTGCAGTCCTGCAGGGCCAGGCTGCTCCAGCCTGAGTTCCCTGGGGAACTTGTTCCTGCAGGAACCTGCTCCAGTGTGGGTCTCCCACAAGTCCACAGGTCCTGCCAGGAAACTGCACAAGTGTGGGCTTCCCACGGGGAAACAGCCTCCCTTGAACATCCACCTCCTCTAGCATGGGTTCCTCCATGGACTGAAAGTAGATATTTGCCTCACCACCATGGACCTCCATGGGCTGCGGGGGCACAGCCTGACTCAGCATGGGCTGCTCCACAGGCTGCAGAGGAATCTCTGCTCTGGAGCATCTCCTTCCCCTCCTTCTGCATTGACCTTCGTGTCTGCAGGGCTGTTTTTCTCTCATATTCTCACTCTGGCTGATGTTCTGCAACTGCTATTTCTCTCCCCATTTTTGAATAAGGTATCACAGGGGTACTACTACTATTGCTCACTACTACTATGAGCTCAGCTTCAGCCAGTGGCTCTAAAGGCTCCATATGGCAATGTTCCAGCAGCTTCTTACTGAAGCTGCCCCTGTACTCTCTAAGCTCAAAATTTGCCACTCAAACCCAATACAATGATTCTCATCTTTAATTTCTATCAGTTTAGCCATCAAGACCATGAAGAAGATAGCATTTATTTTCCCTAGTGTATACTCTATTGTTTAGCATATTCACTGAAACAGAAGAATAGCAAGTAATTCAGCTTGCAAAACCTTCAGGTGAAGCATGAGCTCTCTTTGTACTGTGATTAGTTCTGATAATAAGCCATAGGCCCCCAGTACTGTATCATTGTTAACAGTGTTCAGCGCTGAGCAACCTTTAAACTTTGCTACAAAGCAAACAGTTTCAGGTAGAAGGCACAAAAGGTACTCTGTTGGTATCATTCTCTTATGACTGTATTTTCTAAGCAGATTCATGTGCTATTTAAAGTAATGGGACACTTTCATTTATAGGATAAATTCCATAAGAAACTATCAGCTTCTTTCAACAGAAAATGCTATCTTCTATCCATGGAAATGACAAACCAGAGAGTATTTTCATTATACTTAGAAACCCTCCTTTCTTAACACTCATATTACCACAGAAAAACATTAGAACAAGAGTGACACATGTAGCATGTCAGGCCACATTTCTCAGTGTCAAACGCACTGTCACTCATAACTGAATGCCAGCAATAGAAAAGAGGGCCCCCTTAGCCACCATGAAAATGTCCCATGTCCCTGTCAGGTACAGCCAGGTTCTTGCTGATGGGCTATACTATCAAGATTCTCTAAGGAAAGTAGAAGTTGCTTTTCTTTCACTCTATTTGAATGAAGATACAATAACACCTATTTTTAGCACACAGTACTAGCAGCTACTTCTATCCACTACTATATCCACTGTTTTGTCTTTAAAACTAAACACATTTGAAAAGAGACAAGTTTCATAGAACAAGTTAAGTACAGTGTGCTACATTTCTATGCATGGATTTTTTTGCCATGCATATTTTACCTATTTTTAGCTTTCATTTTTAACTCTGAATAGTATTATTTACTAATTTTTGGTGGAAAACATATATGTATATAATGGCATAATAACCGATAACATCTTAATATATTTTAAAAAATTAATTGCAAAACTTCCTGCTTTCATACTCCTTAAGAAGAAAACTTTCTAAGAATAGCAGAAAAACAGATTTATTTTCCACCTCTGAGCTAGACTCCACAGAGCAAATAACACCCCTTTGAAAGAGACAGTGAGAACAAGTAGCATTTCTTGACAATTTTCAATTTTGAGAAATACAAGAAATATGACATACTACAGTGGACAGAGTCAAAATTCTAGTGCTAAAGATGGCACACACTGATGAAAGGGAAATCAGAAATTATTACAAAGACACAAAAAGATAAGAAATATCTAAAAGAGTATTACAAATAATATTAGAAAAGTTTCTTAGATTAGATTTTATTATAGGTGCAAATACCTGTAATGTAACTAAACATAACAATCCCAGCATCATTTATATATATATATATATATATATATATATATATATATATGGGGATTGAACATTTATTAAACATAAGTATTTTTTTCAAAAAGAAAGTGACAATTAGGAAATATAGCAATCTATATTTTATTTCAATATATGATTTAATAAATAAAGAGGTTGAAGATAATAGCTCATAACTAGAGGACTCTCAAAAGTTTAAACACAGATCCATGGCATCTATGCTGTAACATTTTATATATCTCAGACAGAAGGGACTTTTTAGTGCAAATTACCTTTTTCAAATACTCATGGAGACCAAAAATTAAAATTTTCTGGTGATGTATTTATCAAAATTTCTGTATTTTTGTTTGAAATTCATAGCTTAAAACCTGTTATCTCTCTAAAATCATTTCTTCCTCCAAGGAGTGGAACCACATAAATTTCTTCACAAGCCCCTCTCATATCTAAATTCTGAGGCAGGATATGTCCTATCTGGGCTTCTGAACACAGATTGGCAATTGAGAATATCTAGTACATGAAGTTATATCTTCATAAATATATTAAATCTGTGCTGACTAGCCAGCTTTTAATTTTCTGTTGATTTGTGTGTGACCCTACACAAACTGCAAATACACCATTTCTCACATGTTTGTCTAAGTGAAACAATAGGTAGTCTCAGAAGTTATCACTGGCACTGATTGTCTGGGCTAATGTATGAAAATTGACATCCTTAGGCAGTAAGATATTGAAAAATGGAGGAAGAAGGCTCAGTGATTTGAACAAGGCCAAATATGATGCAGCAGTAAAAGTTAGATTTATAGCAGAGTCAAAAAAAGCTTTGTTATATATTTAAGCTGGATGTTCATTGTCTTTGTTTATATTTTTACAAATATTTAATTTGTTGGGTAAACTAGAGATAAGATTTTTTTTAATTATTATATGGCACATGATTATACCACCAAAAATCATCTAAAATGAAGCAATTAGACTAAGTAAAACCTTTATCTTGAATTTTCTCATCAACATCTTTCTCCCATATACCCATCTTCTACAATTACTTCAAATGTAAACAAAGTCCTGAAGTCAAGACGTACTTGAGCTGCTGTCTAGTTTTGCAGATTCAGTAAAGCTTAAGAGATCAGAAGGTATTTTGCTTCTATAGGATTTATGCAACTAAACTAACTCCAACCCTTTAGAGCTATTTCAAGCCCTAGCTGTTTCTGCTCTCTTCCAGAGCAGAATAATCTCAAAAGGTTTTCCCAGGGAGAGTGAGGAGAAAGAAGTAGATCATTGAAGCCACTTAGAGACATTATCAACTTCTTCCCAAACAGGGTAATTCAGTAGGATGATAGGCCTGTATTCCTTTCTAGTGTGTCCTTTTAGGAAGAAGGAGAAATTGCATTTTCTGTCAAACACACCTTTTTGTAAGAGATAAGTGAGGGAGGTGTTAGGCCATTTGGAGGGTTCTGAAAGCAGTATTACACATTCAGTCAAAGAAGGAAAACCTTACCCTCCAATGACCCTAATGCTTACTCTAGTCAGTGCAATAATATTTGCCACAATTCACCTGCTAAAACATCAGGCAGAGCAATGAAAAGAACATATTTTCTTAATGCCACTCAGGTGATTGGTCTATCTTGTAATTCCTTTTGACACTAAAATGAACAGATTAAGCAGCAGGAAATGACACAGCAGCCAAATTCCAAACACTTGGTGCCCATTTCAGCTGGATTGCTGAACCCCTCCCGAATTGCACATCTGCAATATATGCAATGTCCAAAGAATCACTGATAAGAATTTTGGTTTTACCTGATATGCTACTATGTGGTTGGGGCTTTTTTCCCTAAAGGAAAAACAAAACCTTTAGCAAAATAAAGAATCACTCACACAGGAATTTTAGGGTCAAAACAGATCTCAGATCCCTTTTCTCTACAAAATTATCTCCAGGGAAAATCCTCCCTAGTTACTAGCAGTACAAGGCCTAGAAGATGCAGGTAAGCAGTGCCCATTCAGCTTGATAAATTTATGAGATACATATATCGTTTAACTGAAAAGGAAGCAGTAAGAGAGCATTCATATTATTGCCGTGTTCTTCATAGTGGCTAACCTATGGCTAAAATAAGAATTTAACTCTCTGCAAAACTGTATTTATAGAGTTTATT
Organism: Vidua macroura; assembly: GCF_024509145.1. Taxonomy (NCBI): domain Eukaryota; kingdom Metazoa; phylum Chordata; class Aves; order Passeriformes; family Viduidae; genus Vidua; species Vidua macroura. Next base: position 42,063,530 of record NC_071576.1, on the reverse strand, counting down.
ATCAAAATAACTTTCAGATAATAGACTAGAAGAGCTCCATTGGGAATGACAGTAATTGAGTATAAAGAAGGCAAACCAATCATCTATACCAAATTATGGTACACCTGCATATTTATTGGGAAAAAATTAAATACTGTTTTTCTAATATTCTTTTATATATATTTCAGGATCTATGATAGAAATATTTTTAAAAAAACCAATTGTATCAAACACAATATAAAGAAAATATTTTTATCAACAACAGGTAATCTATTTCTAGATATGCTTTGCACTATCTGCTAAGTTTAAAATTTATTCTATAATGCATTCCCACTTAGCATGCCTCTTGGCAGGCTGGCCAGACTTCTCTTTGGACAGCATCTCCTATCTTTCAGCTTGAAATCTTGTGACCTATATTTTACACCATCCCAATACACACTACACACTTTGAGTTCATACACAACATACCATTTCCCATAGTGCTTAGATTTCCAGGCTCAACAACAGAAGAACAGTACTGATTAGAGGAGACTGCAAAAAACAGTGGAGATGATGTTCAGTGAAAGAAATACCAGAATCACAGACTTTTCACTGCTGGAATCTTTTAACTTCCCACTCACCCCACCCAACCCAAGGATTTCTGTTGACTTTTGCTCACTCAACTTTCTGTCACTTGTAGCATCACACAGAAGATTGTTACTGAAATGTCAGAGAAGATGGTAGTAAAAACAGTAGTGACAGCATATGAGGCAGTAAGATTTTCACTGCTTCAAACTCATATTCTATGTCATATAGCAAAAGCATGAAGAAAACTTGAGATAAAGTGATAGCTTGTGTGCAATTACATAGAGGAAATTAAATTTAGAGGCAATAGGTATGCATTTTTCATGGAAACTACCGAGTTTGAGTTTGAAATAAGGGATATTTCTTATAATTTCTGTTTAAAAGCCATAGAAAATAGCTTAAGAGAGAGGAAACAATTGCATTTTTTTAGTATTTTTAATGTGTCCAACTATCTGTTAGGAAAATTAACACTACCCTAGAATACACCAAGGGAAGGCACAATAGTATTTTATCTTGGTGACTCTAACTGTTTGATTCTACATATGTGCTCCTCTTTACCTTGTAAACATTGTCCTTACTAAATAATCTTTAAGGTCCCTTCCAACCCAAACCATTCCATGATGGTTTTTTTTTTTGTTTTGTTTTGTTTTTTTTTTTTTTTTTGGGGAGGGGGCTGGTTTTTTTTTGTTTTTTTTTTAGATAAATACAATGATATTTGGATTCCATAAATGCATTCATAGCGTACTTCTACAGAATATGCTTGATGGAATAAAGAAAATGTCATCAAGTTTCACCATTGCTAATGTCTGATCTCATAGATCTTAAATCACATTGAAGGAAGAATGTGAATCTTCAAACCTTTTTCCAGAAGCTGAGGGTGCGGTGGGGGTGGGGCATGTCTTTCCTTTGACTTTTGAAGACATAGCAACAGATTGCTCCCCTCAAAACTCAACAAAAAATTGATTTGCTTAAATGACCTATGACCACTAAACTCCACAAAGAAAGAAAACCCTAGGGCAACAAGCCTCAAAGTACACAGGAACATAATTATGCATTTGAGTGGCACTATTAAAACCAGCAGTCCTAACTGGTTTTAACTATATAACTAAATGTAAAATTTAAGGATGAAGGAACATTTGCAGTGCAGAGACTGAGAATTCAAAAGGGTGTTCCTATAGTTTCTATATGTGGGTGTATATGGGGGAAGTGTGTTTTATTTAAATGCATACTGACAATGAAAATGTAGCAAAAACATTTACATGTGCTTTTGGAAATGTTTTTCTTAATTTCTAATTATTTTCAAACTAAGCAAATGCTTAGGACTATATTAAATCCCAAGGTAATAATGTAAGCACTACCTCCTGCTTATCCTTCACATGAAAAGCCAATTTTGTGAAAGAGTATTTATGAGTATGAGGGAGGTAGTAGAATAATCTAACACTTTACCAGAAATATGGTTGGTTGCAAATATTTGTTTTCCTGGGCTGAAAAGCTAAAATACAGATGTTCTAAGAAAACAACTAGTGCCTAACATCAGGCTTAGTTTTAGAAATTAAACTCTTCAGGCTTTCAGTCATTGTTGGTTTAGCTTAGTGCTATGTATACAATCTCCTTTTTCAGCCTTATGTGTACATGTAATAAACAATCTCAAATTGGGGAATTTCACAATCAAGCAAACACTTGGATGTCAGGATCATGTACACAAAAGTTTCCCTGAAATTCTTTGCTCTTCTTCCTGTTTTACTCTCCCACACTTTGCTTTTTGCCCCTTTTCTCAGATATTCTCTGCTCCTTCAGGTTTTCCTGCAGCTCTTTCTTAGCATCTTTGCTGCAGCCACAGCCCTTCAAGGCTGCTCCTACCCAATGTGGTGCCTCATTCCATGAGCATGTCTCCAGTAAGATGCTCCCACACCCTCAGCTGCCTCTTTCTTTCCTAAGCATTTTTCTGTAATGATGCCAGCACAGCAGATAACACTGTGGTTACTTTTGGGCCACTAAAGCAAAATTTACATGTTGTTATTTACTTGAAGGAGCAGGAGAAATCCTGTGTTCTCTTTTCTCTCTGGAGCATTGCAACTGTTGCTACCACCAGGAATGATGAGAGACTGCTGGAATGACCAGTCCACATTTCTCGAGATGCTTTGCACTGAAGAACTGAAAAAAAAAACAAACAAAAACAAAACAAAACAAAACAAAACAACAAAAAACAAACAAACAAACAAACAAAAAAACGCATCTCAAAATATCGTTGTGGGATTTACTGAAAAAGTACACAATAGATTTCTACAAGTGAAACCAGAGTGGTGACAGAAAGACACTTTTCAGAGCTATAGGGAACCCATAATCCATATGGTTTAGCAAGAAGATTGAGAGAATGGAATATGATCCCACTCTAGCTTTCACTCAGTAGGGTTATTGCCAGCTCCAAACATAATCTAAATCCAAATTTACAGAAAAAAAAAAAGAATTTCCAGACATTCAAAACTATTCATTTGATGCAAATTGTCCCTCTGAAAAGACACTATCTACCTAGTCATTTTCAAATCAGGGGGGAAACAAAATCAATAAAAATGCCTATTGAATTCTGTATATGCCATTTTGTAATAAAAAATGTGCATATGTTATGACAAACCAGAGATGACACTTGTGGCCTTTGTAGCTAGCAGTGTCTTTGGGGTTTTTTGCATTAATCTCATGTTTCCATCTAAACTGTGACCCACAGTGCATGTGCTATTGAAATCTTTTTACAACCAGCAGTTCTCAGGATTTTAAATTGGAATTGGGGAAGAAGGGACCTATTCAAAATTCACACACACATGTTTTCCTTTATGTTTGTCAAGAGATTTTGAAATGGCTTTTGCTAACTGAAATAGCAGCTAGAAATACACTTGACATTTCACTTATTTTTGAGTATTTTTAACCTTGGTGCAAATGTTTCATCTCTTATATTATCTTGTATACTGGGATGCAGTTCATGAAAAATTTATCTTCCATGTGGCATCCAATATTTGGAGATTATACCACCTGGAATCTATTTATTCAAACACACCTGCTGCTGTCTTCTCTTTTTAGACTGTATTACAACTTAGCCTTGCCACTACCATGAATCATAATTTCTGGACTGTAGAGAAACCTGTTAACTTATTTCCCAGTAAGTTACATACATTTTGGAAAATGACTGAAAATTTAATAATTTCCAGTGCCATTCTACTGGAATTTCTCTACCAGCTTGAACAGTACTTTCGTTTTTATTCTGTAATTTTTTATGTTTGTTTCATAAATGCCAGCAAGGAAAAAAGGACTAGGCACTCTTAGTATCAGAAGCCAAACTTCTGTTACCCCAAGCATATTTATTGCTTTGTTTTCTGGTTAGTTTCACTGTTCTTCAAACAATTCCTCATCAGTGTGTTCCCAGAAGAAACCACAAGCCCTGTATGGAGGGATTTTTTTCTACAATAACATGACAGAAGGTACTTAAAGCTCTGTGCACCTTAATGCAAGTCTTACTTTGGCAGTTCATAGAAATTCCCTCTGATAAGGCCTGAACATCAAAAGAAATATTTTATATGAGTTCATAGTAGATTCTTCACATGAATTAAATTATTGTTTGAAAGCCAAATACCATAAAAATTGCAATTACTATAATATTGCAATGACTATAATGTAGATCATTAGAAGCAACATTAATCCATTTCATCTTTGTCCTTCATTTCACAATGGAAAACAACGTGTGATTCTTTTCCAATATTTTGGCATTGTAAAGAAGATGCTACAATATTTTATCAGCCCACTTCTGCAAAGCCAATTGTTTTTTCAGATCATTGGGTAAAGAAGCAAGTTTATTTCAAAACTTTCAGATATTTAGTATAAAATAAGAGCCCAAGGAATAAAAAGGTGCTCACTGCTACTGTCAAAAAATTAACCTTTTACACACTGTTTTTTAATCATTCTCTCTGTAATTTGCTTCTATTTGTTATGCTGTCTCTCTGATATTGGTTTGTCTTGAAAAGAAATTTAAAATTCTGACATTTCTGTCCCTTTTTTTGTTCATGAAGAATTACCAAAATGTAATAGGTGTGTCTCGATCATCCACCTTGAAGCAAATACAGGGATATTCCCTTAAAGGTTTGGGTGGGGGGAGGATTCCTTCTCCCCTCTGCATAATGGAGTTCCAAAGCAATTTGAGAGAACATTTCAATGTGAATTATTTGGGGCTAGCCTTCCTAAAATACCTCTGTCCTCATTTATCTGATATTTTTATATCTTTTAGTTAAAAACAAAACAAAACCAAACAAAAAAAAACAAAACAAAATACCACCAAAAAACCCACAAAAAAGTTTATATTAAAAAATAGTGGCAATCAAGACTCTAGCAGACACTACACCAATCTCCAACACTCACCTACAGTGTCATCAAGCTCCCAGTGCAAAATCTTAGTACCAACCTACAGCATTTTAGCATCTGTTTTCTGTGTGTCTGACTGTCATGCAATTCAAGCATAGTGAGTTACCAGAACTTAAACCACCCAGAATTCCATGGTTACTGCTCCCCCAAGACTCCACAAGTCTGACCACATCTTCCTTATTTGGCCCTAGCAGGTCTACTGGATCATCTTCCCTGGCCAGTTCCTCATTGCCTCTATCAAGATGCTCACAAGAGACCTGGGCTCTAAAGGTGTCTTTGCAGAAGATGTTCTAATGCACACTAAAGATTAATGCTTGTGATACTGACAGTCTCTCTAGTTCTTCACAAAGAGGATTGACCTACTTTTTCTTCTTGATCAAATACCCATCAAAATGCCACACTTGCTGATCTGGTCCTTGCTCTTAAGTTCCCAAGTGGCCCCTCATCTTTCCTGAGACACAGCTACAGGCTTCCAACTGGACAGAGCACATCTCCTCTTCCATCCCATTCTGATCCTCTCAGCAGCATGTACACATCCAAAGCAGTCCTCTAATTATGTAACCTATCCTTTACCACTTTGTGATTCCAATGAGATAATAGCTCTGTGACTCCACATCGACTTCTCATTCCTCCTCTGAGATTCCCATGCTGCAGACATTCATTCAATGCATAAATGAAGCTCAATAAAGGAAAATGCACACTTCTTGCATTTAGAATAGAACAACCTGTGCAACAGGACTCTGGAGAGAAAGAAGCATAACAGCAATATGTCCTTGTTAAAAAGATTACCTAAACCATATCAAGCAATAGAGCTTGTGGTCAGTAAGTTAATACAAGTGATTATTGCCCTCCATTCTGTATCTTTGGTACCACATCTTCAATAGCTTTAATTTTGAAATTCCAAGTATAAGATACTGTCATGCCAGAAGATATAACCATTCCTGTAAATTCAGCAAAGGGTCAGCAAGATACCTGGGGTACTGGAGAACCCAGTGTGCCAAAAGGTGCTGAGATAACTGGCTTAATTGTATTCCTAAAAAAAAGAAATCTAATTTAGGATCGTATTGTCACAATGAACTACTTAGTGAGAAGGTAAAGAGACACCCTCCAGAATTATCTGGAGGTACACAGTGCCAGGGTGAGAGGCAACAGACACAAGATGCTTGAAGGAAAATTCTAATTAGATATAAGGAAAAACCCTTTCACACTGACAGTGATCAAATACTGAAACAGGTGCCCAGAGAAGCTGAGGAATTTACATTTTAGGACATGTTCAGATTTTAACTGAACAAGCTTCAAGAACATCTTCATCCAAAGTAAGCTGGCTCTGCTTCAAGTGTGCAGCCAGACAAAACAACCTCCAGAGGCCCCTTCCAACCTAAATTATTCTTGGATGATATCACTATTGAGGTCACTAAAACATGTCAGATAGAAAGACTATTTTTTCCTCCTCTTTAGTTTTATGAAAAGTGTTGAATTTCCTTCCTTCCTACAAAAGAGTGAAAAAAATACCCAAACTTCCTCAAGTTCCAATGCAGAGACATACAATGCTGCATTAATTCCTCATCTGCCTAAATATTAAAAGAAGTAACAAAATTTGGAGCTGAAATCTAGAAAAAAAATTCAGGTGAATATATTTCATTGCCATAGGTATACCTATTGTGTATTTCTAAAAAATGTGACTGGAAAGTTCTCAGTGTAACACTTCTTTCTCATGATTTTTGTTTCCTGTAAAGTTAAAAAGTAGAAATAATGACAATGACAATGTATAGTTTAATCTTCTCTCTTTTTTTTTTTTTTAAGAGTGCAAAATGGTTGAGATATTTACCTATTTGGCAAGCAGTCACAAGATATTACACATCCTGACAGACCTCAAAGCACTTCACAACTCTATAATAATAGACTAATTCCATTTACTACTGAAGTGCAGCCAACTATGAGACAGAACACAGCAGTGGTTTAACAGCACAGATGAACACTGTCAGCCCTTTAGATTAGTAGGTAAGATGTAAATATCTTATCCATTTAAAAACCATAGGGTGCTTTGAGACAGAGTAGAATTAGCCAAACTTCTAATTAGCAAGGAAACCAGAAGTAATATTACTTATACTACTGTTTTTTGGAGATGTATTCTTTTTTTGCTTTTTGTATTTCCATTCTATTTGTTTTATTTGTCTGGTGGTTTGGTTTTTGTTTTTTTTTTTTCCTTCTTAATGTAGAATCATTAGAATGCCTTATTTGGGATAGACAAAATCCTTATTCCAAATGAATACTGAATTTGACCTGAGTCTAGAAAATATTAATTTCATATGGAACACATACTAATGTCTCCTTTGATGGCCTGCAGTTAAATCCTTACTCACTGAACTAAACTACTGAGTCTGTTCTGATCCCAGCTCAGAAATGCTTTACTTTTGCACAATGCTTCTTGAAGTCCCTCAGTAAAGCTCAATGACATATACTCTTGGTATTTAAACATACAGGGCTCAATCTGTTGCTTAAGTATAAACGTCTAATGCTATTTGTCATGCTCCAGGATTATGTGAGACATTGTCAGGAGTCTGGCAGATATAACAGGATCTATGGGAGACTCATGCCCATCTGGAAAGGCAGCTGGAGGCTAGATTTAGGCAACTAAATCAAGCCTCCACTGCAAATTTAAAAAGCATCAAGCTGGTGCTACACATACCACTCTTCCTACTGTTTCTGCCTATTTTTTCTGGTGATAACAATTACTACTGAAGTGTTAAAATAAATTTTTTCTTGTTTTTAGAAACTGTAAGGGTTTCCTAAAAGTGTATAAGTTAAAAATTAGATTTCACTGGCAAAGAAAGTGTGTCTGGTTCTGGTTAGGAAGTGTGTCCTTAAAAAATTAAAACACCAGAATCTGAGGTTGAATTATCATTAGCAAGGCAGTGTTCTATAATTAGTAGGAACAGTTTAATATTGTACCTACATTTGTCATGTAACAGAGGTTATAAGCTTTAGTTGGTGAGTTAATCTGGCCAGTGTCATTGTTCATTGAGTGCAACGAGACTGAAGACATGTAGTCATAAGGACCAGTTTTTCCAATTTTTCCATTCTGCAAAGATAGTTGAAGATTAATTGTAACAATTAAGAAATATAATTAATATTCTCTTATTTGGGACAGTTTAAGAGGTTTAAGAGCTAAATGTTTCTAATCTGAAATCAATAAGTACTGGAGAAGTATTAGGAGTCAATTTTTCAGCCATATACCCTATGTTCCTTAAGTTCAATATGGTATGAAGAATGAAAGAAAAAGTAGTTTGTGTTTAATTTAGCTTGCTGCAAAAGATGTTTTTTGCTTTCTTTTCAACATCTTAAAAGAGCTAATTTGTCTGCATCATTCAGCACCTATTTCTCTCTGATTTTTTCCTTTCTATGTCCCCATCTTTTCCCTAATTTCAGCATATATTTAATGAACCCTGACATATTGATAAGAAGGTCAAGAGATCTGCCTCTAGCTCCTGCATAAATATGTGAAAGAAATAATGTTACAGAAAGTCCAAATGGCAAAATAAAAACTTCTTGCCATGGACTCATTATACAGTGTATCATATAAACTCTATCTGTAATAACTTCTATCGGTATGTCAGACTTTAGATGTGACTTTTTTAATGTGGGTATGAAGTAATTTCATACTTCTTTAATGTGCTTATAATTTAAAATTAGAGAGATGAAAATACAGATTTTACAGTAAACTGTCTTAACTTTGAAATGGATTCATGAACTGGATAAAAGATGGAAAACATGAAGTTGCCTTCATTCAAAAATTATTGTCAAATATTTACATAGCCACCAATCTTTAGGCAATCAAAGTACCTTAAACTGTGGGGGGTTGTGGGTTTTTTCATTTGCCAAAAGGTCATAAAACAACTGATTTTCCTTCCATAGGCCATCTTAATTGATTGTAGTTGTACAAGAAATTTTTTAAAAGGCTCTCTCTTTAAAAGCTATATATGTGCTAAATAAAAATAATGTCCAGTAAGTGATCTTTGATGTAGTTCCATCTGAGAAACCTACATACAATTTTGGGCTTGATTTTTACCTTACTCTTAGATCGACATGCAGACAAGGTATATTTTCATTCACATTTGGTCATTTTATGCTAGGGTATTAGCAACCAAAGATGGTATCCATACCCTATGCAAACTCTTACCAAGCATCACAGCACCTCAGCTGTGCTATTTGAAAATGAAAAGAATTATGATGTTAAGATACTTTATTAACTTTAGATGTAATTTTAAGTGCAAAATGTTTCAAATCAATCACAAATGTAATGCAGCAACTATGAATGTTAGCTCTCTTGTTGTTCAATATCTCCTATTGTTGTTTCTAGTAAAAACATGTACAAACAAGTAACCTGGGCTGCTCTTTGTAGAAGGCAACACATCACAAACACATCGCCTTTTTAGGATGCAACACAGCACAAACTCAAAAACTCAGAGTATATATTTTCCCTTTCAGATATGAATGTTGTATCACACTCTTAAAAACTGAGCGCAGAAACTTGGGCTAAATTTGGTTTAGTGCAGAGAATGAAACAACACTTAAGCAAGTAAACCACAACAACAACCTACCATCAAAGACAATTTTTCTGGTTTGGGTAAATTTTTTATTAGGACATATTTCAGAGACATCTCAGTGCTGGAGCTGGACACCAGCAGAATACAGAGCACTATAAAATGTTCCAAATAAACTGAAACTTTTATCAGTAAAGCCCTGCTTTTGTAGAGCAGCAGGAGAGTTGATTCATCCATTCACTGGTACCACTCAATGCAATATGCACTGTTTAGTGGGGCCACAAAAGCTCTTGTTTCCTAAGAATTGCATCTTTCTAATCAGATTTTATCCTTCTGCACAAACACAGACACAGTGTGAATCTTCCTATAATCTGTCCCAGTTCTAAAAGGGTTAAATAGTTGCTAAATAAAAATTAGTGTTACTTTTTTTAATTGCTTGTTGCAGTTTGTCTTCAGGTAAACATAAAGTCACTGCAAATATTTTCCATCTAGAATTTTCTTCTCCAGAAATAGAGTATGGACTGTTAGATTATTTGGCCTACAAACTATTTACACGGTGCTGTTTTTTCTTTTTTGTAAAGAAATTGAATGTTGTGGTGTTGTTAGTATTAATTTGCAAGGCCTTTCCCTCTGGCTACAGTATTAATGCAGAAAAGAAAATGCTACTTTGTGTAAACACTCTTTTCAATGTCTAAAATACATTTCAGAATTAGAAAAAAAACCTTATTTTTTCACTTAAAAAAATAAAAGCTGGCTAAAATATCTTTAAGCATAATTCTTTCTACACTGGGCCATGTCTGACTTTATAATCATTAATTTTTATAACTTTGTGAGCATTCAAAATAACTAAAAAATTACGTGAAATGCAGCAGTCAAGCACTATTAGTTACATTACAACAATGCCTTACCAGAATTTTTTTGTTTGAGCTCAGCATAAGATGCAAATTCAACTACAATGCAATACAAGAGATATATAAATATTATATACAAACAATAGGCATGTTTTTAATTGGAATTAGTTTCAACATTTTGAATGGTTGGCCATAGCACAAATTTACTAGGGCCAAGGATATGTGTGTATGTTGTTTAAACCAATAGAACCCACAGCAAAGGGCTAGATTTGATGAAAGCCCAGAAGCTAAACTTTGTTCAACCCTGAAAAGAGCAGTGCAAATTATCAAGCACAGTGAAGTAGTATTGGAAGAATTAAAAAATAATATAATCATGGCACACTGCTTTAATAGAATAACTCTTCAGTGAATAGGTTGTGGAGAGTTTATGCAGTTTTTAAGCAAGGTTTCAATGGTTGAGGCTTGAGGTGCACTGCCAGTTTCAAAAACTCCATTGCATTTGCATACTCTATACTAATCTCCAATAAAGGATTATAATCTTCAGGTTTATCAACTAAAACCCCTCAACAGCACAAAAGTCATCATAAAAGGACAATTACAGAACTACTGAATCTAATGAAAGACAGAAAACTCGAAGTGACTAAGGGAAGTAACACTTCGTGATCATTCTGTGAGCATGAACAGAGGCCATCTCCTTCCTCTGCACCGAGCCTGTTCTGCACGCTCCAGTATTTCAAGGTCCTAAACAGAGGATTTTCTTCTTTTTCCATCACAGAGAAACTACCATGGAAAGACCTTTGTTTGATCATCTGTTTGGTCTTTGTTTCTGCCTTCCCAAATTGGATAAAATCAGTCAAAAATTTCATTCTTGGGTACTGATGAATTTAAACACCCTTTTTTTTAGCAGATTTCAAATTAGCTGAAGTTTGATAAAAATGAGCAAGGCAGAACATGAAATCATCTTCATATAGTATCTGCTCTTACACACAGCTTCCAATATTCAAGCATTCCAAGGGAAATACCAACAAGAATAGCCATAATACACACTGCTGACATTCAAAAATGTCTTTTTCTGCTTCAAATTCCAGTAATTCAACAGCTCTAAAAAGAGTTATTGATGAAGACTAAAATGAGCTGTAAAAGTTAATCCCATCACAGGCCTTTTCAAGTGTATTCTGAACTGAATTATTAGCAGATGGAATTTGAATTTCAGCATTTGTAAAATAATTCAGCCCTGTGAATGGTGGGTTCTCTGAGGATTTCTTCAGTTTTTCTTATTAACCTCTCCCAGTAGGAGTAAGGAAAAAAATTCTTGCATAATCTGAAAGTTTTTCCCTTTTATATACTTAACTGCAGTGGTGACCACCATTGGTTACAGTTCTGTCCTTTTAATCTCCTTTTACTCTCCAGTGTTTGTGTGTTATTGAATAGCTGCCTTACATTACCCCAGAGGAAGGCTTGTGTTTCAGTTCTGGATAATGGATTTGCTGTACCGTAATAGTTCTTTTTACAATGATTTACCTTATCAGCAAAACCCTTAAAGACTGACCCCTTCTGAAATTCCAGACTTTTACATGGTATCAGCTTGCTACATCCATTTCTACTATTATTCTCTTCAGTTTAATAGTTTTACTTAATGTAACATGAGGCATGAAAGAAAGTTATTAAAATGTGATACTCGCTGGGTGATGCCCATGTGGAATAGAGATTCACTCTTTCACAGGTTTCACCATATTCCCTTTTCAAACCATTCCCTGTTGGCCAAACCCACAGAGGACTATAAAGACCTTTTACATTTGCCTACAGCCTGACTACCAAGACCTTCTGGAATCAAGAGATACATTTTAAAGTTGATCCCAACTGCTCTGCTATTTTCAATAAAAGCATTCAGCAGAACAGTTGTTTTTAGTCATGTTTTTAGTCCTCCTTTTGCAGTTCTCCTAGGCAAGACCTACTGACTAAAGGGAAAAAAATGAAAAAAAAAGTATATTCTCTCAGAAAAGTACATAGCATCCATAGACAGAAATATTGCATATTGAGAAAGGGAGAAAAATTAGCAACAAAAATATATCTGAGAAATCAGAGGTCACTGGATCCAACTTCTTGCTGCAAGCAAACATAGTCGTAACTATCAGAAGCTGTCAAGCATTGTGATAAGAATTCTCCCTTTCCCCAGAAAGTTAGCTCTTTTCTAGCTAAACTATACAATTCTTAAATACTCCATCAAAACATACTCATGCCTAATTTCTCCATTTACCTCTCTGCCTGCACCGGATTTTAATAGATTCTTCCTGCTCTGGAACTTACTCGTGTCTTCATGCATTTAGAGAATATGAACACAGTCCCCTCTCACTTCTCATTTTTCTACCTTAATTATGTCATCCTCTTCCAGAACTCCTTCATAAAGGAAGCCATTACTCCACTGAGTATTGTAGATGCTATTGTTTACTGTCATTTGAAATCATCACCTGAATATGGAACAAATAAAAGAGACTTTTACAGTACAAATTTATGACTGAATTTTTATTTTCTCTACCTCTGCTGGAAATTCCTTCTTCACTGCCTGGAAGAGTTTAAGATTCAATTTGCCTTGGGTGATCTTGTAATGACTGAGCCCCACTTAAAGAAGTGACAATTTTCAAAGTTGCTGCTCTATCATATATGCTGATATTAGAAGTGAAAAGAAAGAGGAACAAAAAAAAAAATCAAAAAAAGGTAACAAATCAGACTACAACAAAATAGTAGAATTTCAAAACATTTATACCCTTAGAATACATAAATAGTCATACTTAAATATATAACTTTCATGCTGACTCTTGGAAAAGTGTGTCTGGACTTTTCTGTATGGCAAGCAATGTATTCATACTTCAGACTGCAATGTAATCTTTGCCTACCTTTACAATAACTGAACAGTAATCTGATAAATGGAAAAGAAATATTTGATAACAATTCCCTGGCATAGCTAATATTCAAAAGATGACTGTAAGAATATTAAAAATATTCCTAAATGAGGATTCTTTTAAATCACATTATAAAATTAGTATTGTACTATGAAATAAAAATTCTATTCAGCAAAAGAGAGGAAAGTTGGTCAGCTACTCTAACCTACAGCCAATACTTGTTGCAAAAGAAAAAGCACATGAATTAGGAAGAGAGATGTGAATCACTCAACTGCTGCTCTTTATGTCTATTTTGGCTAAAGGAAGGTATTTTTATGTATTTTTGGCTGTTTTTATGAAATGTCTTTTAGGGTAGCATGAACATCCCTAATGGACAGATATTTGCATAAGATGACTGTCAAAGCAACATATCACAAATTGTTATTTTATATATACTATAATTATACTTTATATATTATTATATAAGGTTCATTTTCTTGTCTGTGCAGACATAACAAAAAGTGAAATGCATAGAAATGCATTTATGTAAAATTTCCTACATTCACAAAACCTCCACCACAGTTAAGCCTCTGACATAAAGTGGTTAGGAAAGCTCAAAGCCATGCTTTTCATGTCTCCAGGGCTCCTAATAAAGCAACTTTAAAAACAAAGGAGCCCCTTGAAAAAGAAAGCAGATACAATCTCAAGTAAATAATGCAATCGTAATAAAAAAGGGAATATTTATGAGTTATCTCAAAAACTCCTTCCTCAAATCTAATAATAGCATCAGATTTTTTGATCCTTGTACTTCATAAGTTCCAAGTCTTGTTGACAAAATGAAGTTAAGTGTTACACAGAACCATGTGAGTAGTACCAACAGATGACATTGAAGGCAGATTCAAACCCAACAAGACGAGCCTTTAAATAAAACTTAAATCTGATCATGTAGGGGCCTGCCATCATTCAAGTGCCCAGCTGTGCAGCTGCTCTTTGCATACTTCACACATATTACACCATGGACAAGGGCAGTCCCTCCCCTCTAGTCTGCACCAGACACAGCAAGCAACAAGGTGCAGGAGCCACTGGGAAGCTGCCAGATCTCTGCCATTGTAACAGCAGTTTTCCTTTGAATCAATATAGGGTGTTTAGTATGTTACAGTTTTGCTTGGAAAAGGGAAGATAGCATGAGTATTTTTCTGATCAAGTCTTTCAAATGAAAGACAAAGTGGGATGGGCAAAAAAGGCTGCTGGTGATCTGAAAATGAAAGTAAGGGGAATGTACTTCCTTGACCTGTAAATGGCATAAAAATAACTCTTTTTTTTTGTTCTCTGGTTAAAACCAAAGGAACTGAGCAGTCAGTGGCTCCATTTTTCCATCTTATGTACCACATGGTCTTACAACTGTAGTACTTGTTTTCAGAGCCACAAAAAACTACATAAAACACAAACAAAGATATTTCAAAGAAGATACAATAATCATAATATTATATAACTTCTCATTTTCCCTGTAATTTTTCTCCTCCTTCAGTAAAAAGAAGTATCAGCAAAACATGTACTTATTAAAACAGCAACTCATCATCAGATTACATATCACTGCTATGTTTCTTTGCCTTATGTTTGGTAAATTAAGGGGTGCTGATTCTCAGAATTTCTGAGAAATAATATTCACAAGAATGATTTGGAGCTACATTACCAGCTTTGACTGAGAACAGTATACTCCATGATATACTCCTGCTTGTTCAGAAGCAAAACCATGTCTCATTTAAATTTTTAAAATAAAATATACTGCTTTTCCCTTCATAACTCCTTTCCAGCTGCGTAATCCAAGTACCATCACAGCACTGAACAGTTTTAATATGGTCCAACTGGCACAGAGAAGTTTCTTTCCCTCAGGGAGCAGCAAATCCACACTGGAGCATTTTGAAGGCACATTTCCAGACTGCCTGCTGTCCAAAGCCTGGTTTGAATCTCTCAAGTGCTAACAGGATTTCATTCCTGACCTTGAAACTAAAGAAACTTATAAACAAGTCACTCTTGATTGAGAAGCAGCCATGGTAAATTTTGGGTGACAAAGGCTCACCCTTCCCCAGCAGTACTAGGCCAGTGCCTCAGATCATTTGGAGAGTGAAACACCAATAAAATTATAGCCTCATCATCTTCCTGATGCTGTTCTGCAACTTTGCTTTGCCAGCTACTGACACAAAAGCAAGATATTTCTCCCAGTTCTTCAAGGTTGTTTAATGAGTGATGAAAGTTGGTAATAGAAATAATTGTTATGTATACTGCTCCAAAACTGACAGAAGAAACACCTACAAGTATTATAATCCCATACTCTTTTCCAGAAATAAAAAGACATAGAAGAAGGATGTTTAACTGTGCACAACTATCATCTTCCTTTCAGCATAATAATGGTTGTGTATCTCTATAATTACAAGATAATTATAGACCATAAAATTTGCACAGCGATTAACCAAAAACAAAATGATGCTCTGTGCTGCCAAGACAAAGACATCCATCATTGAAGTTTCTCCCTCTTGTATTTGGAATTTCCCCCCATTCTATTTCTGTTGCCTTCAGCATTACAGTATATCTGCAACTCAAAAAAAATCCCTGATTTTCAAAGTACCATGTTAAATCTGAGTTGTTCCATTATTTTAACCTTAATAGAATAGTGAAATGAGACTTTTACAATTATACTTTAGCCAAAGAAGCACATTTATCTCTAATACTAAGAATGCGTTGAATGTACATCCTGTAATAATAAATACCATAATCCTTACAGATATGCTCTTCACTAATGCCATTGCAGATACTCTCATTATTAACTCTACATGTCTAATCCCTTTCTGAATACCTGATTTCTGTAATTTCTATAATTATATAGATTACTCAGGCTAGCTATGCACCAAATATAATGGTATTTCCTTCTTAATGCTATTTCTCCATTCACTTTAACTTCCATTACTAGCATGGCACACTTATTTCTTCTGATGTGAGATTTTCAAGAGACATTTTGGATATATTCCTTTGAGGAAAAAAAACCGCAGACTTACTATCAAGGTTTTCCATGTAGTGACAAGAACAGATAGAAATTAGCTTCCTATTTAACAAGGAATAATTTGGAACTCTGAATTTCTGCTCTATGTAAATACCTGTACTATATGTACTTTACATCTGCAAAGAGATAAAATACAAAGCCCATGGTACCAAAGGAAAGATTTCAGAAAGCAACAAATGATGCATGTACACAAACTGTATTGCCACACTAATTTCTACTTATTTTTTATTGAATGAAATTTAATGCAATTTGCCTTTTTTTTTGTCAATCTAAAATATGCATTTCCGGTATATTTGGTTGAAAAGAATATCATGAAGTGAGGCTAGAAGATCAACAGTTACCCTATCTTCTGTTTGTATTGAGGGTTAAAATCCATGACCTACAATTGGTTTTCATGTAATCAAACAACAGTTCCACTGTATAACATGCCACAGATATGAAACTGTCTTCATGAGTTTCAATTTGGAATAATATTTATTTTAAGTTAGCAGGAAGCATTAGGACTTTCTCATTTTCTCTAGGGCTGTTTGGCCTAAATTCAAAGGATTTTTTGGATGCACTGTCATCATGAAAGTGCTTCATTTATATTTACATTTCCAGCCCCTTCATGGAGGATGCTACTGAACATTTCATTCATTCTATTTTCACTGGAAAAGTGCACACTGCCTGTTTTTCTTCTCTATGACTGGAAAAGAGAAAGGACCCTTTAGTGATTTACCTATGTTCCTTACAGATTTGTTGAATAACTTTTATCTAATGGGTCAGTCAGCATTTTTTGTTCCTGGTATTTGTGGGTTTACCCTCTTGCACACAAGACTGACTCCATAGGTCTCATGGCACTGCACCCTTATTGAAATAGTAAGAGCAGAAAGAATTCTAATTTCAATGCAGGAATTATTCATTAACATCCTGTTACTTTTCGCTACTTTGTTAAAGCAAACTTTTTTCTACTTTTTTTCTAATTTTTCATAACAGCACTTATTTGAAGGGATCAGAAATACTACTGATATACCTTATCAAACTGCATATGCAAAAATAAATACTTTTGGTGACATGTTTGCCCATTTTGACTCCCAGAAAAAAAATCAGTAGATGAAGTTACTGAAAACACTTTTAAGTGAATAAAATTCCATTTACTTTCACTTTGACTGAAGAAAGGAAGAGAAAATGCTAAGTTTATGTCGAAATTGAGCAACCTGGTCATATTCACTGATTTTTTTCAAGATGAAGGATGAAAAGGGTCACTCATTTCACACTGCTATCTCTTGAACTTCTCAAAAATAAAACAAATGTGGCTGTAGTCCAAGAAGCTCAAGCAGTCATCCAAGAAACTGACAGTATCTTTCAGGAATGAAAAATGACTGTCAGCATGAGAGACAGTTCTTAGTTTGCCTGTCATTATTTACTTCTAAGGTCTGCCTAGTCTGGGGAGATGTCAAGGTAGCAGCTGTCATACTGAAGGCAACAGAATTGGGAAAAAAACCTAAACTTCTATTTGAATAATGATTGATTATAACCTGTACTATGCAATCAGATAAGTATAATAAGGAGACAAAACAAAAAGAAGGAGCTGTGCTCTCACAGTTAAAATATTAGCAGTAGTATAGACTAATAGTTTAATTTGCTCGAAAATATCCTACAGAAATGAAATCTCACTGAAAAATAATGATTTGCTGAATTTCAGGTCTCTTAAAGTATATAATAAACAATAAAAAAAACCCTTATTTATATTCGTAACTGGTTTGGTTTTCTGCATCTTTTGCCAAAGAGGAACAAAGCTCGAGAAGTACTTGAAACATGCTTATCAAATTTTCATTTTTCTCTACAATTTATCTCAAAGTATCTAATAAATAATCAGTAAGTATAACATCCATTTTTAAAGCTGAGGGAAGTAAGGGGCTCGTGTAACAAACTTCACAAACCCACTAACAAAATCCACTGGTGAGCTGAGAAAGTGTTAAGCATTTCTAGCTCACAGTTTAGGAGTGGACTACACCTTTTATTCAGATTGTTTTTGTCTAAGCTATCACTTAATGATGTATCACTTCCTTCACAGTGGAGCTGACTTCAGTTTATCAACTTAGTTGATTTCTGCCATCTAAAACTGATCAGGCTTCTGTTATCTGGGATTTTAAACTGATAGCAAATTCAAATAGTACACAGACCCAGAATTTAGGAATCTAAAATAAATCTGGCATATCAGAAATTTAGTTTTTGCACGTAGACAAAATACATTCGGACTTTCTGAAAAAGATCTTTAGAGCCACGATATAACTGTTGAATGCTCTTTTTTCAGCGTAAGAATCTTGATGGGTTTGTATTTGACAACTTTCTCCACCACTGAAGAAATTTAAGTAAAGTAGAATTATTCATTTGCAAACATAATTTCATTTTTCATTGTATTAGCAAAACATGAACATTTCAAAGAGAAAATGAAAGTGTCTTCTGAAATTAAGTGTAAATATCTCAAAGCTCTACATAAAAAGATAAATTAAGAAATTTAAAAAAATATATAAAAATGTACATCATGATTCACCTGTTCCTGTGACTTACCACCTGCCACTATTGTAATTGCTACTTTTTGCTGCATCTAGGTTTCTCTCTCTCTCTCTAAAGGGGTGTACAGCCCTTTCTTTTTCTTGTTTCACAAGAACCTATAGAGGCTACATTACCAGAATGTCAGACAATTTTTCACCTTGTAAAGGCGAAGTAAGGGTGGTGCAGTTTTACTGCAAACATTACTGAGTATGTGCAAAGATAATAGGTTGAGTATTCACAAAATCTGTTAATAAAGTGCTATTATGTGTAGTAAGCTGTGCTGGGTTTGGCTGGGGTGAAGTTAATTTCCTAGTGGCATGTTCTGATAGCATGGGGCTGGTTTAGATTTTTACAATGCAAGTATAGCTTGTTATTACCAGAACCAGCTTGTTACTGCCAGAACTATTCTGAGCTTTCCACAGTTTCACAGCAATAAGCCAACAGCCACCAGTTTTTGTTCCTTCAGGAATTATTTTTGAAATCACAAGGTGTATATATAAACATTATACAGTTTATCCTATCAGTAGAAAATCAGTATTACTGTTTTCACTTAGTTTCTCCAACAGATTTTGGTATAATTTTAAGGTTCTCTTACAATTGACCCACAACAGATTAACATTTGATCACAAGTGCCAAACAAGGAAAAGAAATATTTAATGTCCAGACAGTTTATCAATGATACAACGAACAAACAGCCACTCTCAGTATTGTTCTAACCATTAAATACTGTCATCTCTATCACATTAGTCTTGGTAGCATAATCAACATTAAAGCAATTCATCTGGCAAATGCATCAGGATAAATCACTTGGAGTGTATCAGAAATGAAAAATTATCTCGGAAAATCTAGCTTGCTGTTCCCAGGATTAAAATATATTAGAAAACATCCTAAATCTTAGGTATTAGTGCTGATATTACACTTCCTGTATGTTTCAGGCTCCACATTAAAAGGAATCATGCCTATCACTGTAAGCTTTCATAAAGACAAAGTAATAACAAATGAGAAGTTACTTAATATTTTTCCTTAAAACATTTGAGTGCAAAGCATTGCATGTACACAGTTCACCAGGGGGACTGGGAAGAATCTTTCTCCCTCAAATCTGCTAGCCACTCAAAAAAACATACAATGCTGAAACTGCTGTCTTCTTTACTTATTTATTCTGCTTAATTTAACAATTAAACAACTCTGATTTGCAAATAGTATCTGGCTTTTACTTTTCTTGTGTTGCCTTAATCTCTGTGATCTTTCAGTGAGGCTTTTACTGACATTACCCCTTTTCATTTTACTCTCTTTGACCTAAAAAGTAGCTTAAGTGAAGTTTGCTAGAATGTTTGTATTTAGTTAAATAGTTCTTATGAGCTCAGAAGCCACACACTATGCAGCACAGGAGAAGTGTTCTCAAGAGTTAAAATTGAATTTTATGAATGTTTTCCTACAGTAGCAAACAAGACCTGTCCTGTAAAAAAATCAGGTTCCTCTTCAATAGCCTCTGTCTGAGAAACAAAGGTTCTCCTAAGGATAGGGCTCTGGAGCTCAGCAAGTCTTATCAGGGAATAAACTCTACTGTCAGCTCTTCCTTCAATTTTTCATTATAAAATCCCTCTTGGTAAAAAAAAAAAAAAAAAAAAGGAAAAACTGCAAAACATTTGTCATATACTATTTCTTCAGAGCCAGATAGCATGTTTTACAAAAAAAAAAATCTTTGCTACTATATCCTTTCTTGCTTTATTCCTCAAGTTTTCATTTGAAGCTTTATTTCTGCAATCTTTTGTAAACATTATTTCCACAAGTTTATTTTTTGGTGAAGGTCCTCTGCAGACATCCCAATCCAAAAATGCAAGAGATGGGACAGTCTAATCTGTTAGTACGTATAATGATCCTATTATTCCTGTAGAATTTCATCCATGAATTTGCCAATTTGTCAATACATTGACAGATAGCAATTCTTCCCCTTCCTTATATTTAATTTCTTCTACCATCCCATTAATCAAGTTTCTTTGAACCTTCCTGTACATGTGGCAGACCTCTCTGGGTTTGTAGCCTATTACTTCAGCTTTGGCTTTCTGTATATATATATACTGATTTTTTCTTTCTCTTTTTTTTTTTTTAATCTAAAAAAGAACATCCATATCTCAGTTCACTAAGTTACCTTGATGAAGTATATTTAGGCTGGTATGATGACTTCCTTTATTAAAAGGAATATTATACTCAGTGATGATGCATCTCTCTTCCTATGCTGTAGGCAAGCAAATGCTTGGGCAGTTTTTTTTTGAGAGCAGAAGTCAAAACATTTTGGGGATGGGATCCCCAGTACAAAACCAGGGTGTTCCATCTGCAGTCCTTCCTTGCCTTAAACCAGCACCTAACTCTAACAGAATTGCCAACTGTGAGCTGAACAATCACATAATCAGATTAGGAAATTAGATTTAGAAATCAGAATTAGATTAGGAAAGACCAACTGCAGCAAGCCCAATGAGCCACATTTACACTCAATAAATGCCGAATAATTTATGGATAAGCACATGTAGCCTATTACATATTCAAAATGAACATGTGAATGCTTTTAAAGGTGTTTTTTTTGGGTTTTATTCTATGCAACATAATCACTTTCTGTGTTTTAGCAGCAAAAGAATGCACAGAACAAAACACAGCAAAAGGTAAATCCTATAATGCCATGATGGCAAGAAGCATAATGCCACCTTTGGAAAATATCAAGCATCTGATAGTATTTAACAAATAATTATCATCTGGAAGTATTACACAAAACAGGAATAACTGTCAGTAAAGACATGGAGCTAACACTCCATCAAGCATGTCTTGATTTGTTAAATATTTTTCAGGAATACGTTGTTGGGTTTTGTTTTCTAAAGAGAGCAAATATAGTACAGATGTAAGCATCAATTACTCCATCCAAACAGAACAAAAGGTTACAAAGGTTACTTTCCCTTAGTGAAAACACAACACCTACTATGAACAGAGGTGAAGATAAACAGATTTCATTCTGGATTTGTAGTATAATATATCTCCATCATCATTGTATCAACAGAATTATATCTTTCTGCATGATCCACCACCTCTTAGTGTCACTGGATACTTTTTCAGTCCATTTTATACATCTGACGTGCCCTCTGGCTACATGTATCAGAAAGAGATACTTTTGTACTTTGTTGGCCATTCAGGCAGCTGCTAATGAAAATGAAAGAGAATTGAAAAAGAAATGTTCAGAATACCATGTGAGAATTTCTATGAGATGAAGAAGGAGTTAATGACATTGAAATTGAGTCAGTATGATACCAAAGCTGCTTTGTATTGTTCTTTAAAATGTTTTAGGGCCTAGGAGAACAATAACACCAGGAAAATAGATGGCATAATGAAGAATTACACAAAACACCACTCTGTCTCACCCTTTATGATATCCTTCACTTTCTGTCCTCTTTTTTGTTGCTGATTCATAACATGCACTGGGGAGTAACAAACATACATTTGCTCTGGTTTGGCAGAAAGGATTTGAGCCATTTGGCTCAAAATGGACTAAGACAGTGAACAAGTAACAAAAGTTGCTTTCTTTTATATTTTCTATTTTCCATATAGGAAATATAAATTAGGTATTCACCACTTTTACACCACTATTTTTACCAATTGTTTTACTAAGATATTAGCATTACAAATATGTACAGTAATTGGGGCATGAAACATGGGCATTTATCCAAGTTAACAACATTTGAAATAGAAAATCATCTAAGTACTTTCTAATAGAGATGCCAAGAGTATGAAGCTTTTGTAAAATCCCATCGTTTGCTAAGTGATAGCTTTGTATCATAGTATTCTGAAACAGAACTATTCCCCTAGGAAAAATCACATCATCCTCAAATAGATTTCTTTGACACCCACTTTTCTAAAGTTACTTTAAATTTTTGACCTTTTTTTTTTTTTTTAAATCAAACCCCCTAAAACTCAAAGAAACACAGTTGTCCCAGTTTGAGAAAATACAAGAGAGGGATATAAGAATATCTAATAATTATCATCTAGGATTATACCTGCATTGAGATATCTGTCTCCTATAATTCAGATCAGGACAGTAGAACAGACTACTCTTTATCTCCAGAACAGTAATAGTTTTGGTCAGCTCTTTCATTTAATGCTGCTCTCTATTTCCAAAAGATTATTCCTACCAACTGCGTCCTAAGATGTGAAAATGTAGTCTGTCCTTGCATTGTTATTGATTCATTCAAAGCTCAGAGGCTGATTGAAAAGGGCTGCTGTAGACCCTTACAGAAAGTGCTACCAATCTTTTACTACTCTGGGCACAGCCAAGGAGTTTTCCAAGAATTATACCCTCAGAGCCTTGAAACAGCTTGTGGAAGCTCTCTCATTCTGTTGCTGAGACATTTTGACTGTGTTCTGGAGAACAGTGATCCATTTTCAGGTTCATGGTGTGCAGCAGCAGGGACATTTAAAGCTACACTGATGCTCTGATTCATCTCAGATGTGTTGAGGGTGACAGTAGCTGTATTTTTCACATTGTCTGATAATATTCACAGATTTCTCTAGCCACGGGTCCCCCCCGATGTCTTAAGATCTGTAGCATATCAAGTAGAAAACAATGCCAAGTTTAATGTGATCTAAGCTTATGTAGGTGACAGCAACAGGACTGGGGTTACTGTTCAATAAAATGTCTGCTTAATAAAAAAATTAATAGCATTTAATTATTTTGCATTGATCACCTTGTGAAATTTCAGGTGTTTCCTATTTTAATGCACCTTTGCCTTTCTCTGTGCAAGAAGATGAGCTAGAGAAATATGTGCTTTATTTATTAATCATACTCACTTTTGTACTCATATTCATTAGGCAACTGTTGGTGATTTACCATGTATTTTTAGCTACATCACCTAGTAAAGAAAACTTCTTCACAAGAATTTATTTTACTATTTCAAATGACGTTAAGTAGCTGATATTTCTCATAAACCTGCATTTTCACTTGCTTTTCTTTTCCTCTTCTACTATTTTCATTACAGCGGGAGTTAATGTGAGGAAAGCATATGGCCATGTCAGGTAGAAGTATGTGGTCATAGCCATACCATAATTAACACCATTGTTTTCTCAAATAGCAAGGCATGTTGCCTTAAAAGAATATAATATACACATACACAGACCACCAGAATTACTGAGAATTAATTAACATAGACATTTTTGATTGTGGACAATATCTATCCTCCAAAAGAACAAAATAGAATTAGGTAGCAAGCAGAGTGACTATGTGTATGGTGGATAGGATATTGGTAAATTAATATTCCAGAACTCTGAATAGATTTGGAATTGAATTTAGTAAAGAAATTAGTTTAGTTTTATTTTAGCCAAACAGTATTATCCAAATTTAATTACTCTTCCCCAATGCTTGAAGTATTTCCATTTGCAGAAGTGACAATTCTCTAATAAAACTGGCAATGAATACCAGAATAGAAGTGATTATTTAGACAGACACATAGATAAATCACAGTCTGACATCCTATCTTTGAGGGAAGCAGATCTGCTAGAAAAACAACTGTGCGCAGCAAATGTAATACTATATACCGTATATTTACCTTAATTTTTTTTATGAGAAAAATACTAACAATATTTACTATGGTCACAACATAAATGCATATGTAGAGCTGGAATTTATTTTCAGGTACTGTGCAGTTTCCAGAGATAAAAGAGCTGAAATTCCTGGTATCCATTTTTTGCAGCACAGATACAACTTTACCATATGAATTCTGTCCCTTTCCTCACATAACAACAAATGCAGAATACACTTGATCAGAATCACTAGAGTATCCAGCTTTTCTTTTAATAAAGCAGTTTGAAACATTTATCAAACAGAAGAATTGTAACAGAATGAAACTTCAACAAAGACAAGGACTGTCAGGATGCCAGTAAAACAGCAGCAACAAAGAAGCACCCAACAGCGGTTTTGATATCACTACCTCAAAACTAGGGAATTTCAAACACCACTTTTTAGAACTGGGGAGAAGTGCAACTCTCTTACAACTCTTTGGTATACCAAGTTCTAAGTACTGTACGACATCTATCAAAATTTTCCTTCAAAACCAGATAATTTCATCACATATCTGGTCTTGGCACACACCTCACTTCCAAACCCAGCTGCAGCCTCTCAGCTGACACCCGGTGCATGGACAGGTGCTCCCTGTGCTAGGGCCAAGCTGCCCGCTGGGTGACAGCAGCCCTGCACCTCGGCCTCAGCCTGACCAAGTAACAACTCTGGAAACAAGAGAAAACTCTAGCAAAGCAGCATGCCTGTGTCTGCACCAAAGAAACTTCCCTCTGTTTAGCAGAAAAAGAGTATATAACAAGTATATACAAAACCATAATATTTTCTTATTTTTCAGTCACCTATGACAGCTTTTACTTCTTTGGCCTAAAAGGTCACAGAGCCATATAACAATAAGGGTTTAAGAGCTAAACAGTCCTTTAAGCCTGTCTGGAAAACCAAGAACACTCCAATTTGGGCAAATCCAAATCTAGAATTGCTGCTCTGACATTTTAAAAGAGAGTCATGGAGAATTACACTGGATAACATGTTTAATTTTGTCATCTTCAGAAGCTGTTTATATGTAAATATATCAAAGCTCTAAGGACACTAGGGGGAAAAAAGGCATTTGCCAACACTTAGGATATAACTTAAGAAGCTTCAGCTAACTGATTGGTATCAACAACACCGAATCTACCAGAAATATTTTAAATGGCAAGACCATAAACTGGTGATGTGCAGGAGAATCTTATTCCTGTTCCAAAGGGATTTGGGTGACAAAACAATTTTGTAGTAATTTTACTGTCAGCTAGATCTTCAGTCTGATCACTGAAAACCTACAAATGAGTCAGTAGAGCTTTCATTTTTGTGAATAAAGTTGTATTTAACATGTGATACATGGTATAAATAACACTCATTGTACTAAGTTGCTGAGGATAAAAGTATCTAAGAAATGCAAATACTTGATAAAAATAAAGAATAGAAACAACAGAAATAAAGTTAATGTAATTTAAATAAAGTTAATGTAATTTAAACACATAAAAAGCTGCATTTAATATACATGATGGTTTATGACAACTAGATTGAACTGCCTGTGGTTTTGATGTAGTCTAATCAAAGCCTTTTTTTTATTCCTTCACTTTCTGCCCTGGGTTTGTGGAAGCGGCTCAAACAATAATTAGCCATACTTTCTCTCAGACATTAATGCTTGATACACTTCAAAACAATTTTTTATAAGCCCAGTACCTCAGCAGTCTGAGAAAGACTGAAAAAATGATGGCTGGCTCAAAACAACTATGGGGTGTGTGGGAGGGGACAGATCAAGTTCAGCAAAGGCAGAATGGTGCTCTGCCCCACACCCCATCTCCTTTTGAGCCTCTTGTGCAGCTGTCAGTCACTGGCATGCTGGAAGCAATGCCCCACCCCTGTCCTGGAGCCCCAGTATAGCCCAAGAGTGGTTATCGGAGCAGAAGCCCTTCCTGGGGGAGGATGGCCACAGGAGGCCAGAGCAGATAAAAAACATTGCACAAAGGTGCACCTGGTTGTGTCCCTCATTACCAGGGCTTTGGAGGGAGCTTTTTCCTAATTTTTCCATCATAGCCTGGCCTTTGTATGATTTAACCAGAAAAAAGAACTTCTTGGGACTGGACACTGGTACGTGAGGAGGTCCTAAAGCTGCTGGGTTTTGAGACAAGACTATATAAAGATCTTGGCCCCATTCACCCAGAGGACCCTTTGCAGGCTGAGTGGGGTTTTGCTGTCCATGAGTTGTCAATTCATGTGTGGCAGCATGGACCAGAGGATCTTACTCATCCATCCAATTTCAATTTCACTCACACAACTTTAAGGATGCTGAAAAGCAAGACTCTGTAAAAGAAAAAGGGTGTGTGGTGAAATCAGTCCTACAAGAAGCAGCAAGATTGTAAGGCAGCAGACAAAAATACTGAGAGGCCCCTTTAAGGTCCTTAAGACAAAGATTTGGGGCACACCACTCCCTTTTGCAGTGGCACAAAAGCAGAGTGTCAGGAAGTGGTATGCTCAGATAGAGCATTATAGCCACATTCACAGAAGGGAGTTATTTTCTCTCCTCACCCCCCACCTCAAAAAGGTGTTATCAAAAGGGGATATTAGATACCTAACATTTGCTAGACTAAAAGCAGCAGAAGAAACTGAGAAATGTTACTAAAATTGCAGTAAATTCATGTTATCTTTGACAGTAAGTCTTTTGTTCTTCAAGCTGGCCCTAGAAACCAAAATGATAATCACAGTAGCCTATCAAAAGCCTTGGTATAAGTGTCTTTATAACACAAAAGTCTGCTAGAATGTAGCTGCATAAAGTTCTACAGTTGAGATTCTAATAGCAACCTAACCAGTATGAGAGTTCTACTATGCAGAATGCACATAGAAGTGTTTGCTGGAGAGCACACACTACAAATTCCTCACCTTCAGCCAGTAATTGAAACTGATGAAATATCAAAGATTTATAACTTCTTGAAACACCAGCACTTCTGCCCCAAAGGAAAAAGTTAACCTCAGGCCTTCAACCCTCCAAATTAATAAACAGTCCTTAGAACTTAAGGTCTTTATTAGATCTTCAAATTTAATGTTCTTAATGTACCTCCTACAGTTTCCTCAAAAATTTGCTTGAATAGGAAGAATTATTTAATTCCTAACAATAAACTTGGACCAAAATAAAAGAGCAACATTGTGTACATTTACAAGCATGCGTCAATACATTAGCAGCAAGGAAATATATTATTATTACAAAATGCATGCCTGAAATTACAAGGCTTCAAAAGCATTTTTTATTTCAAATCAGTTTTTAAAGAGTATGATTTGTCTAACATGTTATTAGGGCCTCTTCAGATGAAAGGAGAAAAATGGATTAATAACAAAGAGCATACTGATTGAAATCTAATTTCTTTTATAACAGCTAAATGATGTTTTTGCATGCAAGCTGAAGCTGTGTATTTTGAGATACACAGTCCCCTAACACAATGTCACTCATTTCTGTGCTCTTACTTAGAGCCGCTTCCTGTTGAATTGAAAATAACAGTGCCTCAAGTAACTACACAGTATAAAATGCTTCCAGTTAGAAGCCAAGTCTATAACTAGAGAAAAGAATTAAATCAATCTTTCCTGAACAGTATTTTCAGCTGACGAATAATATCCACATAAAACCACTTTAAAATATTATGTACCTGGACTATTATTAGCACTACTCAGATTATTATTTTTTTGAGCCTCCAAATCACACAGCAATAAAACTCCTAACAGAATTTCTATTCTATCAAATAATGATATTTTTTAAAAACACAGAACAAACTGAATCAAGAAGAACTATAGCAAATGAAAGATATTAAAGCAGTACAAAACCAAAAGAAACTTATCATGAGCTGCCCCAGGTTCACAGATCCTCAATGTACTGTCAACTACTCAAAAATCCCATAAGCTGATCTGGAAGTTGGGAGTTAATTCAACCCCAGAAGTGAAGCCCCCTGAGCCAGACAAGCTTTATAAAAACGTGGAGAGCTCCAGCCCCAACCCCATCTTCCAGGCCTTGAGGGTTCCTAGGAGCTACTTCTAGCACCAAAACACCCCAGCTAGGGGCACAACCCAATTTCTACCTTGCAGGCTTTGTGGCAGACAGCTTCCATGACAGAACTGTGTTTAATTAGCTTCTAGTGGAAAAGCACTGTTATTCCTAAAGGTTATCAGGGAGCCAGTTGGGATTAAAGGCTGAGGACACAGATTTTGGTTTCCACTAATCTGCATTTTCTGATGTGAAAAAAAACTCTTGCAAAATGTAGATCAGTTCTCACCAGTACTGACAGCATTCTGTGGCTGCCAGAATACCTTTGATTGCTGCATGTGCTGAAAATCAAACACCTTGCAGCACTTGTGTTTAGTTATCTTGTTAGCTCCTAGACTGAGGGGGGATGTGTAAATAAATTAGTACTGTGTGCAGCACAGCTTTTGCTAACCTTTTACAACAACAGGGACTAGAAGTCTTCCAAAAAGCAGACAGAAGAACCAAGCATTGTAAAATTGTAAGTGCAGTAATAGCAGAAAATGTAAATGATGGGGGGGTCACACAGAAAGTTGAGGCTTCCTGATCAGCTACAGGCAACAGCTACAGTCATTTTAGGCCAACTGCAACCTAACTTTTAGTCTGCACAATAAAGTGGTACAAAGACATTAAATGTTTTATTTCAAATTGATGGCTTCTATCACAAAATCTAATGAGCATATCAAATAAAAATATTCATCTTCCCAACATAATGATGAAAATTCTATTTTTTTCCCTAACAATGAAAACCTTGATCTTAAATCATCTGATGACACTGAAAGTATTTATGAATCAGAAAAAAAAACCTATCTAGATGTTGATAAAGGGATGCCCACTGATTTTATTTTTCTATCAGTCTAATCCTCCAGGAAGCTACAAACATCTGTGACAACTGCTCAGCTAAAACAAGAATGTTGACAGCACATCTTCAACTTTTTTGTCCAGAGGACCCATTTTGCAGCTTCTTTTTGTCATTCTTTCAGCAGAGAGCACAGACACACTGCAGTTTCCATTGCATAGCTTTTACATCCCAATTTGAGAATCTTCACCTACAGTTGAACAGATTCAAACCACTCTTTCCTTCAATTGATAATTTGTTTGCAAAAATACCATCTTATATTAAGTAATTTACTTTTAGAGTTGTTGAAAAGTTCACCTGAACAAAGACAAGTTGGCTGGCTGTGTGTCAATCCTCACATTTAAGTTCTGACTAGTCACTAGATACGGCACATCACCCCAGCCAGTGACATCTCTTCTACTCGTGGACTGAAGCATTTCTAAAAACAGTGACAGAAATCATACTGAAAACACTAAAAACCAGGATGCTCAAAATCCTCTTTCTGTGCAAGTGCATGACTATTTGGTTGACAGCTATTCAGTCTCCCAACACTGGAGCCCATGAATTGTCCCCACAACTGTCTATGCACAGAAAAGACTAAGACAACGCCTTGAACAAAGCTGGATCAATTAGCCTTTCAAAAGGCAAGCGAATAACAGGGATCCAACATGAACCTCAAGAACTGTGCCTTTATCAGGCAGGAAATGCTTATGACAATAAAATCAACATCAACAGAAGAAAAGTTAAAACTGTTCTTCCACTAGCAATACCAGAAACCATGCTGCTACTGAGCAGCGACATTGCTCCACACACATTGCCCTGGGAAAGAGCAAACGGCCTTCTTAGCCTCCCTTTCTGTACTAGTGCATTAAGTCAGAGAAGGCCATTAATACTACTTAGCATCTCCTCCAAACTGAAAATTTTAATCAGATTTTACACTTCTGTCACCTACTGTATAGTTGTGTTTTTGCAGTTCCTACCAGAAAAGGTCACAATATTGCTATTTTGGGGGGAAGTTAATGAATAACGGCATTTATCTACTGCCAGATCATTTTGCTGACCAGGTAGGCCCCGTATAATTTTTTTTAGAGCTTTGCTTAACAATTACAATGGATTCTAACTTGTGCTGCTATGAACCTTCCTATATGAAGCTTACAAATAATTAGTAGAGCCTGATGAATATTAATGGACAAAGTAAAACAAGGGGACAAAACTATCTTCCGAAAGGTATTACTTCAGACAATCTGCCACTGTACCTTAGCTGCTGCTGTGATTAAAAAAATACATGAAGAAACATCTCTAACCAAAGGTTTCTTTGCTAAAATCAAATAATCACTACCTAAATTGAAGACATAGTCAGGGTTACAGGAAACTTTCACTTACATGTTATTCAGAAGACCCAGAATTTCAGTCTGTTTTCTTTCTGAATCAATAAATAGTCATGATTTTTTGCAGTAAAGGAATTCATTTCTGAAAGACAAAAACAAAAAATAAAAAATAAAAGTGAGGTTAAATTATTCACAGTTTTTTTAGTAGCCAAACTGTGATAATACATGAAAATACATTACCGCAGCTGGGAAATTTACAGGAATGTGCTGCAATTTCATTAAATAAACTGTATAATTAAATCTTTATTTGTAAGGGTAAGCATACTATTAATATTTTATAATACTCAAAGTATGTTTAATGTATAGATTCGTGTTTTTTGAGCTGCAGGGAATTTAGTATTTCTGTTTTATTTTGTACCACCAGGAACAAAGGTTTTATTTTCAGGAAGCAAGTATTCTCAATTTCTACCAAAAATGCCTTTCACAAATAGTCTAACAGACAATGGACTCGTGTCCAAAAAAACCCTAACATTTTTCTTATGTAAAAAAATATCAGATTTTCCTTGAATATTAATGGGAAAAGGATCTGAAGAAAATCCTGCATATTATATCCCAGAGTACCTTCCTTTATCCCTTTTCAATACGTATTAATGAGAACACGTGAAGAAAAGAAACAGGTAGGCTGAATAACAGACTCTTGCAGTAAAATCGATTTAACAGTCGAATAGGATGGCAAGAAAATGAAGACTACACTATACATAAATACATGGGAATATATACTCTACATACAGTTCATTTCTACTGCTCTGACAGAAGTTTAAGAGGGCATAACTTTCCCTCTAGTAGGAAATTATACTGATTTAAAAAATTTTGCCTTATAGTCCAGTAAACAAACACTAGTTAGCAAGTCTCGTTTCTTATCCTAAAATAACAAAACATTATAAAATTTCCATCAGTGTTGTGGAACTTGCTGTCAACAAGGAATTTCAAGCATTTTTGATAAGTGAATGTATTCCTTCAGATTCCTGAATATTTTTAACTGAATAACTAAATTATTAGGTTTTTTCCCTTACTGTTTTTGTGACCCCTGTGAACCAGTACTTAGCCATCCTACAGATGAGGACACTAAACAATAAGGAAAAAATTACTTAGAAGCTTTTAGTAATTTTTAACCTTTCAAGACTGAGAGAAATTACTAAGGGTAATATTTGCAGTGAGAGAATATGTTAGGTTATGTGAACTAAGTCCACTCACCATGTAAAGCTTCATCATATTCTTACAAACATGTGATGGCATGCAGATGCTCATGGAATGAGTGCTGGTAGCATGATACAGCTTTCCAGCTTTGTCAGCATTTTACAGAACAGTAATTCTGACATCCTGCATTTATCTAGCCATAAAGAAATACAGACTGGCTACAAGCAACTTGATTCAGTGGAAGTTGTCCCTGCCCACAACAGATGGGTTGAACCAGATGACCTCTAAAAGGGCCCTTCTGACTCAACCTATTCTATGATTCCTGTATTCCCAATAGCCCCTTGCCAGGTTTGACAACTTCAAAAGTTATGTATGGGTTCACAGAGAGTAAACAAATGCATGGAACATGGTAAAATTATCTTTCCATGTAAAACTTCGGTATATGTAGCCTTTCCCTCATCAAACTTTTTACAAGAAAAAATTTCAAAAGATTCATTCACGTGCAGCTCACCTGCTTTGACTCTCATAGAAATGTCTCCAGAGGACCAACTAAAAGATAATTTATTCCTGCTTAAGAATGCAGCAGTTCAGTGCAGCCTCTCTGCCTTGGATAATGTAGTGAAGCTTCGTTTCACATCCATGTGTGTGGCCACATAAAATTAGGGCCACATAAAATCCACCTAAGAGTATAAGTGTGATTAGGGCCCGCAGTGACCACATAGAAATATCTAGCCCCTGGTACCATCTGCTTATTGTGAATATACAGAGTATGGAAGAAAAGATCATTAGAGTAAAAATATTAGAAATTTGAGTGAGAAAAAATTGAAATTAAACCAGAGAAATATAAAATTTTGGGGGAAAAAAAAATCAATTTACTGACATTTAAGAAGTCATTGGTATGGCACATTACAGAAGATAATTCAGGGAAGAGGAAGATTATAATGGTTTTATGAGGAAATAAAAATATGAAGTCTTCTAAAATAGTTTGTCTCACAGTCCATTCTCAAGTAGTGACCAAAATTATTGCTATTAAACATGAAGAGCTGAAACCAATTATCTTCTCATGCAAAAACACTTTATGCTTTAATAATCACTACTGAAAGTTGAACTCTGTGAGTTTAGGGGGAAAAAGCAGTAAGAGAAGAAAGGGAATTAAGGTAAGATACTCTAAATATGAAACCACATTTAATCAGCATGATGCAATATTTATGTAATTATAAAATTTTACACAAACATTAGTCAATGGTATTATAATTAGTGCTGTCTACACCGCAGAGGGTCTTGAGCTTGAAACATTGTAGCTAAGAGATTGATAATGATTAAACACAGCAAGTTGAAAGACAGCAAAATGTGTAAGATATTTTCAACATCCACACCCCCAGAGCAGTGTCACTCTTACTTTTATTTATTAAAATTCTCCAAATGTGGGACTTCAGAAGATTTCAACTAATAAACTAGCACGTACACTAATCTACAGCAATAGAATCAAGAATGTTCAGGCAGCCTTCTGCCTACTTGCCCTCTAGTTACTTCAAGAAACTGTTGGCAGAGAACATCCATGGCAGTATTTTTCCATTGTTCTGTTATCCTTAATATTGTATTCCCAATGTTTAAGACTAGAAAATAAAAAACACGAGTTCTTGTCTCAGCTGCAGTGACAATGAAAACAACTGCTCTCACTCTTCAGTGTAAAAACCCACACTACAAACCTTGGGTAATTTCTCTGGCTTTTGTTTCCTACTATCACATTTTTTTGTATTTATCAAAACTTCTCCAGTACCCAGATATAAACAAAATGCCCCATCCACAGCTAAGTGGAAATATTACCATATCATACATACCTTTCTATTGTATTTGTACTTCTTTTTATTTTAACTTGCCAGTTTAGCAGCAGGGTAATGTGTTAAATGTAATTTATAGTCCTCTAAAAGCCCCAGCTAGGTGCAATGCTGACTCTTTTCAATTTGTCTGTACTGCAAGTTCTCCAACACTACCAGTTTTTAGTTTCTCAGCTACTTCCAGGATATCAAAATACAATAAATAAACAACATATATTTATCTGTGTTAACTCAGTTTCAATTATTCTTGCCTGTATTTTAAGTCATTATTAAAAATAGGCTTTTAATTAACCCTTTTTCATGATAATTCACTGAATAACTCATCTTCTTTTCTTCATCTTCCTTTTATAAATTCTTATAACCCTTTTTGTAGTTATAAGCCACATTTTGACCCAGCCTCTCCAAATTTATCCTTAAACAGACACTTCTTCTCCACATAACCACATCTCTATGTTGCTTTTCTACCATACTTTTTTGGTTTGGTTTTGGTTTTTTTTTTTTTTTTTTTGAGGGGACGGTTTGCAATAAAGGCAACCCAAAGCACTATCATGCAAGGTAAATTAAGTTTTCTAGATGACAGAAAGAGCAGCAGAGGTGACACAAGGCCAGCCAATTAGCCCACAACAAAATGTGTTCAGTGCTAGTCAGTCCCTTTAAATTAACTTAGAGGAGCATAAGGTAATAGTGTAGAGGGGACTAAAACAATGCTTATAATGAGTGAAATAGGGAGAAAATGTAACAACAGAGCTTTTTTTTTTGCTGAAAAGAAAAAAAAAAAAACTGAATTGTGCCAAATTTCAGTAGTGTTGGGTAAACAGAAGGGCCAATTAAGGACTTCGCTTCAGGTTCAATTTTCGTAGTGAAAATGGGTTAGCATGCCTGAAGCTTATGAAACATCGCTCTTACATTTCAAAGTATTTCTTTCCCTTAAAAATATTACAACGCAAACAGCAGTGTCATGGACGACTTTTCAATCAAAATCTCTCTGAGAATTCAGAACATAACTGGCTAAGAGCCAACACAAGTGCAGTACAAAACAATTCAAGCTAGCACTGGTGTTACTAAAACAGAAATTCCAAAGGTTATGCAGCTACACTGAATTAACTGGAAGAGCTCAGGTTTTGGTCAGTATTTCTGCGGTTCAAAAGCTAAGCAGCAGATAATGTAACTACTGCAGGAGAGCTTGGGTAGTTTTATGCTTTATCCATAAGGAAAAGTGATAGCTTCAAACTATCTTTCTAAGGCACTGGTTCCATACAGAGCCATTAAGGTACAGTAGTGCCTACAATCCACAAGCTTCTCTCCTTACAGCTTTGTTTGTTTGTTTTACAACTGTGACACAAGGAACAATCAGTGAAAGCTGCTCATAGGAAGTGAATTGAGTAGCACTTTGAGCTTCCAGGAGTCATACAGAGCTTGTCAGAAATCAGCCAACTTATTGCAAGTGCTGTCTGTGGCTGCAGGAACCTTCATGACATCAGGCGGTGCCACTTTGGGGTTTAACAGTTACACTACATCTCACAACTAAATTACAAAGACTTTGGAATTTTTCTTTTGCAACACCACTAGAGAGACTTACTCTTTCCTAGTACACTCTCTTGCCCTATTTCCTTCATCCTAATAAATGCATTAAACAATGCCAAGACCTGCCCAGACATGACATTATTGCAACCAACCTATTTTCACAATTTATTAACATTATGAAAAAACGCAGAATCTTTTCAGAAGCCCAAATAGTGCTGTTGCCTCCCACGAAGAGGGAAGAAATAAATATGTTGTAGGTATTAGATTAGCTAGTCTTTCCTCTGTTTTAACCAAATGCTTTACAATTCTATTTTGATCATTATTCCTGTATTTCCCATATAGTTCAGGGACAAATCTCTGGAGGAAAAAGGAAGACACAGAAAGCAAATTCTATTTCATTTCTAGCAGTCTGTGTGTTACTAGGGGAAAAAGAACACAGAATCGGGCAGGGTATTTGTAAATCCTAGTTACCCACAGAGCTGAGCTGTTTGAAATCAATAGATTTTTATGGTATCCTGATAAGGGACACTCAAACTTTACAGGTTAACATATCCAAGATTCACTTGATTTCCCATACCTCTCTCATGAACTTTGCCATGTTATTTCATCTTCAAATTTAGCAAAGGAGAAGTGAAAGATTCTTGAGATTACTGATGGAGCATAGGTACATGGCTCAGAAAAAACAAGGTCAGTGCACAAGTTTAAGCAGGCTTTCCTAGCTTTCAGGCCTGAAATTGAAGCTCTTCATATAAAGAAACGAATGTCAGTGCGGTTGCTGTATTTCTACACTCTCAAAAACGAGCAGAAAGGGAACCATATCAGTTAAAACAGACCTGAGAAAACAATTAATGTTACATTTCAATTCTGAGACCATCTCATAATTAAAACGTAATATGTTACTTAACCTTCTTTATTGTGCTAATAAAGATGTAACCCAGTTATTGGCAATTTCTTTACATTTTGTGAATGTAGCAAAGTGTTTTTTTCCAACAGGTGTCCAAACATGGATTGCCTGCTTAAAATCTAAACACTTGCATGAAACTACAAACATCATCAAAACAGTAGGCAACCTAAAAGCAGTCCAGACAATGCCATGGGAACCCTATGTCATTCACATGATTTTGAAGGAGTATTTAAAAACCAGAAACATAATGCAAGAACTTCAATAAAATAATAATAAACTGTAAGTCATAATAAAATGAGAAATCATAAGTGGACAGCAGGCGATAACACCAACTTTTTATCAGACCTCATGGGGTGGTGTTTCCCATGTAACTACAGTTAAACACATGGATAAGAAAAATAGAGAATATTTTCAAAAGCTCCTGCCAGTTGTTGAGAAAGATGCTTGTCGAAATCATATCTAAAAGGCTATAATGTTCAT
Source organism: Vidua macroura (assembly GCF_024509145.1). NCBI lineage: Eukaryota > Metazoa > Chordata > Aves > Passeriformes > Viduidae > Vidua > Vidua macroura. The sequence goes on along the minus strand of NC_071576.1, from coordinate 42,027,008 downwards.
GAAAGCAATTAGCAAATGGTAATTAAGTTCTCTTATATAGTATTTGCAACCATTTGACTTATTTATACTCATGCCCCTACCTGTACATATGAAAATTTGTCATAACAGAATATATACATTTGCTAAAGTTAAAATCTATCCTAAGATAACAATTGAAATTTTACTTATAATCACTGCTTTTAAACAGAATTAAAACCTTAATGTTCTATTCAGAATAGAAATAGTCTTATGAATAGGCATAAGAGCTTTCTGTATCAGTTAAGTAAAGAGAACCAAAAGCACAATGTTGTACTGAAATAGGAATCCTAGGTGGCTTCCCAAGGCAGAGGGATTACATAGGAAAATAAATGATTTCTGAAAATTGTCCTATACATTTTCAGACTTTGATTTTCCCTCATTTAAATATTCCCTTTATCTTATTATTTACATTGGTATTGTTCAAATTATACTTCATTTTTGAGGGTGTTTTAGATCAGGAAAGAAACTAGTCACTATGAATAAATCCAAAAGCAAATATTAGAATATATTCTGAAGTAAACTGAAAATCACATGGAAAATATATAAAGAATTTAAGTGATACCAACCCACCTCCTTTAACACATAATTCAAAATTTTCAGTGGCACTGATTAGCTGTATAACCTTTCAATAGAATAATAAAACTATGGAGCTAATTGAAACTAATCAAAATTTAACAAGTGTCAGCCATGAGCTTGAAAGTATTTGTGAATTATCTATAGATGAACTTTAGGAACATGAAATAAAAAATTCAAATTAACAATATTATTATTAAGCAATTATCAACTTGTTAATCAAAAAACAGTTCACAATTTTGACCACCAATTTAAAAAAGAGCTAATTATTCATCTGTAGTTTCAGAAAACTACATTGCTGTATTACCAGTGGATTCATTACAAAGCACTGCATAAAACCTTGTAAGACCATGTAAGCAGAATCCTGACTAATCCAGTCCAACAGCCAAACAAATAAAGCCAATAATATAACACTTATCACCATACTTTTGCCCTCATCTTTTAATTTGGAGTTTAAGCAAGAATCAGTTTATTGCTAACTGAAGTCACAACAGCTGGAGAGTACCCTACACTGAAAGTCTCTGAAAAAGGGTCTGTAAGGAAAGTTTGAAAGATGACCAGAAGAAAGGAAAATTAATGCAAGCTAGAGATCATTCCAAGTGCTAAAAGAAGCAGGAGAGAAGGCATAGAGATGAAAGTGAAAGAAATGAAGGAAGGAAATTATGTATAAAATTGAATGAATATCACTTTTTAAACCCAGTAAGCAGCTGAACACACACAACTGCCTGCTTACTTTTCGACCTGCTGTGTGAGAAAAATTGCAATGCTAAAACTGAAAAGTCATATGTTGTAATAGATTAATATGACAAAAAAAAAAAAAAAAAAAGGTAGATACCTTTTCCACCCCCTTAAAAATTAACTCAAGGAAATCCAACTTATTTTAAAAAATCAGACTAAACTCATTGCTCACCACCAGCTGACCAGTGTTCAGCCAATTCCTAAGCAAGAGCAGTACCTGCTGTTTTCTCCCCCTCACTGTTTCATTGCTGAGCCTGACACATTATGGTCTGTAATATCCCTTTGGATGGTTGGGGCTCAACTGTCCTGGCTGTGTCCCCTCCCAGTTCCTTGTGCAGCCCCAGCCTGCTCACTGCTGGGCAGTGGGGGATGAAGAGCAAGTCCTGATTTTCTGTAAGCACTGCTCAGCAATAACAAAAACATCCTTGTGTTATCAACACTGTTTTCAGCCCAAATCCACACAAGATACTCCAAAGAAAATTAATGCTATTCCTCCAAAATGGGTACAAAAGCTTCAGAGGGTAAGACCTAAAAGACCTCAGCACTGAAACAAAAAGTTAAGAATTGCAAAGGACTCTGAAGGTGAGCTTCAGATTGTGTAAGGCTAGAGATCAGAGGGGATTTGAGACAGATATGTGAGGTGAATTTAGTAAAACAATAAGGGGAGTGATTTCGGTATATACCCTGGAGAGATCTACTGGTTATGAAGGGAATTAGCTGGCAATACACTAGGAGAATATCAATTAATATCATTATTTTTATAGAATGCAGGCAGTATTTCAGGAAGATGCCTCGCTGTTTGTTTTGATTTCTGTCCATAATTCTTGCATATCAAACAGTCTTTTTGCAAATCTTTCAGATTCACTTAGAAGTGCTCCCACCCTTCCCTCCTGCTCTACTACCAAGTCATAATGGCCATTCCCTTTTTGTATTATTTTTCTGAGTCATGATCTCATGCTGAATTAACATAGTCAATCCACCATCTTACTTTATTTAAGATGTTAAAGTAGTTTTAGGAATATACCTATGTAAAATTATAGAGAATTCTATATAAAATGACATTTTCCCAGGTTTGAAATCTCATTCTATTTGAACCAGGTTGCTCTCGGTGCAGAAGTATAGGCCTTTAGTACAAGATCTGCTTACAGATAAATTCAACTCTTTTCTGCATTTATACTTTCCAAGAAGTAACATATCATATCAAAGGAATTTAATAACCATTACTTCACGTTTTTGTTCTCCATTGCTTATATCAACAAATCCTGGCCAGCTTTCTCTTTTCTGCTTAAAAATTCCTATGAAAATATTTATTAACTCTGGTCTCACATCTAGGATTACGAATTTTCAGGCCAGCTTCCCCAGACACAGAAAACACCTGAAGGTAAGGATAAGAGATAAAAAGACTGTGTTATTAGTAAGGGAGAATCTTGCTCCTGGTTCTCAGTTCCCAGGCAACATTCATCTCAAGATGAGACCTTGAAGTGATAGAAACAGAGACACAGAAAACTATTTCACATCAATACTTAAGATATAAGATTCACTTATGTTCTATTTTCCTGTGTCCTTTGAAGGAGCTGAGAAAAACTTTCAGACAAATAAGATACTTTTAAAATACTTATAATAGGCATATTTTAAAAGGGGAAAATGAGATATACATTCCAGGGTGATAATGATGGTGATTAAATGAAAGAACTACTTAAAGGAAGGATTCAAATAATGCTGATCACTAAAGCAGGAAAATAGAAATGAACTGGTATTTTTTAATAATTAGTTTAAAATTAAAGAAACACTTATATCAGAAGTTTTTATGTTTATTAGTGCTGATTAATTTCTTATGGTGGGTTAAGAAGGGAACCCTGAAAAGTAAATTTGACATACTGAAAATTAAGGGAAAAAATAAATCAGTGAAACAGAGCTCTGATTTCCCCACACCCACTGCATTCTATCCTGAATATCTGAAAGATGAAAGAGGCCTTAAGAATACTTTAAGGAAATAATTGTATTTCCTCAACATATATCAGTTTCTCTACCCTATTTCTTTTCCTTCTCACTGCCTGAAGGGGACAGACTAGAGCAACACAAGGAAAAATAATAGGAATTCCCAGCATATTTTGAGACTGTATATTAGCATCAGTTGTGTTTTCCCAGGAGTCAGGCATTGAACCAGTTCAGGTTTGAATATTGCTTTCTTACAATGACAGTTGTTATGATGACAGTAGCAAATGTCAGGTCATGAATCTACTAACAAGGCAATAATTGTTGCACAAAGACTCAGACAAATGTTCTAAACTCTGTGCAGCTTTAAGGTTATGGTATGCTGGTAATTCTTAGTGTCAGCACTGGAAGGGCATGAATTGTCTGTTCTTAGGAATAGTTTTACAGTGACTAACCTGTATTCCTGACAGTAGCAACTCACAAAAGAAAACTAATTTCCTGAGCCTTGCTCAGTCAAACTCCTTGAGTAGGAATAATCAGTAAGAAGACCTTGATCAGCCGCATCCTGATTCAAAGCTCAGGTACCATGGCACAGCACAAAGTCTCTAAACACATCATGCACACTAGAGCTGCAAATGTGCAGAAACCACTCGGTAAGTACAACATGTACTCAACATGTCAATCACAGCACTTTCATGCCCTAACTCATCCTTGGAGTTAGTCTTTTAAAAGCTTACCCAGAAGACCAATGCTCTAGTCTTGTCTCTACCTGGTCATTACAAACACACTCTCTCTTCCAGTATGAAACCTGACTGGTTTAGGTACTGATAACAGCCAGAAAGATGTGCATGGCTGCCAGCTGCTGTATGGTCCCAAGCAGGCCAGCTGCACTCTTGATCAGGATACTGTCAGTTCTATTCTTACAAACTTTGCTGGGGCAAAGCTGCAAACCCAACTGAGATAAACCATCAGCTCCTGTGTCTCTGGTTTGGAAAGGCCAGTCTTTTGCTTAATTCTCCCTATTTATGTTTGATTTAATCTTTGCATATATTTTACTGCCATCTCATTCTGTTGGTTTCCTATATTCATGTTTATAAGTTTATATTTACTTCTTATTTAAGTAGATTATAGATAGAATATATGACTCACACAGAAAAAATACATTACATAACAACTACCGCAAGTTTCCAGCATTGTTAATTTTTAAATTTTTACAATACTGGAGTCATCTGATCTGAGTACATGTCAGGGCACCTTCATGGTCAGATTATTGCTAAGAATACTTTGTCACAGAATGTATTTCTGTTGAAGGAAAGCACAGAAGTTCAGGATCTCATTTATTCCTTCAAACACAAAATATAAATTTTACAGCTACATACTCAGACCTGAAAACAGTGAAGCATGATAAAAAGCTCCTTCCTAAAGACATAGAACTTGCACCTTCAGGCAAGCACACAGAAAACTGAAGAATGCTTCCTCAAACTAGCAAAGACTACATTGAGCAGGCATTTAAATATAGCAGTGATCAGAGGAGCATAACTTCCTTTTCTCCTCCTGCCTGACACGTGACTTATTTCAGCAACAGAAAGCATAAAGCACTGAGAAGAAAACCATCTCCACAACAGACTGTAGAAGATTGCCACTACATGTTTTGGAAGCAAATAAGAGAAAAACAATGTGCCCATGCTTTCAATAGAATGTGTTTATTTTCTCACACTAAGAATCATGATATGAAGAGAGACCATAAATTTCTAAAAATAGGTCCTTGTAAAGTTATAATAGAAGCTTGTGGCAAGTATCAAAGAATTTAACAAGAGACTGAGAATTTCATGTTTCAAGACTGATCTAATATTTAATTTTTAAGGGCAAGGCAGACAAGCTAAGATCTCTGGGAAAGGGCAAATCATTAACAGCTGTTCCTGAATGTTAGTTTCAAGAACCTTTACCTGACACCTTTCAAAGCTCTGATGGATGCTGTACTGAATAAATGACCAGGCAATACTCTAAAGAATCAATTTGGGGCAGCATAAATATGCATTAGTCAAAACAAACAAAAAAAAATGTGATTTGCTAGATAAATATTAAAAACAATTGCAACTTTATATCAGAGTACCTCATTCACCAGGATTTCAATTTAAATCATCATAATAAACTCCTTAAGCAGAATCAAAACCAAAACACCAAAGAGCAAAAATATTCCACATTCTCTTTAGTCAATACAACTGGGCACAGAAGCAGCAAATAGAGATGTTTCATTTTAGGAGGGATTATTTACATGTGGCAGCACAGCATGTGAAAAAATGGATGGGCTGGTTGGCACAGTGGGGAGGTTATTACTCCTGCAAATTTACTGAAGTTTTCCAGTATCCAGAGACCCCACACATAAGATGACTTACACTGCTGGCCTGAACAGTGCAGCAACAGGTAATTCATTACAGAAGATTAGGACATAGATACACAAGGTCAACAGACTAATTCAACTTCTGTGCTTCTATTTTATTTTGGTCAATGTTGTCTCAAAGAACATGTTTTCTTGTCTGCTGACCAGTGCAGTGTTAGGATAAATATGAAAGTTATGAGAAATTTCAATGTCCTACAACCTGATAACTCTCAACATTGCTAAGATTGTTCTTGAGTCTGCCTAAATTCATCATTTTTTAATTTATTTCCACAAAATACATCATCTGCGGTTTTACGGGAAGCTAATAACACTAGCCTGTTAGAAGGTCAGGAAAAAAGATTCCTTCAGTTTAATTTTATATGTCCTAGAAACAGTTTCTTAGCCAGGCTACAATGCTGATGGGAACCGGCAATTTTCAGAAAGATGAATTTTCACTTTGCAGCTCTCTGTGAAACACCTTTTAATGTAAAGATTAATTGGAGCAGAAATAGCTCATTTTATCTCATGCCAAAACTATTTTGCCAGAGAATTTGAAAGAATGCCCCCCCCTCCCCAAAATGCATATAATTCAGACTTAACATAGTGGTATGGGAACAGTATTATAAAGAACATTTCTGAACATGCCACAGCGCTAAGGGAATTCATAAAAAGGATTTAAAAAAGGGAAAAAATTGAGGGTTTCCCTGAATGTAAAAAGGGGGGAAGAGGCACAATATGAGAAGCAGGAGAGGAAATGTTTCCAGGATGTTGGTAAATTTTGATGCTTTGAAGATGTCTTAAATGATGAAGACATGAATATGTGGCATACAGAGAGTCAGAGAGGTGAATATCTGGCCTTGGGTCAGCAAAGAAGAGCAGACAATCACTGCTGACAAAAAAATCTTAGTACAAAAACAGAGAAAAACTCAGTAACTGTGGTGTTTGTCATACAATGCAAAAGAAGCTTAATCCAAGAAAGAGAGCAGTAACTGCTGAAAATTGTTTTATTTCTTATGTACTGAAGAGTGATTATGTCACCTCCAGATTGCACACAAAATGCTTAATCTCTACAGTCTAAACACTTATCTTCCATAACACAGCACAGGTCCACATTATACAGTTCAAGGTAATAAATATCCAGAGGAAAAATTTCTTCTTATTTTCCTATAATTAACATGGATATCTTTTATTTTTTTTTAAACCTTAGAAGTTAAGCAAAAATTGCTCATGAAATTACAGAACACAAGCTGCTCAAAATGTATGACAGTTTCTGAGCAGGGGAGAAAAAGCAGTTCAAGAAAGATTCAAACAGCACACTGTATATCCTGTATCTGTGGAACACAGTAACAGTTATTTTTCAGCAAAGAGGTACATTTATTTAAAAATTACAGTTGTGTCACTGTACTGCATTTTCACTCACTTGATATAAGCAGCTCAGCAGATCTACTCTGCATCTTTCCTATCTTTCCTGCATTCTAGGTAACTACAACAGTGCAGCTGAACAAAAAAAAAATCCTTTATTAACCATTTTTCAGTGCAGATTTAAGACAGGCTGAGTTGTTTCACTAGCATGACCATGGTTATATTACCCCAAGTCATACCACATGTATGGAGGAAGGAAATAAATTCTAGCAGAGACTTTCACTCAAGCACAGCCAATTTCCTTAAATGAGGGTAGACAACTAATGTGTAAATTTGAGGCAGATATCACAATGTCAGCCTACTGAAAATGGAATACAAATGGTATCCAAAAATATACCATTATCAATTAAATATCAATACAGGAAAATGATGAGTAAATTCTGTTCAAAGACCGGATTTTTAATTACAGACACTTTAAAAGTGAAATACTGTGGAGAATCACAGTGCACAATGATTAAAATGCTAGTGTGATACTTCAAAATATTTTATTCTTGACTCTAGTACGTATTCACCATGCACAGTAATTCTCTGTCCTCAAAAGTTAAAGAACACTAGGAAGAATCTTTTTTTTTTAGCACCCAAGGGAATTAGGAACTTCAATGGCTTCGAATACAAAATATTCTAAAGTCATATAAACACATTATGAAATTCAAAATGGGGAAAAAGAAAAACAAACAAACTTCATTTTGATGCTTCTAAAACTATCTTCCTAGAAAAAATTAACAAAATTGATTCAATTGATTCAATTTTATTCGAATATCAGTTTGTATTTCAAGAGAAAATTGCTCTGCCAAGGGAATGTATGAATAAAGAGAAAGGTTTGATTTGGGAAGGACAAAAACAAAAACCCAAATAAACACCTTCCTTTGAGAGTTGTTCAACTCATATTACCTCAGTTTGACTGACTATAAAACTCTTTGTATTACATGCAAGACAGGACTAAAATTAAATACTTCTCCTGAAGGCTCTATGAAGCAATGCAGCAGCCTGCTGAACTCAAAATATCTTTTGCTACGAGTGTCATCAGATGTGCTGGAAGAACTGGAGTGTACAATCAAATTGAAATCACAGCAGCTAAAAGAGTTTTATCTAAAAGGATGCACCACTTTATCATTACCCACATCACAGCCTATTCCACAATGTATTGGAGCAAACTTGAAACACAGTACAAATTGGCAAAAAAATCAGCTATGAGGACAAAAGCATAAAAGACCAAATTCAAAAGAAGTGCTGTCTGTAATAATGTTTTGGTCACTTTGACATCCCTCAGTGGGAAATTAATAGTACCATACCAATGGTGTTTTTAGCTCAGTTTTGCAAAAAACTTGTCCATTCCCATACTATGATTTCTGGAACAGAACAGGGCCAAAAAATACAGCAGAATACAATACACAGTTTGGATTTTCATCATGTTTTCTGTATAAAACATTTTTAATTAAATTTAATTTTGATAAAGTTCCAGTGAAAATTAAATAGGTATTTGTGATATCCTTGCATGAATACAATTATTTGTTGGGGGTAAAGGCCTTAGTTTAATAAACCAATATGCATTTCAGTTTAGAATACCTCACAGATAATGCTTCAGATATAGTTTCTTAACAGTTCAGGAGGAGAGGATAGATATTGTTTTTCAATGCAGTTAGAGGAAGAGTTCTGTTGTTGCTATGGTAACAAATATATTTTTTTTACTTTCTTTTGTCATACCATACAATTGGCAGGCTTTAAGCATTCAGACTGGACAACCAAGTTTCCTTGCCTCTGCATCAACAACTTGCCATAAAGAAGGTGAAAAGAAGGGCTGCAATCACATCAAAATAAATTTGCTTGAAACTATGTAGATAGTTAAGCTTTCACAGGACAAACCACAGTAGCTGACTGGATCACAGAAGGATGTGTTTCTGCAGTCTTGAGTAAATAAAAATTGTGATCCCAATAGCCTCTAAAGAAAAATTTCCTTACCCTAAAAAGTAATAATTTTAAAAAAGTAGCACATGGTGGAATTTCCAGTGGAGAGAAGAGTGAGGTATTTTCTGTGTTGTCCTTTTTTATCTTCCATTCTGAGATCTCCCATGAAATCTGAGATGAGGCAAACTGCCAAGTCTGGCAGGAAGCCTTATGACTCTACTGTCATATTGTGGGACAAAACAAAATATATTTAGTTTTGCGTAAAAGAGAACTTTTACACAAAAGCCATTTTTTTTTAGCTTTTAATTACTGAAAACAACACTTTCTCTCTCAATACAGAAAAAGATAGGAACAGACAGAAGCAAGTCCCTTGGGCCACTGAGATGGTCAGGGTTAGATTCACTTGTCCTGAGAGGAGAAAGCAAGAGAGCTGGGATTGTTCACAACAAGTAACATGGGGGGTTGGCAGGTGGCAGGGACAGTTTCTACAGGAGGAAATCTTCACAGTAGTGTAAAGGAGGAAGACAAGAGCACACAAGTTGAAACAAGAGAGGTTCTGACTTCTCTGTCTTGAGAATAATAAGCTTTAAATGAGGCTCCTTACAGAAACTGCAGTCTTGGTGTCTCTGGAGATCTTCAAGCCTCATCTGGGTAATGCCAGGAGCAGTCTGACCCCAAGCTGTCCTGGCTGTGAGCAAGAGGCTTGACCTCGACTATCCTATATTGCTTTATACATATGGAAAATTTCTATATTAAATATTTAGTATTAATATGTGTGTACTATAAGTTATACAAATCCATTCCCTTAATAGCGTAGCCAAAGCAATCTGAGAGCTTTCAATGTCCCCTTTCTCTGATCAGAAATAGACAGATCTTAAGCTAGGATGAACGATTCTTTTTGGAGAAAGATTGCTTAGTTTTTGGATACAGATTAATTACTTACAGATTTTTTTTTTTCTCTTATCTCTTTAAGAGTTCTGCTCTAAAACTTTATCCTGTTACAATTGCATTACATATGCTTAGTGTGTGTGTGAGATCACATTCTATTTTGGACTTTTAGACTTGGTAGTTTTGTCTAGGTGCAAGCAATCCCTTCTTCAACTTACACATACAAGGCAACTTGATTTGTTTTCCTAAAAAACCTCTTTCACTTTGATAATAGCATGATATGAATAATCCTTTGCAGTAAATTCTACCAATCCTTTCAAGCCTATCTTTTTTCTGAGAAGTTGGAATCTTCCCACTAAGTAGTAGTCCTACTTCAGTTGATTTAAGATATTTCTGAAAACACTTTTTTAACTTTGTCGTTTATGGTGATAATTAGAATATCATGTGTATTACACTGATGTCTTCTCTTAATGAGTTCTGCTACATTATCTTCTGAATACTTCTTAAACATTGTCTTAAATAAAAATTTAAGCTGCTGGCAAAACACTGAAATCTTGCTACTGAAGTACTCTTTCATCTGCATTACAAATTAGCAGCCAAGAACATGTCTACTTGGAAATTATGCAGCATAGGTATGGAAATCTCACAAGGTCTAGGATGAGGTTATGCTTCCATAAAATCCATGAACCTGAGACATAAGCATAGCTTTACTCCACAATAATATTCTCATTACTTTCATAGGCTTACTAAATATTATATGATATTAAAAGAATATATTTCAAGGCGCAAGTCTCATTTCATTTTTGAAAATGTGTCCATGGTGCTTTATAACTGCAAATTAAATGAGATTTCAGTGATAAAATGGGTCTATCTATCTGGAGCTATTAGAATTCACATGTAGAAATATGGGACCAAATTCAGAAACCACCTTGGTTACATTGCAGGTCATGTCAATTGTTTCTTTTCCCACACAAAAAAAAAATAATAAAAAAAAACCCAACTGTAATAGCTTGTTTGAATCAGATTCAAATGCTTATTTTTGAAGTAGGTATACATTTTTTAAAATATGCTTAAAATTGACTATAATTGCTTTTGCTAAACACTGTTCTCAAAAAAAAAAAATTAATAATATATTTAGATAAAAATTGGCCTGAACACACATCATTACTGTAAAACAAACACCAAAAAAAACATAGGAAAAATGTTTATTGCCCTTCACTTAGTGCTTGCTTGAGTAAATTAGACACTAAACTGACTCAAAAGAGTTATTGTCCTGTTCTAGCCACTGAAATGACTTTGGCACTTCCATTGCAGTTTCTGTTGCATTGGAGTAATCAGTCTGGGTGACAGCTCTGCCGTTGGTAGGGTGGACAAGTAATGATGACAAACAGCTATTTTTTCCACTATCATGTAGGATTCACAAAATACAACATGATCATATCTTGTATTGGCTGTATGGGCCATGATTCTAAATGTCATCAAACCAAACCAGCACCTCCCTGGATATTTGCTTTTTTCACCTCCTCACAGCAGTAATGGCTGAACAGAACAATAAGATTGCCAGCATCTCCCCATCCATTTTTCAGGGTTTTTATTTTTTAAAGAAGGCTGTAGCTTCAAATCTGACAAAACAAATTAGTTTGGTGGCTGCAATTCAGACCCCATTCAGGTAGCAAGAGTCAATAAAACAACCCAACTTCAGAAATGTAGTGTTTTCCTTAGAAGACTGCATTAAGTAAACAGAAAAAACCAGGTCTTTGCTCTCCTGCAGAGGTTTCTTCACTTCACATCATTATAACACAACAATAAAGCTGGCTGAGCACCTGCCTGTTGTTATTGGCTATAAATCCCACAGTATTACCAAACACTCCAATTTGATTTTAGCAAATGTCTGTTACTGATTTAATGCTCTGTGCTTCAAAGAGTTGCATCATCAGTTGAAGGTGTATGGAAATAGCAAGGTTAACAAATCAGGTCCTGAAAAGGATTAGAGACAGTTGTCTTGAAAGTGCTACTTTGCATTCAGCAATGTTACTGATATCCACAAAACATAATAATTGTCGTAACTGGGAGACTGGAATCAGCGGGTCTTCTCCCATGCAAAGTCTTGAGACCTTGGAGTGAACAGCACTAGTAAAGACAGAAGAAATAATTCTACTGTGCCATGTTATATTACATGTTTTTTTTTTCTTTCTTTTTTTTTTTTACCTAGCCTCATTTTGTTTCATATATGAATGGTGAGACCACATCTGCAACTTTGAAAAAGAATAATCTATGTGCAATCTCTTCCTCAAAAACATACTTGAAAGCTATTCCAAGATCATCTCTCAATCAACACTTTGATAAATTTAGCAGACTGCATTTCTCAAGTCTTTCACTGGTAATAGTTCCCAGATCACAGGCCTTTCTTGAAACTCTTCTCTGAATTCATCTCAGCAATTTGCATTTGCATAAGAGGACAGCCAATTTGGATGTTAACATATAGAGCAGTTACACTGATGTACAGAAAAACAGTATCACCTTTCACGATCTTGCTTGATGTTTGCCATCTAACTCAAAAATGTTTTTGAGATAGAGGATATTTAAATGCTCCTGAGAAACCAGTACAAGATCATATGAAGTAAAACATGAGGCAAACAACTTTTAACTACTTAAATATTTCTAGCATAAATCAAGAATTCAAATATTAACATGTTTATATTTTCTGCTTTATCTAATGCTGGAACATTCAAAACTCATTTAACTATCCACTGCAGCACTTTGTGACTATTTCTACCAGAAATCATCTAACTCTACTTATACTGTCAATTAACAAAAGTACATGATGTACACTATCATCTTCTCTATTATCTTCTTGTTTAAATTTGGCAGACTTTAAAATGTCATGTCAGAAGTTTGCTATTAGAGTAAAATTGTGATCAAGTACAATGTTGCTGCCTGGCTGTTTTCAATATATGAAATACGAACAGTGGAAGACATGTTGAAACGGTTTCACAAATACTGTAATCAGGTGACTTGCATTAATTTCTAGTATTTCCTCAGCAATTACTGCATGTAATCTTACAGAGAGTGTATGTCTTATCTTGACCCTATTTTTTGAAGGTATGAATGTTTCTTCTCTTCAATTATCTTTGCTGTTTGGGGTTTATATTCATCTATAGGGTTCCACTTAAATGCCTTTCACTTGACTGCTGTTCTCCACCTCCCCCCTGCATCTATCTGGTAAAATTTTTTAAATTTCCTATGGAGTATCTGACACATGTAGTGTTAATTTCCTCTACCTTCACAGAATGTACATTGATGTCTTGACTACAATTGAATGTTTCTGTTTCCCCCTTTAAGGCCTTTATCTGATGAGGTCCCTTATGTAAAACTGAATGTAATTAACAAATGTCTCTGCAATACAAATATCTACTGAATTTCAATTCTGACCTAGCTTGACTTGCCACATTAATTGAAGTGGTTTCCTGGAAGGACATTGCTTATTGATGAGATGACCTAATCAAAGTTATCTTGGCATGTATCCATAGTCAATATGGAGCCATATAGAATCTGGGGTGGGAAAGCAATAAGATTGAAATTTGCTTTCCTGTTCCTTTTGAAATTAGGGTATTTCAATTCGTAAAGCATTCCTAATACAACTGCATGAAGCTCTCAGAGATATTGTGTCATTTAGAAGCTGTATCTGAAAAATTTCCTCTAAAGCTACTGACTTGTTTTGGTGAACATAATCAAATCATGCAGATACTGCTATTGCCAGGGACTTCTCTAAGAAAACATAAGGTGTCTATAAAGGAAAGTAGTGTTTTAAGGGTTGGCATAATCAGATTTTGGGTTTTCAGTACTTTCAGGTAAATGTACAGAGCTCGGGGAGAAAGCAGATGCAAAGACAATGTGTGCTTGGGCAGAGGAAGGTCCAGAAAGGCTCATCTTTTGACCACAGGATATATTTCATGGCAACATAATACAGCCCAGATAGATTAAAAAATATTTTGCTTACCAAATTACAGGCCTTTTCATGATTGCTGGGAGACAGTAACAGAAATCCACAGAGAGACAGAAAAATTATGACTAACCCTAAAAATTTATGAAGCAGAAGAATCACAGCAAGGAACAAAGGAGGGGTCCGCCTCTGCATGCCAAGTAGCTAAACTGATCACACCATAATCTAGGTGTTACAAAAGTATGCAGATCTACAGCAGGACCTAGTCACTTATTCCCATCATATAAATATGAAAATTAAGGAAACAAAGAATTCAGCCTTGTGATAATTAAGAAATTTAACTAAATAGCTGTCTATTGGGGAAAGAATATTGTGTGAAGACCGCTTAGTGGCATATACAATGTCCTATGACAATTTTCTGATATTTGACATGTTGTTTGATAACAATATTTCTAAATAGCACAGTCATGAAACCAGAAGAGGGCAAAAACTTTCTACATTTGGGAACAAAACACAGCTGAGGAGTTTTGAGGATTTTAACTAAATTTAAGTTCTCAGGAAAAAACTGAAATAAAAAACAATGCCATCAAAACAAAATGCATAACAACTAGAAATTTCTTTCTGCTACAACATACAAGGTTTTATGATGGTTTCCTATACCAGCACATGAATTCAGGATTTTGATACTACCCCCATCTGATATAAACAGGAGGAAAAGCACAACATAGAGGAAAACAGATTATAACAGAGGCAAAGTTACTCAGAAAAAATTTTCAACAGGCATTATCAATGCAATTTCAGCAAATGAAACAAATCCATCTGTTGAAGTTTCCTCATGATTCAGGCCCACTCAATGTTTTCATTAATGATGAGGATACTGAAAGATAAAACATAACTTTCAGTTCTAAGCTTCCAAGTGGTTGTCAACTTGACAATGTGTAACTATGATTTAAAGAACCAAGCAAAATTATCCTTAAAGGTGGATTTTGATTCTAGGGTCATCACCCTCCTACACAAATAGTGTGGAAGCGTGGAAAAATGGTTTCACAGAAAAGGATTTGGAGGTTTTTATTGTCCAGGAGCTAAAACTAATTTTATGCTGTTGTAAAAGCAGTAAATTGTATTTGAGATATACCTGCTAATACACAGCCTTGAAAAGGCTGGAAATTTTCCTCTACTGTACTTGTCAAGAATAGACTCACACAGACTATCACATCAAACTTCAGGCATTTCAGTGAAGATTAGGGTCAACTGCAGATAGTCTAGAGGAAACAAGAAAAATTATAAAGAGATTAAGAGCTGTGAAAAAGGAGGAGGAGAGAAAACAATAAAAGAGTAATAGGAGGTTATGATAAGTTTCCAAATGCCTACAGAGCTGCAAAAAAGAGGATAGCATGAATTAATTTTCCATGCCTAGGGATTACATGACCAAGAGTAACAGATTTAAACTGCATCAAAAGGCAGAACCAAATTAGTACTAAGGAAAAAAAAAACAACCCTATCCATGTGGAAGATAATGCAATAAAATATAATTTGGAAATTGTGATGCCTCTGTCCCTGCAATCAGTCCCTTCAGAGACACTTTGGCCTTCCACAGATATGGGCTGACAAAGACCTAATGAAGTCTGACAAGGGCAAATGCAAAGTCCTGCCGCTGGGATGGAGTAACCCATGCCAGCTGCACACAGGGCTACATCAGCAAAGTGACAGCCAGCAGATTGAGCAAAGTGATTATTTCCCTCTACAGCTTTTGTGAGGCTCAACTGTTGTCCATGGGTACTTTGTGTATAAAACAGAGATTACAAGACATGTTGAGGTACTGAACTGCAGCCAGTATGAGTTCGAGCATAATGAACATGATGGATAAGGATAACTGAAAAATGAGGCTGGTTAGTCTTCAGAAGAGAAAGTTCAATGGCCATCTTACCTTAATGCCAAGTGGGAAGCTGTCCAGAATAGAGACACCCGCCTCAACAGTGGCAGTGACGCACGAAAGGAGATAAACACTGCAACAAGAGTCATCTGCTTAAACTTGCATTTAAGTTTAAAGTAAAAAAAAAAAAAAATCACCATGATGGCTGTCAAGTATTCATCTGGCTTCTCAGAAAGATGTGTATGCCTATCTTTGGAAATACTAAAAAACCTGGGTGAGAAAAGTCCTCAACTGCCTAATCTCATCTGGCCATATACTAAGTAGCAGCTGCACCAAACAATCTCCACAACTGCTGTCCATGAAATCAAATTCTCCTGAAAAAGTAGTATCAGGAATAACAAGCATACTTGATTGTATTTATTCTACATCATAAAGATGACTGTATCACCATGAGCTATTCTGTCAGCTCTATAACTCAAAAATTTTCCATCTTGTGGGGGGTATTTTGAGGATATGTCAACTTGACAACTGAGGATCTATCAAGCAGAGAATTTCACAGAATGGCAGAATAGTTGAAGCTGAGGGGAGCTCTGAAGATCAACCAAGTCCAATCTTTGTCTCAAAACTCAAGTCAATTAGAGCAGGTGGCTCAGGACTATGTGTATCTAGATAGAGGTATTATCAAGAACACAAGACTTCTGGTGACTAGTTTAGGTTCCTGTTTTGCAAGTTTGGACAAAGTAAGTCAAGTTTGCATGGTATGGATTCCTATCAGACCCACAGACATTTGAAAATGCCCTATAAAAGTGTCACCAGAAAAATGGACCTACCTGTAAATCAGAAAAATGCTTGCAACAACCTTGATATATTTTTTATTTCCTTATTTTTACCATCATCAGCATCACTTACAAGAGCAGTACAGGGAATCTGATGTCATTCCCTCAGCTGGAAAATTTAGCTCAATTTTCCCTTACACCACCCCTTTCCCATGTACTCTGCATGCAGTTATTTGTCATAAACAAATAAATTAGCCTTAACTGTTATGAGCAAGCAGAATGCTTTCAATTAGAGGTAGCACCTTCAGACTGTTCACTCAGAAGCAGGAGGACAGGAAAATGTTTCTGTTATTGAACTCCTTGGCACTGTCTTGCTCAAGGATATTTATTTTAATAAACACAAGGTCGTTATGCTTGCATGAGGACACCACAGGTTCTCCCTGAGTGTTACTCTCTGATTACATGTTATCTATCTTGCTGTTGTATCGCTAGCTGAATTCTGTCAGCCTCAACTGAGCAGCTCCTGCTAAAATTAGAAAAAACCTCAAGGGAGGGCAGTCTCATAAACAGAGGACTCTAATTCTAGACAGTTAGCAGACAGCTCCATATGCAGGAACAGCTCCAGCTCCTTTGTGCTGCTTGCTCTATCAAGCACCTGTCACCTCCCAGTAAGCTGCAAGAACTGCATCTATCTCCGCATACTAAGGATAAGGTTGTTGATGTCTTACATACCTGTTTTATTTTGTATGCAGTATAGAATGTAGCAATGGAGGTGCTGATCATTAAGAAGCTTTTTTGAAAGTTGGAGGTGTTTGGATATTATCCTGACTCAGTATGAACAAACAATTGCATACTCTGACACTTCTCTGTTGTAGACTAATTATACTGTCAGATCAGCTAATGCCACTCAGTTTTACAGATGTTTTAGTCCATTTCTGCTGCCACAAAGCACTAATTTGCCACAATGCAGAACAGCAAAAGCAGTATGATGAAAACTCACTCATGGTCCTGAAAAATCTTTTAAAAATGATCAGTGTGCCTCCAGTGAGAGTAATCTTGTTACTACTTCTCTGTGACAATGAATGGATAAATAAATGCTCTTGGAAAATATTTGACAGACCTCTGTCTGTGGTGAAATGACCAAGTAGTCTTATCTAAGATTTTGAATGCAGAGGGAAGAGAATTAAAAGATCATTGAAGGGGGAGGGACCAAAAAACCCGAACTCTCAAGCATTCACTTCCATTAACACATCACTTAGAGATTGACCTTTTCCTGAATCAAAATATTGAGACCATACTTCACCCTCTATCATGCTTTACATTAAAAAATACAAGGAAAACACCTTGATGGAATTCTGTTGACCTAACAGATACAGCAGTGACTGGGAGTTAAGTGAATAAGGGAGGGGGGCAGAGGGAATTTCTTTTTTTTACTTATTCTAACACAAGCAAAGTTTGGAAAAGAAATTATTTCAAGATAAAATAAAAAATATAATGCAGTATATGTCTCAATTCCTGAATTAATAGAAAAGGATACTTTTTTTAAGACTTCAATTACTAAATAGAGTATTTTTTTCTAGAATCAGAATGAAACTTCAAGTGTTCATAGTAAACATATAGCTTAGAAAATTGCATCTATGACTTACTATTGCATTTGAAAATTATATATACACTGTGTATGCATTTTCTCAGGCTCAGAGAATGGCAAAAACATTCGCAACTCATAGTAATGTATAAGACTAGAAATACTTCTGTGCTTCCTTCAAAAATGGATAAAAATTCAGCTGCTTCCAAGAGCAATTAATCTTCCTGCCATTTATAACCAAACCTGTAATTCAAGAAGCATTTTTAATTATCTTTCACTTTCAGGCTGTCAGCCACTATGGTGATACATTATATATTCTTTGTTAGCAATGATCTCAAGAATATCTGTTTTCTTAAACATTTTCTAGCACTTCAGTTCCTCAGATATAAATAACTTGCTCTGTGTTTTGGTGAAGACAAGCACCGAAGTTCTCATTTTCAAATCCCATAATTTTTCCTACACACACTCTTCAAGGAAAACCCAAGGCCTTTTACCTGGAAGATTTAATGACAATGGACAATTCAGCCACAGAAAGAATTTCTCAGAGCTCTATGTTCAAAAGATGCTTATAAAACAAGTTTCAGTGCATTTCTTTCAATATTGAGTATGACCATTTAACTATGCTTGCTGGAAAGCTTTGCAGTCCCCAAAGCATCAGCCAGAGCAAAGGCAAGCCTGTCATGTTTGCCATCAACTATTACTTCCACCTGGTACACCTGGTACATTGATTTAACTCCCTTCCTAAACTTTAGTCACCCTAGGTACAAACACTCTTAGCCACACAAACTGTTTTACAGTTAGCCTTTTTAAAATTTACTGTGCTGTGAATGTTCCTCTTTCTGATATTATTAATTATTAAACATCTCTTCTGACTCACTACACATGGTAAAGCACAATTGCCTGAGCTTTCTGTGTCTTTGTGTGCCTATTTTGCATGCACTCCATCTCTACTACATATTACTATTCACATCCAAATCCATTCAATCCATTATTGTCCTTGCAGTTCCCACAGGTAATTCAATGTTTTGTAAAACAGATGCCAGATTCACATAATCATAACTATTATGGTCACTATTATTGTTGCTGCTGTTATTATTATTATTATAGTAATAATAAAGGGAAGGAAGCATAGATGTAACAGCTGAGTTTTTAGATGCAAACCTATCTCTTCCTTGGTTTGTTACGGGCTTTACTGCAAACCTTTTGCTACTCAGATGTTGAACCTATCTGGAATCAAACATCCTTCTTGCAGACTTGCTGCTTAGCAGCTGGAACTTCCCCCAGTGTATTTGTCCTTCAGCAAGTAAGGGTCCTGCTTTGAGTTCTGATTACTTTTTGTGGGGAGTGGAGTAGAGAATAGAAGACCTTTATAGTAACCCTTAAAATACTGGTGTACTACAAAAAAGTAAATAAGAAACAAAATTAGGATTATAAATTAGACGAAAATGTTAAACTGTTCAATGTCTATTCAGGAAAACATAGTAAATTCTTTTTCAACTGATTAATAACCTATAAAAATTACCTAATGTTTGTAAAAGACATAAAAACTTCTTGATTGATTTCAGACCATAAGATTCAAATGTGGAATTCAGACCTGACAATGCCATTGTTGAAGTGCATCTCTCTTTGCACTGAAATCTCCTCAAAAAGCAGTACTCCTCTTTTATCCACCCTCCTATTGTACAGCATCACTCAGTCTTATGTTCATGCTTAGTCACTGATATCACCCCTTTGCTTTGAGCCGATTTGCCCCAGCAATTAATTTAACCAAATCTGGAAAATACGTTAGTTAACATCATCTAACACAAGGTATTGCATGAAGGGAAGAAGTGGGACACCTATTGTTTAATACAGGGTAGAAATTTAATAAAGAAATCCTCTGGGTAATCACATATTCCTGAATACTGCTGTGCGTTTTCATTTAATAGTTCCAAAACTAATTATTATGTAGTTACCTCAGTGTTTTGAAAAGCAGAACATGGAGTTATTTTGTGATTGCATGTTATTTTTTTCATATCAAACTTGTCACTTCAAGAGGCCTTAAAACATAATTAAAATATCAGAGATCCTATGATTAAGCTGAAGAGAAGCTTGTGCTTTGAAAATTCATCATTCAGCTACACCATTTAATGGCTCTTCAGAAAATTTTAGCTTAAAAGACATTAAATAATCCGTATTTAATCAAGCATCAAAAAGAACTGTTCCCATTTCTTTTATAAGGTATGTCATTACGTTCAGCCATCAAGAACAACCTCTTTTGGGGCTGCTCTGTAAGCTGCTGTAAACGACAATTCAATATACAAAGAAATAAAAAATAACAAAAAAAAAAAAAACAAAAAAAAAAAAAAAACACACAAAAAATAATCCCACAAAAACACCCAAGCTGGACGTTTTCTGCAAGTGAGTCAGCCAAGTACCAACTCATTCATAAAGACAAGGAAGCAAGACTCAAGCAAACTGTCTATTCTTTAGGCCATTCATTGTTCTCCCACAGAAAGAACTTGCAGACACAATGCATACAAAAAGAAGTAGCTCAAAATTAGGATTTCACTAGATGAAATAATCTAGAAAATTCTAGATGATAAATACATGCTCTCATAATAATAAGAGATTTATTTTGTGATCCTAACCCATACATTTTTTCTAAGTTATATGTTTCAACATTAAATGATAAATTTTACATTAAAGTGGTAAAACAACTATGCTAATTTTCAATGACACTAGCCAGGATATGAAAACATATGTATGTTAACATAGGTATGTCAAAATAAATGTGGCTTCACATCCCTTTTTCCCAGACACACAAATCTCCAGTAAAGTCCACCCTAGGCTTCTCTACTGTAATCCAAAATCAAATCAGTAACCAAAAAATAAGGTGGTTTCAACTCAAAGTAGTATTTTTTTCATGAATTATGAGCAGTTTTGAAAAAAATTTCAGGACTGAACTACAGGCCTTTGGAAATCACTAAATTAATTACTCAGCACTTCTCCATCAAGATGTGGTTGTCTAATTTTCAAGTTCAGATGTTTACTGGAGCATTTTTTCAAGCTGTTGCATTTTTATAACCCTAAAGTTCACTTGATAGGACAACAAGGAGGTCTTCAAGCTCATATCAATAAAGACATCCCTATCATCTAATAGAGTGTAATAATAGAATATCCTGAGTTGGAAGGCACTCACAAGGATCATCAAGTCCAGCTCCTGGCCCTGCACAGGGCAGCCCCAAAAATCACAATCTGTGCCTGAGAAAATTGTCCAAGCACTTCTTGAACTCTGTCAGGCTGGTGCTATGACCACTTCCCTGGGGACCTGTTCCGGCACCCCACCACCTCCGCGGCAAGAATCTTTTTCTGATATCCAACCTAATGAATCTTCCTGACAGAGCTTTGTGCCACTGCCTCAGGTCCTGTCACTGGTTACCAGGGAGAAGAGATCTGCCCCTCCTCTTCACCTCATGAGGATACTGTAGACCCCAACAGGGTCTCCCCTCAGTAACAATTATGTATAAATTATATTAGAGGATCCCACCAAAAAAACCCAACATAAGGATGGTCAGATTTCTAACACTTAGGGAGTCTTAATAGCATATGATGTGTTGAATGCTAACATCCTCAGCAAGAAAAAAGAAAGGCAACAATCCACTTTAAAGGTCAGAGAAGAATATGGGAAAATACATATCTAATGTTTTACCTGAAGTTTTACATTAATAACTTTAGTCTTTTACACCTACGAATAACCAGTATCTTCTATTTAAAATATGATTTATTTCAAAATTGTTTCTCCTCCTAGAACCACATTATGGACATTCTTACATATAATTTTAAATATTTCAAATTTTCAATGGGATAAGATTATCCTAAGCAGTTAGCAGCTCACAGCTGAATTAAGAAGATACTGTTAATTACGGTAGAGAGAAAAGATAATCTCAATGCTCAAGATTCAAGTTGCTTGTAGATTTGAAAAATAATAAATACTGTAACAAAAAAGCATGGACTGTACAGCTTTAGATTTACTATGTTTTTACCAAAGCTGCTGGCTGAAAACACTGTCAGGGGTCAAAATTAGAAACTGAGAATTTATTGGATATTAGCAAGCCCATAACTATGGGCCCATTCAACTCACACAGTTCAGCTTCTGAAGGTTAATTTTCTGGCAGTCTTTTTTTTTTTTTTTTTTAATTATCTCTAATAGAAAGTGAAGGCACACAGCAAAATATCTCAAATTATAGAAGACTACAGAATCAGTACAGAAATTTAAGAAAATGCTATAAACCAAACATCCTCCTACTGGGAACTGTAGATTGTTAGTGTCTCTTAAAACTCAGCAGCTATATAAAATAACTAGCGCGTAACATTCTCATTTTGAAGACTGTGTGTGACTGGAAACATGGAGAACTTCTGGTTAGCTTGCTCAAGATATTTTTTCAGATCTAATGTTTGTTAAAATAAACACTAATGCATGAACCAAAGCTCAAGTAGCAACATCTTTAGGTGGCCTAAACAGTAACTGTAAGGGGGAGGGGGGAGTTTTTTGGTTTTAAGATTTCTGCCAAATGCATAGAGACATAAGTGGGCATTTCCAATTGCGTGCTACAGAATCCATGGGTTTCTATTTCCTTGACATGACTGAGTTTTAGTTGTCCTGACTGCTTTCACAAATGCGTAATTTATCTCAAATAGAGAGGAAAATATTACAGATTTGTCTATTTCAAGCATTTAAAAGTTAAGTGAGACCTTAAAATGACTTGAAATTAATTTGCTGAAACAAAGGGAGAGGTAAGGTTCAGGAACTTTTTGGTCAGCTTCACCTTCATTTTGTGAAAAAAGAATTCCACACATATCTGAAAGCTAAATTGGTAGACAATGACAAACCTACCACCCAAACTGAACTGACATTAGTCAGAAGTGGGATGATAGCGCTCATAACCTTCTTATCAGCCTCCTCTAAAAGGAACCAGATAATGAGCTCAAAGTTAGAATGCCATATAATAGTGGCAGAGGACACTTAACCATGGATGCAAAATCCAGGGAATCAGTATGGACATGTAAAATGCACAATGTAAAATCAGAAAGCTATTATTCATGGAGAAGCTGACAAGCTTGAGCTGTAACTCTTACTGTCAGCAACTGAGCCTCACTATGTAAACAGTTACTGATGTTAACTAGCAAGGCTACAAAAGAGTCTGTATGGTGTAAAGAAACACCACTCTCACTTTACACTTGTAAACTGAGCAACAACAGATTAGAGTCTGGCTGCAGCAATATCAGTATGTATGCACTATAGAAATCCAGTAAAAAATTAATACATGCTCCTAAAGTTAATAGACCTACCATGGAGTGTTTCAGCTGTCTGCAGAAGAGGAAAGGTCTTACATTTAAAAGATGGCATGTGAAAACTGACCTGTTTCATTTAACTTATTTACAAGGTCTGAGGTAAAGAGAAAAGTAGAAATCTTCTGCAGCGAGAGGTATAAATCACTGCAAGGACAAGAGGACACCCACAGCGCTACAGACAAGTTGAATGAAGGGAGTTCAGATGGCTTTGAATTAAATGCGAGTTCATTTCTGGCTACCCCAGCTTACTTATCAATAGCAAGGCATAGAGGACTAAGCAAGCCTACTGCACATCCATCATTCATACTTCTCCATTTCATTATAGACAGAAAATACATTTGCAGCATGTCAAGCTGAAATAGCTCTTGGCATGAGTCAGAGAAGAAAAACTATAAAAGATCAGCCAGAAGGAAATGCAAAATTGTTTAAAACTGGTGAAGTGTTTGTTTCCCTGAGTCTCTGGAAAAAGAAACTGCTTCATCTTGCAGAAAACCAACTCAATAAAAAAATTACAGAATTTCTCATTTCCTGATTATTGTTTAAAAATATTATAATTTCTTAACTTCCATTCCTCCCTATTAGCTGTTTGAGAGGATGACAGACATAATGCAAAATAACTATTCCCTAGAATATATCCTCTCCTTTTTCCTTTCATATCTTTATTTTTTCCAGGATTATCATGGTTTACTTACACCAAAGACATTAAGGCTGAGATGGTATATAAAAAATACTGTTTAATATGTTTACTGGGTTTAGTCATACTTTACTGTCTAGAGGCTGAAGCACATAGAGGTTTTGCCTACACTGCCTGCTAAATGTGCTCCAATATCTTGAAATTCTGCTCCCCTAGCTGTTGTGAACACCAGTGAAGAATCCTGCTGCTCTTTTTCTGTCTACACTCTACAGCCTCATTCTGATGGAAAACCAACACCTATCTCCTTTCACAATCCAGACAGAGGTAAATTCAGTCACCTCCCCATTGTTGAAACCAGTCTGTAGTCATCAGATGATAAAATGAACCTAAAAAAATCTTGATGTGTTTATTTTATCCTTAATCACTTCTTTTGCCTCAATAAAAGGACAGTCAAACAATGTTATAAAGGAAAAGCAAAGCAAAGTAGTTAATAACTATGAAGAATTTAATATATAGCATAAATCAAAACCCAGAAAAAAACCACAGAAACAAGAAATTACCATTTTGAGGGTAATGAGAGAATGTAAAAAGTTGAAAAATAAAACTTTCTGTGCAATACAACTACATAATATACAGCAGCAGTTTATATTTTTTCTAATATTGCTGCTTACAGTAGATGAGGTCTCACAGGCACCAACTCTAATTACTCACAAATACACCCACTGCTATAGGGCTCAAAAGGCCAGATCAAATTATCACATAACTGATCCACTGTTAAGAGGTGTATAAACAAATATATAAAATAGATAGTAAATAATAATAATGAAATTATAATGATGATGAAATGATAGTGAAGAAGGAAGAAGGAAGGAAGGAGGGATGAAGGAGGGACAAGGGAGGGAGGGAGAGAGGGAGGGAGGGAGGAGAAATTGACAGCAGACTGAACATGAGCCAGCAGGTGTGCCCAAGTCGCCAAACAGGCCAATGGCATCCTGGCCTGTATCAGGAATAGTGTGGCCAGCAGAACCAGGACAGTGCTCTAGTCCTAAGGAAATCTGGTGTGACTGTGTGAGTGTGGGGTGTGCAGCTGTGACTGCTCCAGCTAGGTGGGGCAAGTGTGACTGCCAGAGTGGCTCCTAGATGATGGGGTAGAGAAGTTTCCTTAACAGAGACCTTATTACTCCCTACAAGTGCCTGAAAGAGGGTTGTTGTGAGGTGGGGCTTGGCCTCCTCTCCTAGGTAACAAGTGGCAGGACAAGAGCAAACGGCCTCAAATTTTGCTGAAAGAGACTTAGACTGAATATTAGGAAAAAAAGTCTTCACTGAAAGGATTATTAAGCATTAGGACAGACTTCCAAGGGAAGTGGTGGAATCACTGTACTTGGAAGAGTGGAAAAAATATCTAGGTATGGTTGTTAGGGACATGGTTTAGTAGAAGAGCTCACAGTCATGTTAATGGTTGGACGATGTGGTTAATGGTCAATAGATGATCTTAGAGGTATTTTTCAACCCTCGTGATTCTATAAAATTTAATTTTAAAAATATTCCTCACTCAACAATTTGTTGTGCATTTCATCCTATTGCCATATTTACACATATCATGTACAGTGTCTTACACGCTTTCTTTAAGGGGTCATCCTTGGTTTTCAAGTATATCAAATTTAAAAGCATATCAAATTATTTTAAAGCATATCAAATAATTTGAAGATCTCATCAATACAAACATTTTTGATTCAATGCATTAAGCAACAACTATTCTAACAGTCAAATGCTCATTTCTACGATCTATCAGGAGGGTACCTACACCCAGCCCTTCCCTATTCCTCCCATACATAAAGGAAGGGAGAATAGGCAACAATCCAGTGACTAGAGTGCTAGTAAAAATTTGAGTACAGCATTGGTAGGCTTCTATAGAAAATTCCTCTCTACAGAAATCTCCATAAATGATTGTATGTATGTTAAAAATAAAATTAAAAAAAAATCCCCAAGTAAACCATAAAGTCTCTAGCACTCTACATCCACAAAGTATTAGTCCAAAGTTCACAAGCTATGAAACATCCTAGCTCATAGGTGCATCCTGCATTCTGCTATATACAAAATCAGACAGTGAAAAAACAACCCACAAAAAAGGTTTATCTTTCTCTGCTTGGAGAAATGTGTGCCAGGCATGTGTCAGATGTTAGTCACTACTGCTTAAGCCACATGTACAATAGACTATGCAAATGAGGAGAGAATATTCTATCAGACAAGAAAAGTCAAGTTTCTGGATTGGTCAACAAATCCCTAAACTCTCAAACTGAACTCAGACCAAAAAAAGAAAAACCCTTTGGAAACAAGCAAACAAACAAGTTTCTTCATGCTTTGGAATATTACAATAAGGTTTTTTTGGGAAACCTTAATTTCTCACAAGCAGAAGCTTGTACCCATGGTGAATCAACACACAACCATATCGTATATTGTAACAGAACTATTAATCTTCTTCATCCTTTCCTTACAGGAAAAAAAAAAAAAAAAATTTAGTATTTTATCTTAACATTGATATTTTCATTTCTTAATACACTGTTTGTTATTGCTAAGCTCTTATAAGATTTTCCTTCCTATTCCTGTTGAGTGGATAGAGGAAGACAATAGTAACACAACCGGGAAGAAAACAGATCTCCTGTATATTTGGTTGTTTTGCATACACAGAATCAATCATGTGAGAAAACCACATCTCTGAAGAATGCAAACCAAAGGAAGAAACAGCATGATTTACATGCAGAAAGACAGCTCTGCAAAAATATTTTCCTATCACAAGGACTTGATCCCAAGCTCAGTAAAACTGAAATTACAGCCACAACTATTCTGGAGGGATTAAGGATTCTGACTGGCACTTGTAGTCACAAAAAGACAACCTAGAAGAGGAAGAATAAATTAGTAAGGTCAAATAAAACTGATACTGGCCATCTGGGACCCAAGGACTGTTTGTTTTGAGGGAGTTTAAAAGGAAGTGCACACCTTGGAACTGTGGCACACTCAGGCCAGGTTCAGACACAAGGCACACTGCTTAAAAGTGTATTGCAATTCAATAAATGACCCACTTTCAATCAATCTTATCACAGTGAAAAGTAATTTTACTTAATGAGGGGATCATTATTTTAATATTTCAGATTAATCTGAGGAAATGAGAAGCCATCCAATTTTCCCTACTCTTTTTCCTAACTTGAGCCACATTTGACCAAGTATGTTTTTATTCAAGGGGGAAAAAATGAAAATTGCAACCAATTACAAATTTAAAATGTAATTCTCCATGTGTTCAGTAGTCCATATTGTAGACCACATAGTCCAAATGATGCATGTCTATGAGATCAATACTTTCCTATAAGAATTGGTGAAAACTAGGAAAGCAGTTTTCCATCAGAAAAGGCAGCATTTTGCAGGAATATTGTGGACAGAATTTCATAGGGAGCAACGTCAAAATTAATCCCTATACATTCTCATTTAATTTCAATAATGTTAAAATATTGCTTTGATGAGGCAAATATGAATCCCTAATATATCCTTTGTTTTGAACTATGACATAATCAATATCATTTGAACTGTATGCACTAACATCTTTTGAAATAATCAAAAATTCCTTAAGAAACAAGAGACTCAGTTTTTCATTTCAAATTGGAAATGAAAGAAAATAATGCCAATTTGTTGGGATTTCCCACTGGAAAAATAATTCAAGATTGTCTGTAACTTCAAAGCGTTGTTTGTGGCTAAATATATTCCACACTGAGAAACCTAAGAAAATTCTGATTTTGAGCATACGTTAATATAAAATGTGGGTGTCCCACTATTATTGTATCACTATATAAAACCTTTGCAGTTCCAGTGCTGGTCAGTATCCAAAGAATTTAAGATCATGATCTGATCATGAAGAAATGTTATCAACTGTAGTGCAATGTGAGTTACTTTTCTAGATATGTTGTTTATATGTTATTGACATTCATAGCTTACTGTTTTCATATATCAAACTCCTAGTCTTTTATGTATATAGATATTCATTGCCAAAGCTCTTTCTTATAAAAAACTCAAATCCTGGATTTTCAGGAGGACAGAAGAGCATATTAACATTGCCTAATATTAGATAATGAAGTTGGGAGACTTGTCTCCCTTGACAGGGCCCTACATAACCCACAGTGAGCAAGCAAATCTTCAGAGAACTCAGACCTCTCCCTTAGACTTCTGCTCATGGTCACCTGGTAAAAGATCCTCTTTGTTCTCTTTAGATATAGAAGACTTTTTAGAGATCAAACTAATGTACCTTTAAGAAATTAACATTCTCACCAAAAACGAAGTACAAATACTCTTTCCTTCCTAAAAATTTAAACAATGCTCAAATTAGTAATTGTAAAAGAAAAAGAATGGTACAAGAATTGGAAGCCAAGATTCGAACATCAGAATTCGAGTCAAGATCAGGTTTAGGTTTTATCTGTCACTAAAACATACATATGAAGCGATAGAACTACACCCAAGTGGCATTCACACTAATTGCTTAATAATTGAAAAGCACCTTCAGGACATGAAGTGTGTATTAAGTATTGCAAGCTCCTGCCTCTTTTTAAAAGAAAGTTACTAGTGCTTGCAAAAGCAAAAATGACTCCATGTAATTAAACAACTAAGACCCCTGCCAACTCTGCAGTGTACAAGCCTGTACCCCAGTCAGAACCCAGCACACTCAGGACCAATCCTGCTGAGCGGTCCTCATTACAGCAGGGCAAACAAAGGTGTTTTCTTTATGTTCTCTCCATAATTACATTTGATCTGCCTCACTGAGGATCTCCTGCTAGCAATGAAAAGTATGAAGTGTTTCAATGGGTCAGTCTCTAGCTGTTTTATTTTCATTTCAAACATAGCAGACACTTCTTAGGCAATAACCAGTGTACATTCCTATCTTAAGCCTTTCCAGTGACAATGAGCCAATTACTCATCAACTGCAAGCTCAGCTAGCAATTTATCCTAATTTGCCAATGAGCACAAAGTAAAATGGGCTTTTTCTAAGACTTCAGATGTTCTGTGACCAGAGACACTTTGAAAGTTCAAAGTTACTTCTATGGTTTTTTTTTTCCTTGCTCAATTTTTCAGTATGCTTTTGCTTCACAAACTGGCTGATTGAAAAGATTAAGGCATATCTCTTAACATGGATGCAAAAATAAATCCTTAACATGAGCTTATATAGACTTAAAACAACATACACTAACTTTATCAAGCACCGTGACCAGTTACTTGCTCTGAAAAAACAGGATAAATTGTCAGTGAATTGACAATACTCTCAAGTACAGAGATTATCTAAGCATTTTTTCACACAGTATAAGCAGGTAAAAGAAAAAAATAATCCATCTTAAATTCACACAGAGGGTCTGGATTGGAGAAAAGACACTCAAGTTTATCAAGAACTGGAATTTGTTCCACATGTGATTTCTGATATAATTATTCAACTCTTCTATGAAACAAACCACAAATATTGTAAAAAATTAGGACATAAATTAGGACAGAAACTATTTCTAAAATTAAAAACTTTTGCTCCAATTCATTATGTTTCAATTCCTCAGAGAAGGAGGGTACTGACATTTCAAAAAAAAAGTATTTTCAGTAAAAAAATAAAAATCAGGGAGGAAACTTGTAAAGTGCATTGCTTGGTATTGCATAAAGTCATATAATACAGTTTATGAAGACTCTGATGCCCAAATACCCTTCAAATAGAATGAACAAAAGGGAAATTTGAGGAAATTATGTAGAAAAAAGACATTTACAGAATTTTAATTTTTCACACATCAAATTTTAGACCATACAACAATAATCATTGTTGCCTTTGCACAAGTGAGAAGGCAAAATAATTCCCAGTACATCACATCAATTATTTGAAACTGTAGACTTTAACTGAAAATAGATAAATCTCACATTTCAGTATTCTTTCTGAGCTCCCTGTCAACAGCCTGCTGAGTCCTCCCAGCAGAGATCTCTAGCTGAAGAAGGGTAAGTTCATTGCAAGATAAAACATAAAACTTGAGGCCAGGAGACAACAAGCAGGATTTTCCAAAACTGAGTCAAAGTAAGACAAGACAAACTGATTAGGGAGGTAATTTCATTGCTTCCTGTAAGAATTAGTGAAGACTCATAGTTTGTTTAAACTATATCTAAACAGGCTATTTCATAGTCTTTTATTAGAGCTTCCAGCTTAATATGACCCAGCCTGCTTGAATCTTTGCCTGTTCAATGTCTTCCCTAGACAGTTCCAGGAACTGAGCCTGAGCTTAGATTCCAGTGATCATATTTCAGCAATGGGATGAGCATCCCTGAGTGCATGCACAGCCCGAGAGTACTGTCATAAATGGAACTTTCCCGACCAGCATTAATCTCTTAAGGCACATCTTGTGCACTTACAGCCAGTGAAGGCTGGCTTTGAGAAGCAATAAGGCAATACATCTCAGAGCAAATGTTGCCTAAGCTATGCACAGAATAATACCTTTGTTCCCCCACCACAGGCAGAGACAGATTGCAAGGCATGGTAAAAACATCTCTACCCACCAAGCCTTTGGCATCATATCAGCAAAGAAAGTTACCACCACCACAAGAGCACGTTTGACCTTGAGAAAAGCTTAGTGTTAACTGGCACCAAAGGGATTAGTAAATGAACAAATTTTCCAACACAGTTTTCAATTACTTTGATGAGCAATTAAAATGTTAATTAAAAAACAATCCAAAACTCGGTACTCAGAAGGTTATGAAATAATAAGCTCTTGTACACTTACTGCATTGGAAGCCCTAAGAAGGTCACAATGCAGCTGAAGCAGAGAGGTGTAAAAGAGAGGGACTGTATTATACTTGGGGTTGTTTATTTATTTAATGAGAAAAAAGTACCTTAAATACAGCTGGCATTGTGTTTTCTGAGTTAGACCAAAGATTTATATAAATAGTCACTTGGCAGATAGTGTCTTCAGGCAGAAACCATCACTCACCTAGGACAGGAAAAGAAGCACCTGCACTCTGCTGTCACCTCAAGAAGTTCAGAGTTCATCAGTCAAGTTCTAAAATAGTCATGAATTGTTTAAATATGATTTTTTTAATAGCTAAAATTTGGACTTTCTTCCTTTCAGCTATCATTCTCATATCTGTCATCAAGAGAACTAGAAACTGGCTTCCATTTCAACTTCCTGCTGTGATTCTCATGCAACTGTAGAAATGTAGAACTTTGAATCTAAAGCAATTCCCTAATTACTGTGAGAAAAAAAAAATTTAAAAGCTAGTAGTACTGTCTCCTTCACTACACAGCAGTTAAGACCTGTTCAGGAGGGTGAAGTGGCTCACCTGTTCCTCCAAAGCTACCAGCTGAGATCTTGGGCATTTACCAAGTCATGTTTTCCATCATATC
This sequence comes from Vidua macroura, assembly GCF_024509145.1. Classification (NCBI taxonomy): domain Eukaryota; kingdom Metazoa; phylum Chordata; class Aves; order Passeriformes; family Viduidae; genus Vidua; species Vidua macroura. The sequence goes on along the minus strand of NC_071576.1, from coordinate 41,995,605 downwards.
TATAAATATTTGCTAGCAAAAAACCCAAACAAACAAACAAAAACCACAAAGAAAAACCTCCAAAATCACACACATAAAAAAACCAAAATAAACCACTCCAAAAAAACCTGTCCCAACCAACAAACGTCAAAGTTTAGTCGATTATATTGTGGGGTTTTTTTTGTTTTTTTTTTTTAAACACTGCCAAGCTACATTTAATGCAAGGTAGGAAACTGACCTCCTTCTCAGTATGCACTGACTCTATCATGGATGCTGCAACAAAGTGATTTTCCCTTAAATAGCCTCAATGATACAAAGTGCATTATAATTAAAATTAAAACAAAGCAGTAAGGTAACTTCAGCCTTCTAGCATCTTCAAAAAGCCACTGTGATTCACTAAAAGCAAGCAAAAATTCTTCATAGAAAAACATAGGTTCCTGCCATCTATTCAATAGCTGTTGTGTCTTGTGATTGTTACCTAATATTTGAGGTTAAAGATGGAAATCTTTTACATGCTTGGAAAAAAAAAACTGTAGTGGTTCTCCTATGAAACAGTATTAATTTTTCTATCCTATAAAATCATGCTTATGGAAACACACAGAATAAATTGCCCATGTCTTACATATCAGTTAATCCATCAGTATTTAAAAACAAATAAAATAGTAGAGAAAATATTATCAGTCAAACAGCAGAAGGCACAAGAAAAAGATTTATACCACAAAATATAACTCAGACTTGATCTCAGAAGTTAAATTCTTGTTCTAGTGATATTGCTTCTGAAACTGCATTGGACTCCATGGTTACATAGACCCAGCCACAAGGCCAGAAAAATAATTTCGTAAGTAGTCTCACTGAAGTAAGCCATATACTAAGTTGTAAAACCAGTTTAATTTAACCTCACTGCCTAGAGCGTGTTAGTAAAAAAAATGCCAGAAATTCTTTGCCTTACAGACTGAAAACCAGAAGTTATTACTGAAAACTTTTTTTTTCCTATTAATAACATTAATCTACAAAATAATCTGAAAATTAAAATTTAAATCCTTGAATTACACCTTCCACTTCAGTATGTTACTAATAGTCTTTCTGATTAATAAACCTCCAGGGCTGTACTTGACAGCTGTAAAGAGACTCTAGTAACACTGAAGGAAAGAAATAAAACAATTGTCTTCATTGGAATCTGCCCGGTGAAACTTGATCTGTCAACTGTAAATAACATGAGTGGATTTTGGCCAAGACCTTGTAAAGATTAACACTTTAAATTATGATATAGATCAAATTAACATTTCAAAGAAACATTACTACAAGCATACCATTACTTTTACTTGAATACATCTGCTGTAAAAAATGTCTACTTTCAACATTATCAAAAGATATTTTACTAAACACTGAAATGTTCTAATTAGTGGTATAGCGCAAAAGAGCACGGCTGCAATGATTTTTAGGGGAAAAAAAAGTCCCTAAGGTGTTAGCTTTCCCTTCATTTCATTATAAATCCTCTTATTCTGCTAATCCAACTTCATTTCTCCTGCATCATTTACATACTGCATGTGAATTTTCATGCAGGTTCTATCAGTTCCAGGTATTTTACTTAGCAATGTCAGAGGAGTCACACATTTTCTCTATGCCACAAAATCCTTGTATTGCCACCTAAATAGTATTTTGGTACATGCTAAAAAGATCACATTTCTTAGCTGACAAAGTGGACGTAGTCTTACACTAACGCAAGAGAATAGAAAAGATTATATTATTAGCATACATAAGGAAAGTTGGTGGCAAGTGACTTCCTAACACTAGTGCCAATAAAGAGCATAGAAGAAAGTCACTGAAGGAGCTGACCAACATTCACATTTTTAATTTATGTTTTCATTACATATACTAAGGAATGAGAGCCCTGAAGATAAACAGGTGAGTGAAGCATCTCCCCTTTCCTACAAGGAAATCTTAGAGAAATAGGATCCTTAAGACTGGAGAAGAGAAGACTCAGAGGAGAACTTACAGCATCTTCAAGTACCTAAAGGAGACCCACAAGAAGGCTGGAGAGGTCTTTTTACAAGGGCATGCAGTGATTGGATGAGGAGGAATGGCTTTAAACTTAAATATGTTTAGTTTAAATATTGGGAAATAATTCTTTACTCTGCAGATGATGAGGCACTGGAACAGATTTCCCAGAGAAGATGTGGATGCCCCATCCCTGGCCAGGTTCAAGGCAGGGTTGGATGGGGCCCTGAGAAATCTGCTCCAGTGGAAGGTTTCTGCCCATGGCAGGAGGGTTGGAACTTGATGATGTTCAAGGGCCCTTCTAACCCAAACCATATTTTTTCTATCACATTATTCAAGACAGCAATCATTTGTGGGACTGGGGAATAATACTGAATATAAACTGCTCGACAGTACTAAGAACTGAACCAATTCTGCTGCTCCATATAATTTACACTAAACAAGGGACAGTACCAATAACTTTCAGTAGTTTAATAGCTAAAAACCAACAATATACAGTTTGTGTTTCTAGAAAGTCAAGGGCAGTTTCTGCCTAAATACAGCTATTTTGTTAACTACAGTTTATTTAGGTCTCCATTAAAGAGAAATAGCATAGTGCTTTTGTATCAAGATCCACATCGGTTTAAGGGTGCTGCAAATGTGTTCACCTTTTCTCTACCTTTTCTTTGTACTTAAATGAAATTAGTTGTCCCTTTCAATTTTCATCCCAATACCATATAAAACTGTTTATATATTGATTTTAACAAAGTGCATCTCTCAACCTAGGCCCACAGTTTCAAGCACATGTACTTCATCTGAAACAGGACAAGAATCATGAAAGGGGAAAAGAAAAATCAGAACACAAATAGAAAGCGTAGTTATGGAACCCATAAATTTGTTTTATGAAATTCTGTTCTGTCTTATGCAATTTCTGTTCTGAAAAGCTTTCAGACTATAAAACAGCAGATATCAAAGGAGAGGAACACAGTGGTTTCTTCCCCTTTAAAAATGTTAAACTGAGTAACTGCTTATTCTTAGAGATGGGCTCAAATTGACTTTTCTGCAGTCTGAGACTAATATTATTTTAGTTGCTTTGTGCTACAGTAAAGAAAACATTTCTGATATAGTTGCTATTTAATCTTGATTTGAGATATAGACCACAATTTATCCTGAAAACAATATCTATATGGTCTATGTGGCCAAAATTCAGAGTTCTGATGCTGAAGTTTGAAGCCTACAGTTGCCATGTGGATTAATGTTACATTATGATAATTATGTACATTAATGCTACAAAATGTTCTTTTCCCTTTTTTTTCCCTACTATCAATATACCAAAGGTTCTGCTGATATACCCTGAACTCAAAATGACAGTTTGGTTGGGGTCGTTTGAATAAAAAAGCAGAGGGAGAGGAGTCACAGCAGAGAAGTCATGACCCATTTACCTCCAGAGAAAAGATGACTAGAGGAAAAACTAGTTGGAGGTGAAAAAAAAAAAAAAAAAAAAAAAAGAAGGAAGCATGACAGTATGGTTTCAATAATTCATATTTGCTGCTTCCTTTTTACTGTAGAAAAATAACTTCGGCAAATAAAATACAGGCATTTCTATTTGCTGGGGCAGATTTACTTTCCTGTTCTATTTACTTGAGCTGATTGCTGTTCTCATTCAAAATTGCTTCATTCTGGGAATACATAATTTGTGACTCCTTTCCTTCATGTGCCATTTCATTTGTGTTCCTTTGGTTTTCTCTTTTCCTCTCCCCAAGAAATTTCTTTTCTTTCCTTCCTAACATTCTCGCCAATATCATTCTGTTTCATCTGCTGATATTTTTAATATTGGATTCTGTGAGCCAGACTATAGTTTTACAGCCAAAATATTTCAGTTAACAGTGTAAAAGACAAATGGCAGAATTTGCAGTGTTTTGGTAGTGATCATCTTTTACTAACAGTCAGTACAAGGAGAAAACAAAAGGTTGCTTAAACTTTTTCCCAATAAACTTTTGGAAATATGTGGAAACACTGGGAAACCCTGCCAAATGTTTGGAAACTCCCTTGTTGAAAAACTCAAAGATGCAGATAGAGTACTCAATATTGCACATTCATGAAAGGAAGGCAATGGGTCTCCTTTAGGCAAGGGGCTAAAACCTGCCTCCGTTACAGCCATTGGCAGTACCTCCAGAATCCACTACTTCTTTTCTACCAGAGAAGGTCCCGCTATAAAGCTGCTCTTGGAGGCCATTCCTGCATGTTTTTAACACTTTACTACTGTTTCTGATTAAGTGGATAAAGAAGGGAAACAAAATTTAGCTGTGTTTTGTAGGACATAAATAAAAAGGTGCAATGCCCAAAGGCAGAAAGATTTGAAAGTTAGCCTTCTACCCAATGGGTTTGCAGGAACTACAGCTTGCAGTGGACAGCCTGACAAATTGGTTTTTTTAACAGTTTCATCCTCCCAGATACTCCTTCTCTCAAGAAAATATGAAGGCCGAAAAAAACCGAGGATGAGAACCACATGGTATCACCATAAGGAGAGTAGGTGGAAATATTAAAATGGACACATTTATTTTATAATTTGCATCCCCCCACTGCACCTCCCAGATTCACCCATCTTTTAATTCTAATATTTCTGTGCAGTCACCCACTTGATTGCTGTGTGTTTCAGTGCATAAATGGAGCCTCCTGTTTGCAAATTGAGAACACAATTGTACCAGAAATTGCATGCTGACCCATAATTTAATGTGAATCTGCACATAACAAATAGTAAACTTTGCAGCTGCTACTGCCTCTTTTGGAGCTTCCCAAACTTTAAAAAGAAACACAATTTTTAAAAATATCCATCTTGTGCTAATTGGACATGGATTGGTAATTTTCAGTGAGATTGACACAATTACTTATAAAGTGCATATAGTGGGGTTTGAAACTTTTGCATTGCAATGAGCTTCTGCCACCTGTCTCAGAGTCCTCACAACAGAGACATTGGAAGTCACAGCACAGCAGTTCCCATGAAAACACACCAAAAAAACAAAACAAAACAAAACATAACAAAAAAAAAAAAAAAAAAAAAAAAAAAAAAAAACAAACACACAAAAAAAAAAAAAACCACCAAACCAAAAAAACCACAAAAACAAAACAACATACTGAAAGAATAAAGGAAAGGATTAGCACCGAATTTTCTGTTTGATCCAGAAGTGTTCTTCCCTCACCTTTCCCAGGACTAAGCAACATGCCAACACCCAGTGAAAGACGTGAGAAGGTTCACAGCTATTTTTGTGAGTTAGCACATGGCTCCAGGTCTAACGGGGGAAAGGAGCCCCCTGCCTCCAGATTTTGGTATAAAAGTGGAAGCTCACTTCCCAGCTAATCCCAGATTCACAGTTATAACATGGAACATCTCAAGAGCAGTAGCAGAAGACTTTGTCACATCTCTGCATATGGCTTCCTCCTGTCCACAAGCCAAAGGTCTGTACAATTCTCCAGCGAAAGTCACTACACACAAACTCTTGTTGTTATCAGAAATAGTCTCTCTAAATTAGATCCATTTTCATTTTAACAATAGCCTTCTGCTATTCGATCACATTTGCCAGTTTCAATTAACATCTGAAAATCTTCTCTATTCACATTCCAGAGCTTTAAAATGGCTTAATATCCCATTAGCTTTTGCACACATAAATTTAACATTAAAATTAAAAAAAAAAAAAAATTAGGTTCCTGGGATGTTTGAAAAGGAGACAAAAGTGCAAGACTGCTTCAAATGCAAATGAAATCTCACTAAGACACTCACCTTTAACATTACTATCTATCAAAATAATAGCAATATGGATGAAAGATGCAGATCAAAGCAACCTTTCAAAATTGTTGATTAACATGGTTATTGCAGGACATCAATTTTTATGCTTCTTTAGGCTGTCTATAAATTATGCATAGTTACTACTTGCATAGCAGTAAATTTATTTAGACCTCATTTCCTTAGTTTGCCTCTGAATGTCATGTGGTTTTGTTCCTTTAATTTTTTGTTCAGTTACTGATTTTTTCTCAAAAGGCATCTGATGATGCAATACTGATCTTTATTTCCTATCTTTCCTCCAAAGAAGAGAAAGACTCATTTATCATTTTGCCTTTACCATCATGTCTCTCAAATCACCAACAAGCTCTTATGCAGTAAGTTAGTTTTCCAGGAGGCCCGTAGAAGTGGTACTGTCTGTTATATGTCTTAGTGCCTGGAGAAGAAAAATAATTTCCTCCCATTTCTATATCCAACAGATATTTTACCAAATCTTGCATTTATCATATTCAAGACAAAAGAAATGACCAGATTTAGTAAACAAGGAACTGGTAAGTCTAACCCTCATTTTCTTCACACACATATAGTAAATGACAGCATGACGGAAAAGAAAACGTAAGACAGGGAAGGTAAGACAGGAAATGTAAGACAAGAAAAGATCAAGCACACCATTTTATATAGATTCTTGGTATGATTTAGCAGCATTGCAGGGACTAATGCACAGCCATTAGACATAAAATACAAACTCAGATATTAAAGTAAATCTCCATAGTCCAAAACACGAGTTCTTGTCATTATGTAGGACTTCCTTGGTGGAAGGGCTGCCCTACACACATTTCTCCCAATCATAGCTCCTCACCTCCTCAGAAGTGATGTTCTCTACCACTTATCTGCCACTGTAGAGCTGTGCACCTCCAGGTTTTTTATATTTGCATTTTAACTGGATAACTCAAAGAATTTTATGTTAATAAAAGTAAGTGAAAAATGGTAGAAAATCAGAATAAGACTTAACTCTGTATCACCATTCTCTAAATTAAAAATTAGTTATTCTAATTATTAAACATTTTCAGTCATCTACGATAAAATAACACATTATGTACAGACCAGCTATAACCCAAGTGGTGAATAATAAATAACTGAAGTAAATAAACTGCTAATTTTCAATGGTTCATTTCATTGTTGAAAATAATTTGCTAAAAATAGCTGATAATTATGAATGACTATTACAATCACAGAAACAGGAATGTATTAAAAGGTAAGGAGAAGAAGAGACTGCATTTGTAATTAATAGCACTGATAATTAATGCTTTAACTAGTCTGATCTGTCATGCCTTTTATTCCAAGTGACCAGACTTGCTGAGTCTGAAATTATGATTTTATGCCTTAGAGTACAAAATGAAAACAGATCAGGAAACAGCAGCTTTTACAGGGCACGCAGAAGGTTCTAGTGTTTGTAACCATCTAATATGAAAGGTGTGCTGAGGTGACAGATGGGTCTCAATCCTGTTGGTATCCATGTTACACCTGACTGCTTCATTCCTTTGTTCACACACATGAAATGCAGCTAAGGAAAATTGTTGTTGCTCTGAACCTGATGTTATTGCTAGGTGTTGTTTTCTTGATGCCTATTAGCAAGCCAACTGGATCAAAAAAATCCTTATGGAAAAGAATCCATTTTTTTGGTCAGTACTCTTCAGTTTCTAAACAGGCAGATCTCAACATATGCCTGATGAAACTTCTGACCTTCCCCCCCATCCTGCTTTCAAAGTGCTGAGCATTTCAAAGGATGTTTTCTCTCAGTGTGATAGAGATACCAAAAGCATGATGCTAAAAACAATGAAAAAAAACAAGAAAATATGGAAAAAAATAGTGGGTTTTTTTTACTTTTTTTACTTTTAGTGTTTCAAACTAGAACAAAATACTTCTAGATTTGAGGCAAAATTTGATGAGTAAAACATAGTAAATTTTAAGACATGGCCATTTGTTAGAAAAGTTCCCGAATCCAAGACATTAAATGTTATTGTGTGTGAATGTGAAGTGCTAAAGAACAAACAAAGCACATATGCTAAAGAGAAACTAATTTTCTTATGGACTGCAGAAAAAGAAATCAGATTATATTTTATTTATTCTACTGTACCATACTGTACCATAAGAGAAAACAGTACAATTTTTCATGCTGTTTTATCCCAAATGTTCCATCTGAGTTCAGGTAGTAGCCAAAAGTTGGTTTCATAAGAATGCAAGTTGTAAGCAACCATGTCATATCTCCCAACCTCTAGATATTAATATCTATATGTGAAGATATTAAAGATTTAAGAGATTAGGGGATAAAATAACTAAGATAAAGGCAAACCTGGGATTTACACAGTGACCCAAGTTATCTGCTTTCTAATAATTTCTTTCAGTAAGTTTGTTTTTCTTTTGATTTGCCAGATACTAAATTGATAGCTTTATGGACTTTTTTGCTGTATAACCTCACAAAAGTTCCCTCTGACTACTAAAAGTCATCTCAGCTTTTAACATTTCATATATAGCATCAAAATTTACATTTTTCATGTGGAAAATTTAGCCCTTACCTACACCAAATTTCATTTGCCACTTTATTATGCAGCTACTGAGTTGTGCAAGATCCTCCTTCAGTTCTTCAATTTAACTTTAGTATTTCTATCTACAGCCATCAAGAAGCTTTCTTACTACCAGTTGTACATTGTTCTGTATGACAGGTAGCCCTTGTCCCAGCACAAATATCTTTCAGTTCCTCTGGTGATTTAGGGAGCTGATCATTTGTTCCTTCCCTGTGTTTCCCATGTTTAAATCACTGATTCACCCATTCAAGGAGTTCCTTTCTTATTCCCCTGCTCATTGCTTTGTACAGAGGGATTCACTTTATAGAAGTCATGCTGCCCTTTCCTCCATGGATTTATCCACAAGGCCTTTTGCTTTGTGTATAGATTTTAGCAATTTGCCACATACAGTTGTCCAAATCTTCCTGAATCCCTGTTTAGAACTTATATTTTGCACCTTACAACCTTGAAGTATCTGGGCAGCAGGAAGCAAGAAGACCCAAACTACCATTGGTTATGTGTATTGTAGTTTTATTAATACATCTTCACTTTCCGTCTGAATTCTTTTCTGGTCCTGGCCTATTCATCTCATCTCTTGGTTTCACAGCTTCTAATGCTGACAATGCTTAGTCTCTAAAATGACTTTGATCCAGTGTAAGACCTCAAAAGCTGTCATTAACATGGGAAAATCAAGCAACAAAACATTGTCTGTCCTCTGTAACCCCATTTTTAGATTGTTTTATCATAAGTGTTCTAAACTGATCACATCATTCCCTGAAACATGAACAAAAGCTTTTCCACAGGGACAGAGTATCAGTAATTGGCGCTCGTCCTTTCAAATTCACATGCCAAAGTTGTTCAATTGTGTTTTGTACTGACTATACAGTTGCTTAGGAAGCCAGAAAGATCCAGAAGGACATTCATCCTCAGCAAATTTGTATGGAGAGGACATAAAAAAGAAAGCAAACCAAAAACACCAACAACAAAATCAATTTTATTAATCTGTACTTCTCCCATAATATTTTTAACTACTAATTTTAATATTCAGTATAATAACTTAGTTTTCATAGCCATTAGTTTTTATATTCCATATATTTGCAAATGTGTGACTCACATGCATTCTTCAGAACTGAAAAAAAAAACCCGCGACCTAATAAAAGAGAGGCCTTAGACACGCAACATAATATTTCATTGGTCTGGAGAGCTGTTGCAACTCTGTTTTGATTTATGGGAAATTCAGGTAGAGAATATAGAACTGATTTTCTGGAATTCAGCTTCCCTTGAGGTGGTTGCATAAGGGTGTTCTAGGATGCACTGAACAGCCTGCATTGAAGGACTGACAAATGATCAGATTCACAATTATACCCATTCCTTTACAGATCACATTTCCACAGCTGAAACAGAATAGGCCTTAAAAAAACAAAGAACAAAAAAAAAAAACAAACAAACAAACAAACAAAAAAAACCCACACAACTTAGCTGAATCATTAGCAGAACTAGCAAAAGAGCTTTGCAGATATGAAAAGCCAAGAATTTACACGGACAAAGTCACTCACAGTAAGGCAGTTCCCGTTACTCCAATACTCTCAGGTCTGTTGGATACGAGCTGCTTAATCCACATGTTTTATCTTACTGCCTTCCCCTCCTGATTTTCTGTTATCTCTTGAAATTCAAAGTACAGCACAGAAAAAATGTAATATTACACATTATTACCCTGTCTCTTTCATGCAAAAGAACACATTTTGGCAAATATTACTAGACCTTCCACTATTCAACTCCTCCTAGTCAATGGCTGAATAAATACTTCACATTAATACTTAATATAATACAAGCTGTTTGAATGGTTTATGGCCTTGGAGCCAGGACATATATTTCACATTGAAAATAAAATGCTGACCCAAGAGAGAAGACCACAGATTTCACATTGTGGGAAAGGAGGAAATCAAGGAAAAGAAAAGGACATAATTTAACAAGTTAGATGACTAAATCCATCCCTAAAATAGCTCTACTAAAGCAAAGAGGCTATTTCTAGCAAGGATGAATTCATGCCAGAAATATCAGTTACTGGATTGCATTAGCAAACAGAATTTTACAGCAGCAAAAATTCCTTGGATCCATAGCAGTGAAAAGAAATGAAGTAAATGTCTTCCAAGGCCACTGCATCAGCCTTCTGTGATGAACTTGAGATATATTATGCTTACAGTGTTTCTGCTGGAGTCACTCCCATCACCTGTCTGGGTAAATAAAGCAAGGGAAAGGACAAAGTGTACTATAAAGAAATTAGATGATAGAATTAAGAGAGATGTGGAGAAAAATTGAGAACTCCTAAACTAGACAATCCAAGATACAGCAGATTAGTTAAAAACTCTAGTAAACACATTGCCCTTGTCCCCAGTTACACCAGGATGTGGTGAGAAACAGACAAGTTGCCACATTTAAGGAATAATAAAGTGATAAAAAAAAAAATCACAAAAAAATCAGCCTGTATTAGGTAACTCCTCACCGCAGTATCCCAGTAAGTCCAACAGTAAGTGTATCACCTCTGTGAATATATGAAGTTCAACTACTGAGCAGGAATATATCTCCAATAAATCCCCTAGTAAAACTATATTGAAAAGTATGATTTATAATTTTTAAGGATCTAAAAACACTTATTGCACAGAACAAAGATGAAAGTTCTAAACTGACACCTTTGAAAGCATATAGACATTAGACAGTGATTTGAGTGGAATAAAGTCTCAAAGAAATATTTACATACAGGAACAGTAACTCAATAGCCACCAACTCCTACATAAAGTCAAATTAGAGTAAGATCCAATTATTTTGGAAATCAGCTCTTCAATTAATAACCAGAGATCAAAATAGATAACTACTCTTTGATAAAAATCTAAAACCACACAAATTAAAGAGACTTTTTGTCACTAAAAGATAAAGCCCTAAAAGACAGAAGATAACTGTTTCTAATAACACTTACTACTAGCTAGAAGCAGCAGGCAGGAAGAAGTCCCAAGTAACATTGAAAGTATTATGCTTTCATTTAGTATTGAAAGTTATCTCTCCTTTTTAACTGCACTACATAGAAATACTTTGAAAACAAGACAATTAGCATTTTACACATTTGCTGTTTCCTAGACCTTCACTGATATCCACAGCCTTATACTGCACAATCTGTGCACAATTTGTAAACCCAATGTGAAACATATAACCCAATATACATATACAATATAAATCATAATAGCTACTCACTGTATTGACAAAATGCAGGTATTGAGCATAAAGAGGCTTGACATGCAATTCAGTACACAGCTATCATTCTCCAGTGCAGGCCATTTTTTTTTACCATGACCATTTTTTTACCATTGTAACAATTACTTGTAAATCCCTGCATCTTGCTACAACACTCTGCTCTTCTTTTGCTGAAACCTCTGGAAAGTATGTCTTAGAATTCTAATGTTAAATTGGGTGAACCCCACTACATTCAGACAATGTAACACTTGTATATAAGAAAACAAGGCCACAAAATGCCCTTTAAATTTAGACAACACTTTAGTGCCCTTAAGGCATTTTACAGACTAAAGTACAGAAATGCAGCTGTAAGGTTTTATTCCAAAATCAGCTTTCCAATTGCATACTTGCACACTTTACATCACACTGCAGCTGGTAGTCTGCTCCTTTGAACCTGGCTGGGTTGCACGTTGTGACCCAATGAACTGCTCAAGGATAGGGCTGAGAACAAACTCATTAAAGTAGCTGAACTGTACCCTCCCAGAACAGTCTTCTCACCAAACCTCACCAGATTTCATACAGGCAGGCTTAGCTGATCACTCTCTTGTGTGTATTTACTGTAAGGAGCCACCTCAGCACAGGTCTCCACCAAATATGTGATCTAGGTGGGGCTTTCAGCTCCTACTGCATGCTGGGTGTCCTGGCCACAGGGAATCAGGACATGGATACAGTATAGTAACCCTGCAGAGTTAAGCATTACTGAGTTCAGCCACTTAGACCCCTGGGTAACAGAAGGGACTCTAATTTAGGAAGAAGAGCAAAATGAGTGCTTGTAGCTGGTACTCTGAGCACGTTGTAGGACTTTACCCTACAAAAGCAGTCTTCTTATTTAGTGTCTAAACCAGAGTAATAATCCAACACTAATGGTGTTACTAATTAGACGTTTAAAGAGCTCACTGGGAATTTGTAGCTAAATATTACTGTGCCAAACCCCAAAGAACTGGCCATATTTTAACTGCTTGACTGTGGCTGAAGCAGACAGAAATAGTCTTTAAAAGGGAATAATTATTCAGCTGTGTTACTAGCTAGTAGTCAATGTTAATTATGCATTAAAAGCTAAGAATGTTATTTATGACTGTCCAGGGAAATATTTATTTATAATGTGTGCTCAGGATTTTTGACAGAAGTCTGTCTTATATCTTCTGCATGATTCAAGAGTAGGAGCTGAAAAGAGGGTCCCAGATCTCATTTTATATATATGGCACTGATCTCTTCCTGTATGGTAAATGTAAGCAGCCACCCAAAGTAATTTTTGGATTTAAAAAATATAATCAACAACCAATTAAAAGAGCAATTTGACATGTAAATCTGCTATGCAATTGAAATCAACTTTAAACACTCCTAACTAAGAAAAGAGTACGTATGAAATATCTCCAACACCTTCCCCCTCACGAGTTACACAAAGTCACATGATGCTCTGCAATGAATTCAATGCAGCAATCAGCCAACACAGCTTCTCACGAGGTGATTTCACAAAAGACAGAGCTTTAACAAAGCAAAACAGATGAATTTGGTTAAAAAAAAAAAAAAAAAAATCAAGAATTATTCCAGATCACCATGAGCCATAGCTAAATTTCTTTTTCCTCGATTTTGGAAGCTCCCTTGAATGTACACTGCATAGGTTGTGCTACAATGAAAACCTGCTAGGAACTGCTTTCCAGCCCACACTAACACAGTAAGAGACAGCAATACTAATTAAGTAGCACAAATTCTATATGATGCTTGCTCTTGTGAACTAAGGTCAGGAAGAAGCATAATGGCTTAACACCTTGCAAAGTCTACTGGCTACTTTTGAAATTAGATTTAATACAATGGCATTCCAGGGAGCTCTCTGGGAGAGACAGAAGAGAAGGGGAGAATCTAAAGATGGCAAAGACTAACAGATATGAACACTTGAGAGCAAATATGTTCAATGCTACGTTCAAGGACACTGCATCAAAATTATCAATGCGCTGCAATCCAGAAGCAAAAATGTTTGGGCAGGAAGAATGAAATCTAGAATTATATAAAATACAGATGTAAATTGGCCAAATTGTACTCACTACTGAATTTCTATACATCCTTTCAAGACCACCTAGCTTATAAATAATTCAGAATAAATGCAAATTAACTAAAAATAGATATTTAGATTTTTTTTTTCTGCACAGGAAAGGAAGAGATTTAAATCAGAATTCAAATGGCTTCAGATTTATACAGGCTACTACTTTTGAGCTTAAGAAATCCAATAAATAGATTTTCAAAAGATAACAACAAACCCCTGTTTCTTTTTGTTTCGCTATAAACCCACCCAACACAGAATTAAGTGAAAGACTCCCAATTTTCAATCAGTTCTCAGTTACAAGTGTTCCTGGTCATTTCTTCATTATTCAACCATGCTTATCTTTGTCTACTCTAGGGTACAGAGCACATACACTTGCAGGCATAACTACTGTTATTTGTGAAGTTCCTGATATAAAATCAGTAGAGAAAAGGACAGCACATCTTTCCCTCCCTTTTCTTCAAAACAGAGCTCTGCACTTTAACATTCTTAAAATCCATTCTCATATTAATGCCTCACCTATGGTTACCTTCCACTGTCAGAATGGGTTAACAGCTGTCAAAGGGCAATGAACTCTACTGTACTAGTGCTCCAGACACTATGGAAAATACTCAGATTTGGGTTTACTAAGGTTATTCTGAAAGGATACGGACAAGTTTATACTCTATCCTTTTATTTTTCCCCTTCATGTTGCTGTTTTCATGATCAATATAGCCCTTGCCTCTATCTTACTGTGAAACCTTCTAAGCAGACCTCTCTAACCTCAATTTCTTTTCATAGGGAAAGTGACTGTGATGGGACAGCTAAGACAGCATTCTTTTACTTTCTCATGCCAAAATATAAATTGTAAGGACTCAAACTGAGCAGCTTGCAATACAGAAAGAAAGGATATCATTGCATCAAACCCTATAATGAAGTAAGAAGATTAGGAATGCTGGAAAACAAGCCAGCTTGAAATCCTTGCTGGCTGTTTCATTTCCCACTGGATTTTTAGAGGCAGTTCAGATGAAGCTGCCATCCTTTCAGTCTCCAAAACCTTTCCCTGTGACAACTTTCTTCTTATGAAGATTAGCAAGTTTTTGCTAATAATTATGTAAACCTCCCTCAAGAATCACAGGCTCTCATCTCTCACACCCCAGTCTGCATTTACTTCATGTATTCCCTCTTTTTCATGTATACCCTCTTTTTCATGTTTAAATGAAATACTCTTTTACTCCATGTGCAGATTCACAGCAAAGATTTCAGTGTCATTTGCATACTACAAAAAGGGAGTGATACAACCTCCAAATGAGATATTGTGAACTTACAGAAAATAAGGATGTTAAAAATGTGAGTCTGGATGGTATGATAAATGCAACCTGCATACTCAGTTGAGAGCCTGGCTTTGAATAGGGGCTGCAAATGCAATACACATTAGGTACGGCTGGAGCTTTGAATGGTCGGCCTCATAAGCCAAACTCACAGATGTTTAAAAGAAGAGTCACTAAAATGTCAATGGAAATGTGCTATTCAAGTTCCTGTTCCTAACAGAAATGGGTAACTGACAGTACCACACATATCACTAACATCAGGTAATGTATGAATAAAAAGTCATTCAAAAAGCCTTCCAAGCATAGCCTTTTAAATTAGGCTTCCAAACACAAAGCATCTGCCATTGGGAATTGAATTATCGTTCCACTTTGCAAGATGTAAAGCATGCAAATCATTAAGATTAAAATACTTGTGCACTTGGATTGTGTCTCCCCACTCTTTCAGATTGCAAATGCTGTCAAAAGGCAACAAAACATTAGTCCATCACCAGCCCTATAAAACTTTCTTGGTAGCAATAATATATAAATCACTACATTAATATGACCACAGATTTGTGTAATTTACAACTGTGCTTTACCAGACATTCAAATTCTAATTCACAAACAAAGGTGGATTTAATTCTATCCCATGGCTAATTCTCCTGCTCGGACTTCTTGAATTTTTCCAAGGCTGGACATCACTAAAAATCTTTAGTCCAACAAATAGGACAGCAAACATACACAAGCATAGGACAAATGGCATCTTCACATCAAAGCAGTAGTGAAACACACTAACTGTGCATCACTTAGAATAAACCCATTATTATTCACAAATTATATACTTGCCAAACATTTTCAGAAAAATTAAACATTCAGCATTTCTAAAAGCCAAGTTCATTTAATATACAGCGGTCCTTTGACATGCTCCCTGCTACCCCAGCACTTCTGTTCTCTATCCTGATCTTTTCCATGTCAAAAGCCACAGAAGCTCCCTTCCTGTTTGATGCAGGATAAGCAATATGGGCCCGTAAGAAAAAATGGAAAGGCCGTAAATCTGTCCATACAATCACTGCTTTCCTTTCCTTGTGTTCTATGTGTGTCCTAATAACACCTCTGTAACTAATAGCTATCATAATGCTCTAGACTTTTGTTCATGATGGAGGAGGCCCTCAATTTCTGTAAGCCCTGTATTTCTCTGCAGATATCTTACTCTCCAGTCTCTTGAGAGCCTGTTTATTTTTATCTTTAGCCGTCACAGTACTGCTGATGCCACTAATGTCCCTGTCCCCCCAAACAGGAATAACCTTTATCCCCAAAAATGAAACCAGATGTGTTAGTTTCTCAGTTTGCCCTCTGCTGCACTTCTAACATTCCTTTTTCATTCCCCACCACACAATCTTCCTAATGTTCCTTTCTGAATCATCACAGTCTTCATCTTTGTTCTCCCATTATCTGACTCCAGTCCCTAATAGGGTCTCTGTGGTGTCCTTTTCCCTTCAGTACCGTTATGGTCTCCTAAGTATCAGAACAGAGAGTCTGTATTCCCCATGGCAGATTCATCACTATTCTGCAAGGCTTTCTGAACACAATTCCAGTTCTCTCTTTCCTAATTCTTATTATTAGCTGTCAGAAAATGAAATCATTCAGCTGTCTAACAAAACTTTCAGAGAATAAGCAGAAATATTTAATGGGAATGCCATAATGGTCACTGAGACCTGCTTATCTCCAACTGCAAGCAAATGCTAAGGTGATTTAGCAGATAACTGCTATGATGACAGCAATTTCTCCTATTTTCTCTGACTTATTTTTCTGGGTTTGTAGTTATTTTAAGTGTCGGATATGAGGAAACATGAAATTTTTATGTTTCTGACATGGTTAAAAGAATACAAAAATATCTGAAAATGTTCTAAAAATCAATCTAGATATTAACACTGGAGGAACTAAATGAGGAAGAGTAGGTAAGGCAACTTTCTATGTAAGAGACAAAGGTTTGTTTTACAATTATCTCCAAAGGCATGATGAAAATGAACATCAAGATGCTGAAGTAACCTGGAAAAGTTCTCAATGCTGGGGCCTCAGCCCTAGAGTTAATTTTTTCTTTTTCCTTCAG